>NC_052635.1:37500-337500 GCF_016161935.1 Mauremys reevesii
TTAATTTTTAATTTAAATTTTAATTTTAATTTTAATTTTTAATTTTAACCCCAACCCTAACCCCTAACCCTAACCTCTTAGCCCTAAACCCTACCCCTAACCCAACCCCAATCCCTAACCCCTAACCCTAAACTCTCATCGAATCCCGCGATGCACGTGTCGCCGCATGTTACTCTGTTCCTCTCACACCCCCTCAGGCACGCTCAAGCCACGCCTCGGCAACTGCCGCTTCTTGCCTTGCAGGGCTCCCGGGAAGGGTAAAGTCCCGAGCCCCGCAAGGGTGATGGGAGACAGAGGCCGGGTGATACTATATTTTCCCGCAATGGCCAATGGGAGAGGACGGCTGGGGGGTAAATACTACATTTCCCATGGTGCCGCGCGATCCACAATGGGTGATGGGAGATACAGGCCCACGGAACACTACACCTCCCATAATGCATTGCTTCACTCCGCTTCTTCCTAGCCCGGCGCCTCCGCTGGCGCGTCTCCGTCTCTGCGATGCGCAGCGTGGCCCCCTTCCCAGTGTCTGCAGCGAGGGAGCCCCAGAGACGGGGGCGAAGCGAGTGAGGAGGCT
Source organism: Mauremys reevesii (assembly GCF_016161935.1). Classification (NCBI taxonomy): domain Eukaryota; kingdom Metazoa; phylum Chordata; order Testudines; family Geoemydidae; genus Mauremys; species Mauremys reevesii. The sequence goes on from NC_052635.1 coordinate 38,075, forward strand.
CCGTCTACGGGGAAGAGGGGATTTGAGCTGACTCCTCCTTTGTCTCCCACCCCAGAGCCAGAGCCATGGACCCGTTCAGCTCCCTAGTGCTAGCGACGCCGCTGCACGCACGCACCCCCGGCTCCAGGGGGGCATAGCTGTTGCAGGAGCATCTGCCCCGTAGGAGCCCGGCTGCGGTAGAGGCTGGTCCCAGCGGCCAGGCCAGGGTCAGCCTAAGGGTACCTAGGAGGGAGCAGAGCATGCTGGCTGCTCACAGGCGAGAGACGTGCCCAATCCCCTGACTGGCTTGCGGGAGGGGCCACCAGTGAAACTCAGTTCTGGGTTATGGCTCCTGCTCACTTTAGTTGGCTCTTGATTTTGGAAGTACCAGAGAGGGTGTTGGCTTTTTCAGTCCCTGCTGCTTAGGGGTTTCCCAGGCTGGGGGCCTACTGTGGGTGATTTATTCCCCTTATCTCCCTCTGGTCTGGCAGTAACATCCCCACTCAGCTGCTCCCTACTGGCTTTTTCTATCCAGATATCTTAACCATTCCCATCAGCATAGTGCAACCATCCCCTCCCATGGCTTTTCAGCTGTAAAACGTTTTTGGTTCCTCTCCTAGTTGTACAATTCTGGTGCATGTTCATCCCACTAACTCTTTACTGTCTGGAACCAGAGTGGTTCTGGGAGAAGTGGAACTGACAAGCCCATTCCATGTAGTCCAGTTGGGACAGAAGGAATTTAGCCACATCCTTCCCAGCCCACCAATGAGCTGTTTATACGGGGAGAGATCCCTCTATATATTCCTTACTCTGAGTCTTTCTCTTACTGCAGATTCTGGCTTTCATCTACCAGGTGAAGGGCCATACAGCAAAGGAGGCCAAACAGATAGAGTAGACACACGAGAAAGCCCACATCCTGGCTCCCATAGAGTTATGTGTGAGAACCTGGGAATCAGAGCAGGTGCTGTGTGGAGGTCAGCAGCTTTGGTTTGTCTGTCCAGCTGCAGGGCAAGAGTGAGTTTGGTTGTACAGTACCAGGATGGGCTTGAGGCACATGGCATTTACAGTGAGTCCATCCTTTCTGGAGCTGCTCCTGTCTCACTCTGTGTGCTCCTTTGCTGGCTGGCCTCATGCTCATTGTACTGTGCCTGTGTGGAGGTGTATGGGTACCTGATTCCAGAGCATTCACTGAAATCTTCTGCCTCTCTGGTCTAGATTGATCTTGCTTAGAAGCTGGCGGATAAGCTGGAAGGAACCATGACAGCAGCTCTGTCTCAGGTAACAAAGGCATCAGCACTCAGCATCAAGATCCTCCTGGGGCTGCAGTGCCCAAGCACCAGTTCACCTTTCCTGTTTGTATGTGGGAACTGAGGCACATACTCACCCAAGATCATGCAGCAGGTCTGTGTCAGACCAGGGAGTAGAACCCAGCTGTTCTGACTTCCAGACTGGTACCCTCCCAAGTAGATTATGCTGCTATCATTAGCAGTTTTCTCTGCTGTTTAGCTGTGTAATAGTGAAGGGATTGAAACAAGGCCAGGTAGCAGCTCATTAGCATTGTGTTCCCTGGGAGATCGCAGGCTCTGTAACCACCACTTTCTCATTCTTAATCAGGAGATTCCTCCAGCATCTGTGAAATTCATCTCCTCCCATGCCCATTTGCCATGTCCCAGCAGCTGCCTCCATCCTCCCCTTTAAAGGTGTTCCTCAGCATCTTTCTGCAGAGGTCTGGGGGTTGCCTGGTTGGCCCCTGAGGCTGAGTATGCTCAGGAGCTCTCTTGTGCTGAAATGGTGGGTGTGGGGAGTTCTGGCCCACCTCTCTTCCCCCATTCTCATGCTGCTGTGTTGCTTGTTAAGTGCTAGTTACCTTAGAACAGGGCTGGCCAACCTGTGGCTCCAAAGCCACAAGCAACTCCTCCTAAGTTAATATGCAGCTCCTTGCATAGGCACTGACTCCAAGGTGGGAGCTACAGGAACCAGCCTTTTAATGTGTGGGGTGGGGGGTGCTCACTGCTCTGCCACAAGCCCCTTCCCCTCCCCTGCCCCTTGCTCCCTGCATGCCACAAAACAGCTGATCGGGAGGGAGGGGGAGGCTCTGATTGGTGGGTTTGCTGGTGGGTGGGAGATGCTGGGAGCAGGTGGGGATAAATTCTGGCTCCTTCTCAGGCTTAGGTTGGCCACCCCTGCCTTAGCAACAACAAGACACTGCTCAGATGGCCCTGAGGTGCGCAAGGCAGCAGCAAACAATTCCAGGCCTCCCACTCACAGAGCATTGGTTCCTCCAGATCCAGCAGCTGAAAATACACCCCTTTCCATAGCGTTTCAGTCACAAGATTGGTTGGAGTATTGTAGCCATTTCCTGCTTAGTCAAGTTCCCCCAAGCCAGACCATTTGGGGATTTCTGTGGCACCAGGTTGGGTGGCCAGCCAGTCACTGGGTATCAATGGAGACTCTACCACAACCTTTGGTAAATTGTTCCAATGGTTAATTTAACACTGTAGTGCTAGTCTGAATTTGTTTAGCTTCAACTTCCAGCCATTGAATTGTGTTCTACCTTTCTCTGCCAGCTTGGAGAGGCCATTATTAAATACTCTATAAGTAACTACATGGGAAACAAATTACCTCTTAACCTTCTCTTATTAATATATTCTGATTATGTGAACACAACTCTATTAGGGTAGGAAATAATGTCACACCCCCTTTTGAAGGTAACTTGTCTTGGTGCACTTAAAAGCATCAAATACTAATTGAAAATATTTTACTGTAAAACTGGTTTATGCTGCTTATTTCATATTCAAGTTTCAAAAAACTCTAATTTATGTCATTAACTCCAGAGTTACACAATTCTGGGTTTGGCCCTGAGCCTGCAAACTCATGCACGTGAGTAAAAATATATGAACATGTGGTCCTTGTGGGTGTTTAGAGGCCCTGCACCTTCCCCAGGATCTGGGCAACGCGCAGAGAATGAGCTTAAAATCAGACATTGACAAAGGGACCATTACCTGCCAGGGATGGGAGGATGTGGGGGTAGGGTGACATACTGGAGAACAATCTTTGTGCTGCCAGATGCAGTCTTTGCAAAATCACAGATAACCTTAAAGTACAAACAAAACCACCACTATTGGTTGGGCTGCACCCAGGGGGGCTCAGCAGGCTGGAGATATAGGGCAGGGGAACAACAACTTCCCTGATGCACTGAGGCCTGGCTGGGAATGAATGTGATAAACATTGGACTTCCCATGATGCACTGCAGCAGGAAAGCACTGGCAGAAGTTAGAGACTACATTTCCCATACATGCCAACCAAGGAAGATCAGGGACAACTGAGTCCATCCAGGAAGTCTCTGGGGCATTTCACTGCTCTCCTCCCTATTTGGTGCACATATTGGATGGCAGAGGGTGGAGATGGAAGCTGACCCATGGCCGCCTCCTGCCCTGCAGCCTCCAGCAAGCCTCCCTCTGAAAACCAGAATTGCCTAGTATCCTGCCAATAGTCTCTCCATCTCCCAAATGTCATCTCCTCCCAGAAACCAAAAGTGCCAGTCTGGCCAATACTGTCCCATCCCTCTAAAACAGGTGAGTAGTGGTCTCTTTGCCTCCCACCCCAGGAAGTGCCTCAGTCCTGGCAGTGTCATTCTCCCCCGCATATCCAAGTGCCCACTTCCTGTCATTAGTGTACCCCCAACACATCATCCTGCCTATGCTTTGAATGAAAGGCTCTTGCTCTATGCAATTCCATGGCTGGGTCAGGGGTCACCTCCTCGATGTTCCTCCTTGTAATTTTACCCACAGCTGGAGCCAATGTCTGATTTTCTACTGTGGCCATGATTGGAGCAGCTAAGCACTTCCCAGGTACGTTAGGACTGCAGGGGAAGGGTGCCAGGGAGACCCATGGAGTCTACTCACCTTGCTCGCACAGGAATCAGCATTTGTTTCTTACCTCATCCATGAAACTTGGTGCAAACTTTTAGATGCCCTCCTCCTATTGAAGCTCTGTTAGTTCTGCTCAAACATCCTCATGGACCCATGAGACGGAGCAGTATTATCCCCACTGGAGCAACGAGGCACAGAGATTCTGCAAGATGCCCTGTGTCATACAGCAAGTCTTAAAACAAGACAGGCTTGGACCTAGATCTCCTTAAGGACACCCTTCCTTACATTTTTCCCAGAAGAGCTTTGCTCTGTACAGGTAAAGAGATGTATTTATATGAAATGGCTGAGAGAGAACTAATGAATGAACACATTCTTCCCAACCATAAGACAGTTTTTCAACTTGACATAGAAAACCTGAAGTGATGAAAAATTCTCACTTTTTCTGCAGCTCAAATGTAACAACAGAACTGCTGGTGGCAGTGTTGTAGCTGTCTTGGTCCCAGGCTATTAGACACACAAGGTGGGTGAGATTTTTTTTTTTTTTAATTGGACAGACTTCTGTGGTGAAAAACAAGCTTGCAAGCTACACAGAACTCTTCTTCAGGTGACCAGTCTGTGAAAGCTTCTCTCTAACCAACAAAAGTTGGTCCAAAAGAGATTACCACACCCAACTTGTGTCCCTAACAACAGGACTAGGTCAGGCAGGAGGTGACTGTCCTGCAGTGGGCCATATGATTGTATCAAAGGGTCAGGACATGCAACCTAGGCTAATCCTCTATGACAGCTTACCCAGAATTATGCGCTTTGAGCTCCCTCAGTTCTACAATGAAATGCTATGCTTTAAGGGGATATTTTCATTGTTTGTGCTGGAAAGATCCTTGGGGTGGAGTGTGTCCAATTATACAGCAGAAGTCAAGAGTTAACACCTGCAGATACAGGCCTGGTGCAGTAACCAAACACTTATATGCACTCCAGGGCAGATTGAATGTTTTCCCTAAGATATTGATGCCCAAACCCATATGCAGAAGTCTGTCCAATAATGGCTACAGAACACACAAACCCTCAGCACTAGCAGACAGAGTTCAGCTGTATGTCGTTGCCTCAGCTACTCCCAAAGGTCATATCATCCTAGGCTTGTGTGTTAGAAAAGTACACAACATTGCAGCATTAGTGACTCTCACAGAAAGTCTGCTTTGTCCTCAACTAAATCCAATCTTTACTCAAGAGGGACAAGTTAATCAGGGAGCAGCATCCCAGAGTCCAGGGCCCATTCCACAGAAAACAGGACCAGCCCTAAACTGGAGGGAAGCTTTTGTCTGGGGAACTTTCCAGAAGGCAGGTCCTTACGGATGAGTTTGGAACCCAACCTGTCATGTCTCAGCCCTCACCCACAGACAAGTTCTCAACATTTTAGTCTTAAAAGGGGGTGAACCGTCAGATTTATGCTCCTCCCACCCCACAGGTACAGAGGCCCATGTTTAACCTCAGAAAGGGTAAAGTTGGGTGGAAGAGTCAAGGTGTGCGCATCTCAAATCTGAACTGGAAGCAGCAGCCACCTCTCCTTGCTTTTCTGGTGCACATTTATTAGCTATCGGGGCTCACGCATTAGTGCCCCTTAATAAGGTTTTGTCCTTTGAACCTCTCATCCAGCCCATGACTGGGACTCAGAGAAGACCTGGGCCTTTCCTCACCCCAGCAAACAAGGCAGCAGCCTGAATCATAGAATATCAAGGTTGGAGGGGCCCTCAGGAGGTCATCTAGTCCAACACCCTGCTCAAAGCAGGACCAATCCCCAGATACCACAACCCTGGTTTAGCAGGCCAATGCTCAAACCACTGAGCTATCCCTCCCCCCAGAACTGGAAGGGACCCTGAAAGGTCATTGAGTCCAGCCCCCTGCCTTCACTAGCAGGACGAAGTACCGATTTTGACCCAGATGCCTAAGTAGCTCCCTTGAGGACTGAACTCAACCCTGGGTTTAGCAGGCTAATGCCCCTCCCACTGAGCCCAGCTGATAATACGTTTGGAGAAACGATACTCTCAGCTCCAGGAGTAGGATATCTGCTAGTGCACAAACCCCTGGCCTGCACTATGAGACATGCATCCCGCACCAAAAACTTCTTGTGGTGCATCCTGCTCCTACTAGTCCCCTTCACCAACTGCTCTATGTCATTATCTCCCTCCACTGTGGCAGATGCCACTGCATATGCTGGGCCAGAGGGTACTCCCAGGTGGACAGATGCAGGTAGATGCACCAGGTAAAAACCATACTTTTTTTTTTATTGTTAAATCATAGAGGTATCAAAATTAAAAGAGGAAAATTACAAGGGATTTAACAGAACTATGGGGCGAGCCAGGGGTGCGGCAGGAGACAACACCATGAACACGTGGGTGGGCAGTGAGAAGGAGGCTGGGGAGGGGCTGGTGACAGGCTCAATCTCAGGTGGGCGCCTTGCGGGGGAGGTTGCGCCAGTGGTTTAGGAGTCATCTTCACCATTGGCACTGTCTCTGTCGTCCTCTCCTTCCTCTGCCTCCTTCTCGTCACCCTTGATGGATTCCAGCTGGGAGAGAGGGGACAGGAAGGGGTTAGCCACAGTGACACCCACTCTGCCTTGGCTCTCTCTGGTTTCAGGGTTCATACCTGGTCATCCCCTCGATCCTCATTATCATCATCATCCAGCAGGTCCCCCTCCTCGGCAGAGTCATCTGCCCCAGCCTCAGACTCCATCTTCACGTTGCTCTCCTCCTTCTTCATGGAGCTGCTGCTCTGCTCCTCCTCAGATTTCTCGTTCTTCATCTCTGCAGGGGGTGAGGATGGGTATCAGGGAAAATGCCACCCCAGAGCCTCGTGCTCACCCACCATCCAGGGAGCTGAGGCTGCTCTGAGCAAAGCACACCCCATGGAGGGAGTCAGATTCTCCCAACCCTGCCACAACTCCACACCAAGGACAAACCAACGTGGGTCCCCCGAGGGAGCCCCACACCCTTCTCCACCCCCCCTCTCACCCGTCTGTTTACTTTGATCCTTCTCGATCTTTTCCAGGCTCTCCAGCAGCGAATCCACTTTCTGTTTGATCTGGGTCAGCTCCTTCTTAATGGTCTGGATGTCGTCACCTTTCACTGAAACCCAAGAAAAGCAGGGGACTGATTGCCACTAGGACCCATCCCAACAGGGTACAGGATGCAACCCTAACTCTGGAATGCAGGGCCGTAAGACCCCACACAGGTATGGGAAAGTTAGTATCAGTACACACTACTCAGCGTGGGTCTAGCACCTGCAGCCCGCCTGATCCTGCCCCAGACCCCTGAAGTCAGCACTGCAGTCTCCGACACATACATTTACCAGACTTGGAGGACGATCCTCGCTGACCACTCTTGGAATTAAAGCCACTCTTGCCTCGGCGGGAGGTGTTGCCAGAGACACGCTGGCGTTTGGAGGGCACCACAGCCCGAGCGATGGGGGGAGGTGGGGGCACGCGTGCTGGGTAGCTGTACATCCTAGGAGCAGGAGGAAAACAGTGACCCCCAAGCAGCAGGACCTCCATGCACCCACCTGCACACTGAGCTGCAGAGTGTTACGCCCCTTGAGAGATTGTGTGTGCAGTGCTAAAGCTTATCGTCATCCTCCCAGGACACTCAACGTACCTGTCATAGTAATCCCGCTGGAAATCATAGTCCAGGTCAAAGGAGGACCTGGAAGAGAAAGCCCATGAGACAGGGTCAGGATGGGCAAACAGCCTTGGGGTGGGGGGGGGGGGGGGTGGAAGAGGAGGAGGAGGAGAAGGAGAAGGAGAAGGAGGTGGTGATGGTGGGGAGGGACCCTGCTGAGGAAGTGGGGAAAGAGGTGCTGCTGCACCGAACCTGCTCCTCATGGAGGGAGACAGGACCCAGCAGCCCAGCCTGAGAGACTCACTGGCTTCTCAGTGCAGGTTATACACACACATGGAGCCATACTAAAGGAGGAAGGGGTAGCTTTGCAGAGCAAACTCACCAGCACCTGTCTCTCCAGTTTGCCTACTACCCAGCTGCTACGAGCTGGAATGGGCCTAGGCAGAACCTCCCACACCCAGGGAGCCCCAGCAATTCAGACACTTGGGGCAGGGGCCTAGGCAGCCAAGCCATCCAAGGGAGGCATCTAATGTGCAGCCACTTCCCAACATCCCTCCCCACCTCTGGGAGACAGAAAGAGAGAGAGAGAGGAGGTGCCCACGCAAGGCATAAACGCGATATAAAAAACATAAGGGTCCCGACCTGACTAGAGGGGACGGAGAAGGTGGTGCAGCTACTGACCCGTACATCTCCGCTGCCGACCGCTTCACGCCTGCCTTGCCCCGGTTCACCTTCGGCTCAGCCGCAAGGTTGATATCTGGGAGAGAAGCAGACACATGCTAAGCAGACAGCCCTACTCCTCATGGATGTGAGGAACTAACACCACTTCGACTGACTGAAGCCAGGCCCATAGGGGACAGCTCCTCGATCAGAGCTACTCTCCCCCACTGGAGTGCTAGCTCTGACCAGTGCAGCTCACCGGCATAAAGTGATAGCATGATCCATGTCCCTCTCCAGCACGACTCGGTACCCGGCCCCACCAAATGGGCCATGGGGAACAGCTGGCAGTGGGGAGGCAGACACACAAGCGCTCATCTACCACAGAGGCCAGGCAATGGGAAGGCTCCCCACACAAGCAAGGCTTGCCCAGAGAAAATTCCCAACTGCAGACTGTGACCACAATGTATCCAGCTTGCAACAGGGCCTGTGTGTGTCAGTGACCCAGCCACACACTGGCAACAGAGAAAGGGGCAGATTGCATAATGGGTGCCTCAGTCTCCATAGAGCCCCACAGACATCCTCCGATTCACATCCCTGTGCTCAAGACTTCTTGAGCATCATACCCATCTCCCTTGACAGGTCAACACTAGGTATCTGTTGGCTGCTGGCCAGTGCCCATAACAGCTTCTGAGATAAACGTGAGCCCTGGGGGAAGAGGCAGTGGCATCTCTTGTATCAGAGATCTGCAGAGGGTCAGAAACCTGCCACTCTGGAACCCCCCATCCCAGCTCCCCACCCACCCCCATCTATTCCATGTTCACATTTATCCTGCTCCCTCCTAGCTCCTGTGACCAGGCGCTGCAGGGGGGCACCTCAACAGCCCAACCACTAGCCAGGATGGGCATGTTGGGTGAAGCTCATACAAAACCTGGCTGGTGATAAGCTTATCTTCTGCAGTGTGTGCGGATGGGGTGGGAGGCACAGCTAGGGGATGCCCACCAAGGGTCTGGCCAGCAATCTCCCTGGTATGGTGTGGCAGGGTTAGGGCAGACAGGAGGTGCTCACCTGGGACCAGGCCAATGCTATCCCTGACATCTCCCGAGTATGTGAGGGCGGGGGACTCTCTGGTCTGGCTTAGGGATGCAGTCAGGGGGCGCTCACCTAGGACCTTGCCCATGCTAACCCCGTGATACTCCTCTGTGTGCAGGAAGGGGTATCTAATCTGAGTTAGGGATGCAGCCAGGAGGCACTCACCTAGAACCTGGCCTGCGATCATCCGGCCATCCTCCCCAGCCACAGCAGCGCGGGCATTCCGCTCGTTGACGTACTGCACAAAGGCAAAGCCCTTGTGCACAGAGCAGCCCACAATTTTGCCGTACTTGGAGAAGATTGCCTCCACGTCAGACTTCTTCACCACCAGTGTGTTGAGATTCCCAATGAATACACGCGAATTCATGGAGCGCGGGTCTGTCTTGTTGGTGACGTTGCTGGCCATGGCTCACGCGCAGCACGGACCTGCTGGGGTGGGGAGAGCTGATAAGAGGGACAGTCACAGAAATGAACACACCCCATTTCCCTGCATCTCGGAGCCAGGTCCCGTCTCCACTGCCTTCCATCCGGGCATCCAAGTGCTTTAGGACGAGGGACCGCGATCTCAGAATCTCCAGTCACACCACAAGGCAGGACTCGCACAGTTAGACTTGGGCGAGAAGAGGGAAGGCCTGTCCATGGCTACACAGTGATCCAGTGTCAGGGACAGCCAGATCCACCCCCTTTTAGAACTACCATTGTACAAGGCACTGGTGAGAGCTCATCTGGAATATGTCATGCAATTCCAGTCTCCCATGTTCAAGAAAGATGCAGTCAAACTGGAACAGGTGCAGAGAAAGCCTGCTAGGATGATCAGATGAATGGAAAACCTACCTTATGAGGGGAGACTTAAGGAGCTTGCCTCACTTAGCCTAACAAAGTGAAGGCTGAGGGGAGATGTGACTGATCTCTATAAATCAGCGGGATAAACACCAGGGAGGAAGGAGTTATTTTAGTTAAGGACCAGTGTTGGCACAACAACAAATGGTTTTAAACTGGCCATCAACAAGTTTAGGCCTGAAATGAGACAAAGGTTTGTAACCATCATAGGACTGAAGTTCTGGAAGACCATAAGAATGGCCATACCAGGTCAGACCAAAGGTCCATCTAGCCCAGTATCCTCTCGTCCGACAGTGGCCAATGCCAGGTACCCCAGAGGGAATGAAAAGAACAGGTAATCAGCAAGTGATCCATCCCCTGTCACCCATTCCCAGGTTCTGGCAAACAGAGGCTAAGGACGCCATCCCTGCCCATTCTGACTAATAGCCATTGATAGACCTATCCTCCATGCATTTATCTAGGTTTTTTGTTTTTTTTAAACCCTGTTATAGTCTTGGCCGTCACAACATCCTCTGGCAAGGAGTTCCACAGGTTGACTATGCACTGTGTGAAAAAATACTTCCTTTTATTTTAAACCTGCTGCCTATTAATTTCATTTGGTGGCCCCTAGTTTGTGTGTTATGAGGATGAGTAAATATTTCCTTATTTGCTTTCTCCACACCAGTAATGATTTTATAGACCTCTATCATATCCCCCCTTAGTCATCTCTTTTCCAAGCTGAAGTCCCAATCTTATTAATCTCTCCTCATACAGCAGCCATTCCAAACCCCTAATTATTTTTGTTGCCCTTTTCTGAACCCTTTCCAAGTCCAATATATCTTTTTTGAGATGGGGCAACCACATCTGCACACAGTATTCAAGGTGTGGGCATACCATGGATTTATAGAGAGGCAATATGATATCTTCTGTCTTACTATCTATCCCTTTCTTAATGATTCTCAACATTCTGTTTGCTTTTTTGACTGCCGCTGCACATTGAGTGGATGTTTTCAGGGAACTATCCACAATGACTCCAAGATCCCATGCCAAGGGGAGCAGCGGAGGCAAAAAAAACCCTAATTTGTTTCAAGAGCTTTATAAGCTTTATAAGTTTATGGAAGGGATGATATGACGCTGCTTACATTGGCAAAAGGCCCATCTGTGATGTCTATTAGCAAATATCCCCAACAGTCAGAAATGAAACACTAGATGGGGAGGGTTGAGTTACTACAGAGAATTCTTTCCCAGGTGTCTGCTTGGTGGGTCTTTCCCACATGCTCAGAGTCTAAACACCGTATTTGAGGTCAGGAAGTAATTTCCCCCCAGAACAGATTGGCAGAGACCGGGGTGGAGGGAGGTGGGGGGTTGCACCTTCCTCTGTAATGTGGAATACGGGTCATTTGATAGTTTGAACTAAAGTAAATAGTGGATTCTCTGTAACTTGAAGTCTAAGTCAAGATTTGAGGACTTCAGTAGCTCAGCCACAGGTTACAGGCCTATTACAGGAGCATATAGATGAGATTCTATAGCCTGATGCGCATGAGGTCAAGCTAGATCATCATGATTGTTTCTTCTGTCCTTCAAGTCTATGAGTAACACACTGTATACAAGTCGCTACAGAAGACACTAATACCTACAGAGAGGAGAGGCCCAACACCTAGCCCTAGGCACTTGCCTAGCTCTTCAACTTTTCCTGACCCTGGAATACAGCCAGTGCCAGACCCAGTCACATAGGGATCTGTCTGGCCCGGAATCACCTGGCAGCAGCAACCACCTCAGAGGAAGGGCTAAGAAACCCTGCAGCAGGCAGTTCCCCCCCCCCCCCCTCAGTTAGGGGTCAATCCAGACTCTGGAGGAAAGCTTAGATCCCTTCCACCCTTGGGTTTTAGGATGGGATTTCCAAAAGGAGCCTAGGAGTTTGGAACATGGGCAATAGCCCCCCTCAGTACTTTTGGCTATCCCAGTCTTAAACCTGGCTAATGGAACTCTAGATGCACATGCCCAATCTGCCTGCACCCTATCAGCCTCTTGGCCTCCTCAATGACACCATGTGATGGGGAGTTCCACTGACTACGTGTCCATGGCATGAAACGATTTCCTTTCTAGCAGCATCACACTAGCTGCCTTTCCATTTCATTAACTCTGCCCTTGGTTCTGTAATGCGACTGCTGATCTACCAGCCGTTGTTGTGTAACCCTCTATTCTCTCCCCTCTATGAGGAGCCATCCCAATCTCTTTGTGAAGCAGACAGGCTGGACGGGAATGAGCAGCCCTATCTTGGCTCATGTGGGCCCCTGGACCCTTTCTCCCAGCAGGCCATTTCCATACTGGAGTGGTGAGGGGCTGGACAGTCTTCGTGCAGATCCTGCCTTGTGCTCCACACCAGCCAACTCAGACCAAGGAGGCAGAGAGACCTTCCCTGGGTCACCCAGCGACATAGGGGCTCACCTCAGACCCAAGCACTTCACCAAGTGCTCACCCTCCCCGACATTCTGTGCTTGCCTTCCCAGCTGCCCTACAGACAAGAAGACTTTCATGAAAAAGCGATGACTCGCCCCTTCTGATGGAGACAGGCACAGGATATGATGGGCATAGGGCAGTATACAGGCACTTTGCCATCAGAGGTATGAGGTAGGAATCAGCATGGGGGCCATGCTGCATGACATGAAGATGGAGCACAGCTTTATTTCCACTTGCCTCTGATGAAGGGGATGTTCTCTCATGGAGCTGCAGGGTGCTAGGAGGGGAAGGGAACAGAGGTCTGGAAGACTTCTTGAGAACTGTCCCCCATCTCTCAGGATGGGATTCACCCTTTACACTCAAATCCACTGAACATAAGTTTGTTGGCCCCCCCCCCCCCCCACACACACACAAAGACAACTCTACTCCCCAAAAGGTCAAAGCGTTAGGGGCTGGTGAGATTAACACACCTGCATTTCGACAAGCCAGAGCATCTGCCAGGAGCTCAAGGACCATACAATGAACATGGCGCCAGTGGCAGTTCTTGCTGCAGGAGCCCTTGGACTAAAATAGCAGGGGCGGCTGCAAGTCAGGATTGAGGGGCCTCAGCAGAGCTCGGTGAGGACTCCAGGACTTGAGAGCATGTCACTGAGTGGAGAGGTCAGCATGTTCCATCCTCACAGGTAGTTCAACCCCCTGTTGCTTTTGCACATACCAACCACAGACAAGAAAAGAGAGAACCTACATACAGCTCTAGCGAGATCCCATCTGGGACCTGGCGCTCAGGACCAAGACCCTCAAACCCAGAGGCCTCCGGTCCCACAGCAGGGAGGGGAGAGTCCCTCTATAGACAGGTTCAGACGATCCCACCTGGGATCCTGTGCTCAGCTTTGGGGTCCTCACTGGGAGGGACATCTGAGGAGAGCAGCACAATGGTTCGTGGATGCTGGAAAGTTGCACATCTTGGGCAGCTGAGCCTAACTAATTGTGTGTTGAGAACAGGATTTCCATGGCTTCCTTTCCCGTCTCTCCCAAACCCAGAACTTCTTGTGACGCAGCTTTTTGAGGTGGAAATGTGACCATATGTATACAGCCTGCTTGGTTATCATGGCTGATCTTTCCCCTCCCACCACCAGAGCCACATGACCATGGCCCTTACCATGGGAGCACTTCCCCACCCCGCAGCTCTGCTAATGCAAGTCTCTGCAGCAAGCTAACCTTAGTCCAGGCCTGAGATACAACACTGGTACCCACAACAATGCCTCTTCCATGCCAGGGCCTTTAGTTCTGGCTGCTGAAGCTTGCAATAAAACGTATTGGCCCTCACACCTCTTACCATGGCCCAGGATGGGTTTGTATCTGCGTCGCACGTGGTACCACCAGCTGCCGCTGCTGCTCCAGGCTGAGTGTCCATGTCGTGGTGGGTTGTTTGTGAGGGAAGGACGGCGTAGAGGAAGAGCGGGAGGAGGGTTTGGGGGTCAAAGGAGGAGAGGGGCTGTTTGGGGAAGGGCCATCGCTCTCAGGAGCGATCAGCACCACAGACATATTGCAGCAACAGTTTAAAAATTGTACAAATGAAAGATTAAAAATAAAAAATAAAAAAAATATAAAAAAAAATACAGACTTCCAGAGATGTTCTAAAACAATTCAGGAGAAACCAGGTCCCGCTCTCAGCAGCCAGGCAGTCAGGGGGGAAAAAAAAGAGTTAGCGTGATCAATCCACTTTAAAAATTTAAAAACCTTCCACAGTCAGGAACACTCAGAAAAACTCGATTTCATCCGGTTAAAAATCAGCAGTGTCATTATCATCACCATCAGCAACATATCAGCATAGTCAAGTCATCAGCATTATAGTAGTATAATAGTAATAGTAACTAGCAACAACAATAAAAAGGAAATCAGTGGAAAGGCAGGAAAAATGGAAAAAAAAATTGGAATAACTTACTGTAGCTGAAGATCAAAAAAATCTCACTGTAAAAAAACAAAAATAAAAATAGCCCAGATTAGAAAAACGGGAGGTGCCAAAAGGTCAAGTCAGCAAAGATCATTTCTGTTCTCTCCCTCTCTCTCTCTGTTCCAGTCACGGTTACCACAGAACCGCCTGGGGAGAGCTCTCTGTAGGAGACAATCACAGCCCTTTGCACATCATCATTTCACTCTAAAAATACCCGAGGAGAGGTCAGCTCATGAGGGGCGAAAAGGCTCCTCATCTACCCCAGCTGCTGCAGAAAAAAATAGAGATAGAGACTTTAAAAATTACATCTTAAATCCAGCTCCAGTTTGGCGCAGGGAGCGCCAGGCCACGGGGACACCGTTAAAATGGCTCTATAAAATTGGGAGGTGTGCATGTGTGGGGAGGGGGGTTAAAACGAAGCTGAGCTCCAGTGAGAAGGGATGGGGTTTCGCCTTGCTGCCCTGTGAAAGGAGAAGGGACAGATTGAGTCAGGGTTCCTCAGAAACACTGCACGCATCTCCCACTCGCCCACCAAGAGACCTGCCTACCTCCCAGGGGGCCCCAAGCTCACAGATGCCCTGGCTCAATTAGGGCTCTGGGTGCGATGAAACTGTCTCCATCATAATCTCTCTGCTTCTCCCTGTTGCCAAAGAAGCAGCTCAGATGACTTGTGAGCACAGACACCTGTGAGCTTGTGGCAGAAGGCAGCTTCACGTGGGGGTGCATCATGTTCACACACCATGAGGCAATGAGGGCGAAGGGAAGGAGCACATACATATGCTGAAGCCAATCCTGACAGAGGATGGGGAGAGGAACCTGTAAGTCAGTTAACTGGAACTCCAGGAATGTGGGGGGGTTGAGGCACCACAGCCTCCTGGGGTTGGAAGAAAATATCCCCTTCCCCAACCTGTCAGGCATTACAGAAGGCAGCTTGCTGCTGGGAAAGGGGATGAGGCTGCCTTCTTTCTCTCTGAAGAGACCAGCATTAGCTGGAGATGGAATACCAGGCTAGGTGGGCCCACTGCCCTGTGGGGCCATGGCTATGATGTGAAAGAAATACCAGTCTACATGGGCCCATCTATCTGATCCAGCATGAAAGGGAATGGGGAGAATCCTAGGGTAGATGGGCCCATTACCACACTGGTTCAGAACACAGACAGAGAAAGAAGATTAGATGTGCAGTGGGGGAGACATTCGGAAAGGAAGTGCCCTGTACCTTTAGTATACACTGCCACCACATGCTCCCCTGGCATGGTTCAGGGACAGCCTGAACTGCAGAATCCATGTTACCCCAGCATAAGTCACATTGTAAGTCACTCTCTCTTTCAAATCATCTCTGATCACTAGGAATAAGGCAGAGCCCCAGCCTACAGCATAGGGGGACGGGATCCTCTCACTCTCACCTGTTGCTGTGTTTATTAAACAACAAGAATGTCTACATGAGGCTATGCCTCTAGGATTTGAGCTCCACAAGTTGTTTCCCCAGCCCACTGTCACCCAAGAGAGGAAATGTGATAGTGGGGAAGCTGACACTGTCCAGTTTGGAGTCACAACAACCACCAAATGCCTGCTGTTTCACACAAGGTTTGGGTTAGATGGTACCTCCCATGTAGACACACACAGCGCCCAGATTCGCATCAGCTGCCCAAATCCCTACAGTGATGTTTGTGCCCAGGGACCATTTACAGACACTTCTTGAACCAGAGATGATAAGGGGGCTAGCCACCCCTCCCTGCCATGTGAGTACCATGGCAAGTGGCCCCAACAAAGTGTGTTTTGAGGGAGGGTATATGTGCCAGCTGATCCTGATCATAGAGGCAGTCTGTGCACCCTCATGCAGCCCTCACCACCACAGGCACATCTGGGCTCCCTCCAACTGACATCCTGGGGGGAGGAGAAGGCACCCCCGCCCAGACACCTCTCCCGCCAACCTCCAGGTCTTAGCCATCTCAACCACGGGGGTCAGCACAAAGGGGGATGCATGTGGGGGTAGCCCTCCTCCTCCCCCTCCCCCTGCAAGGGAGCACTGGTTTCTCCCGGGGCTGGAGGGACCACATCGCAAATTGCGGCACTCCCCCACAATCCTACTCTCTAGGACGTACCATTCTCCACCGCCCCCCCCGGGGGGGGGGTGTCAACAGGGTCAGGATATTTACTGTAGCAGTTATCCCGAACTCCCCCGCCTACCCTGGTCTCCGAGTTCCGGGGAAGAAACGGAGATGTTCTGTTTCGGCAGCGCCATTCCCCCTTCCCAGAAGAGGAGACTCTCCCCCCCGGAACAGACCATTATCTCAGCCCCATTTCCAGCACTGGCCTTCCCAAAGAAAAGGGTAGATTTCCCTCCCGCGGACCGCACCATGGGGGGGATGCAAGATGTCCTCCCATCCGCTGTTACCGGAGAGGAACGTGTATCCCCCACCCGAGGACCAGGACGCCCACCATTACCGGGGGAGGAGATGGTGCGTGTCGTGTCCTCGTCCCCCGCTCCAGGGCCGCACCATTCCCGGGACGGGGGCAATACGTGTGTCGAGCCCCTCCCCGGCACCGGCACTAGGGAGGGTGATGCCTCCCGGGCCAGGACCGCACCGTTAACCCTCAGGAAAGGCTCGCAAACGACTCACTCACCGCTAGACCCCAATACGGCTCCACGTCACGCTCACTATCTCTCCGCGGCCGCCTCACTCCGGACTCCTCACAAAATGGCGCCTACGCCGCCCTCTGCGCCGCGCAGCCCGCACTAATCTGTGCCCGCCCCCTTCACGCCTCTATTGGAGGGCGGGAAAGCCCTTCTCAGCAGTAATTGGCTAGGATGGAAGTCGAGCACAATATTGGCCAATGAGAGCAAAGAAAGTGAGGGCGAGGCTAGGAGTGGCTCTGCCACTTTCTTCCCCTTGGGACGGAGAAAAAGATAACGATTGGCTGAGAAACGTGTCACTCCCCGACCATGCTCCAATTTTCCATTCTGAGTGGCCTGTCATTCTCCCCCGTTTCCTTTACATTTTCCTTTCTGATTGGATGAATAACTCATCAGACCCCGCCCTAGCCTATAGGCCTCTGTGATTGGTTAAATGTATTTTTTAGCCCAACACCGCTTTTGTCATTGGTTGGCTACCATGTCTGTCACTCTAAGATAGGTCAACTCTTATAAGCCATTAACGAGTAAGAGGCAGGATCAACTGTGTGACTGAGAGGGCTCCATGATGGCGGAATTACGTCCGCAGCCTGCGCGCTGACGCCTTCCCATTGGTCACAGTGGGGATGATGACAATTCTGTTTCCTCGCGTTGTCATTGGTGAGCGAAGGTTCCCCCGTTTCTGCTGTGGGATCGGCTAGCAGCGAATGCGCGGGAACGGGTAGGTCTTGCTTCAGCCAATCAGTGCCAGGCCGCTCCCTTCCCGTAACAGTGATTGGCCGCTTTGAAACCGACGCTGTCAAATCAACCGCGGATAGAGGCTGTTTCTCGAGTGGGGAGGAAAGTGGAGGGGCAAGAGGCTGTGGGATAGGGGCTGAGACAGAGCGGGGGGGAAGGGGTGAGGTGGGAAGAGCCAGCTGTGCCCTCCCCAAAGGCCTGACTCTGAGTGGGCTGGTTTCAGGGTGCAGCCCCTCTTCCCACATCCACTCATAGACCTGGAAGGGACAGTGAGAAGTCGCTGAGTCCAGTCCCCTGCACTCCTGGCAGGACTAAGTACCTAGCCCATCCCTGACAGGTGTTTGTCTAGACAAGCTCCAGTGGTGGTGATTCCAGAACCTCCCTACACAACTTGTTCCAGTGCTTAATCACCCTGACAGGAAGTTTTTCTTAATGTCCCACAGCCTCCCTTGCTGCAATTTAAGCCCGTTGCTTCTTGTCCCATCCTCAGAGGTTAAGAAGAACAATTCTTCTCTGTCCTCTTTGTAACAACCTTTTTTGTACTTGAAATTATGTCCCCTCTCACTCTTCTCTTTTCCAGACTAAACTCAGTCTTCCCTCATAGGTCATATTTTCTAGACCTTTAATAATTTTTGTTGCTCTTCTCTGCACTTTTTCCAATATTTGTCCACATCTGGCACTCAAAACAGGACACAATACTCCAGTTGAGGCCTAATCAGCGCAGAGTAGAACGAAAGAATTACTTCTTGTGTCTTACTTACAACACTCCTGCTAATACATCCCAGAATGATGTCTGCTTTTTTTGCAACAGTGTTACACTGTTGACTTGTATTTAGCTTGTGATCCACTCTAACCCCCAGATCCCTTTCTGCAGAATTCCTACCTAGGCAGTCATTACCCATTTTGTATGTGTGCAACTGATTGTTCCTTCCTAAGTGGAGTACTTTGCATTTGTCCTTATTGAATTTCATCCTATTTTCTTCAGACCATTTCTCCAGTTTGTCCTGATCATTTTGAATTTTAATCCTAGCCTCCAAAGCACTTACAACCCCTCTCAGCTTGGTATTGTCTGCAAATTTTATAACTCTACTCTCTATGCTGTTGCCGGCCCAAAGGGCCCGAGGAGGAGCAACAGTGGGGGTTCGTTGCCCGGTGTGCGTCGCACTAATTAACACACCAGGGTGGAGAAGCAAACCAAGTTTATTTGAGCTCAAAAAAGGTGCCAGGGAGAAAAAGCATTCTCAAATCCTGCACATCCGCACGCAGGCGGGGTCCCAGCATTTATACCCCCCTTGTTTTTTCCCCCTTTTTCCCTCCCCCTTGCAACAGTTACACTTAACACTATAATGTAGCTTGTTAGAACTGTTCTCATTCGCATATTTATCTATGGCCTTCACAGCACAGACGCATGCAGATTTTCCTCCCCCTTCTCCCCCCGTCTTACTGCCGCTTTTTGCTGTTTTAAGCTGTCCTACAGCTGCAAGCTAAGAAAGCTGACAGTTACACATTTTGCTTGCTGTTTATTAGCATCTTAGGCTGGTTAAAGTTCACAGCATGGAAGAACTTTGGTTCACTCAGGCCCAAAGTCACAACTTTGGTTTACTTAGGCCTAGGGACACCAACAATGCCATTATCTAAATCATTGATGAAGATATTGAGCAGACCCAGACCCAGAACTGATCCCTGCGGGACCCTGCTCATTATGCCCTTCCAGTATGACTGTGAACCACTGATTACTCTCTGGGAGCAATTTTCCAACCAGTTATGCACCTACTTTATAGTAGCTCCATCTAGGTTGTATTTCCCTAGCTTGTTTATGAGAAGGTCATGCAAGACAGTATCAAAAGTCTAACTAAAATCAAGATATACCACGTCTACTACGTGCCCCCATATACAAAGCTTGTTACCCTGTCAAAGAAAGCTATCAGGTTGGTTTTACATGATTCGTTCTTGACAAATCCATGCTGACTGTTATTTATCACCTTGTTATCTCTCAGTGTTTGCAAATTGATTGCTTAATTATTTGTGTGATGGGTTCGGCCCCAGAGACCCCCTTGGGACTGTCACCTGATGGCGCTGAGACTACCTCTGAGCCCATTTTCTCTGCCAGTTTGGGCCTCCAGGACCCTGCCTTGTTGAGCCAGACATGCCAGTCTGTTCCAACACAGACCCAGGGTCTGAACCACATGCCCCAAAGTTGCAGACTTAACTGAAAACGGCTTAAGAAGTGCTCCTGTCTCCAGCACCGAGACACCCAGCTCCAAATGGGATCCAAGCCCCAAATGAATCTGTTTTACTCTGTATAAAGCTTATGCAGGGTAAACTCCTAAATTGTCCTCCCTCTATAACACTGATGGAGAGAAATGCACTGGTGTTTGCTCCCCCAGGTATTACTTAGGCCTGGTCTACACTAGGACTTTAATTCGAATTTAGCAGCGTTAATTCGAATTAACCGCGCACCCGTCCACACCAGGAAGCCATTTAATTCAACCTAGAGGGCTCTTTAGTTCGAATTCGGTACTCCACCCCAACGAGGGGAGTAGCGCTAAATTCGACATGGCTATGTCGAATTAGGCTAGGTGTGGATGCAAATCGAACTTAGTAGCTCCGGGAGCTATCCCACACTGCACCACTCTGTTGACGCTCTGGACAGCAGTCCGAGCTCAGATGTTCTGATCAGCCATACAGGAAAAGCCCCGGGAAAATTTGAATTCCTTTTCCTGTCTGGCCAGTTTGAATCTCATTTCCTGTGTGGACGTCGTGGCGAGCTCAGCAGCACTGGCAGCGATGCAGAGCTCTCCAGCAGAGGAGTCCATGCAATCTCAGAGTAGAAAGAGGGCCCCAGCATGGACTGACCGGGAAGTCTTGGATCTGATCGCTGTGTGGGGCGATGAGTCTGTGCTTTCGGAGCTGCGCTCCAAAAAACAGAATGCAAAGACCTACGAGAAGGTCTCCAAAGCCATGGCACTCAGAGGATACAGCCGGGATGCAACGCAGTGCCGCGTGAAAATCAAGGACCTGAGACAAGGCTACCAAAAAATCAAAGCGGCAAACGGACGCTCCGGAGCCCAGCCCCAGACATGCCGCTTCTACGAGGCACTGCATGCCATTCTCGGTGGGTCTGCCACCACTGCCCCACCAGTGACCGTCGACTCTGAGGATGGGATAGTGTCGACGGGCAGTTCCTCAGCGATGTTCGCCGATGGGGAAGATGAGGAAGGGTTTGTGGAGGACGAGGCAGGCGACAGCGCTTACAATACTGCTTTCCCCGACAGCCAGGATCTCTTCATCACCCTCACAGAGATCCCCTACCAACCCTCCCCGGCCGTTAACCCGGACTCCGAATCAGGGGAAGGATCAGTCGGTAAGTGCTATAAACATGTAAACATTTATTTTTTAACAAAACAGGAATAAAAACTATATGAAAAGAAGGTCAATGCCTATAGGGATCGAACAGAAATCCTCTTGGGACAGTTCCACGAAGCTCTCGGAGAGGTACTCGAAAAGCCTCCGCAGGAGGTTCCTGGGGAGAGGTGCCTTATTGGGTGCTCCGTGGAAGCACACTCTTCCGCGCCAGGCCATCCTGAGGTATAGTGGGAGCATTGCCTCGACCAGCATGGCAGCATAGGGCCCTGGTCTGTGCAGGGATTCACGCAGCATGCGCTCTCTGTTTCTCCTGCTGACCCGCCTCAGGGTGATCTCGCTCGGCAACTGCTGCATCTAATTAGGAGAATTACTTTAATGTTACTATTGTGAATGCTTGACTTTTCCTTTGCATAACAATGACCGTCGTTTAACAGCCACGTGTTGGAGGCTGCAGAGGAAAAGCATACAGGGATCTTTCCCGGGGACAGCCGTGAGGGGCTGGAACAGGGTCAGACTTTATGCTTTCCAGATTGCCTGCAGCAGGAGGGCACTGCTATCCATTAACTGTTAAGCAGCCTAAAGTTTACGGCTTACCAGGCCTGGCTGCTACACGGATTCTGCTGTCCTGCCCCGCTTGTCCGATCTCCAGTGCAAGACCCCAGGCAATGCAAGCGAATGCTGAAAATTCGAACTTGTCCTGAGAGCACCTGAGATTAGGTGCCCTGTATGGTCTTGTTCACAGAAACTGAGTAGACTGTGTTCAGTGTTCGCAAACATGTATCTTTGCAAGGAAATCACTTCCTTTTTCCCATCACACAGCTGCGGCTCTTTCCCGAACTGCCCCGGCATCCCCCTCACAGAGGCTGGCGCAGATTAGGCGGCGAAAGAAAAAGACTCGGGACGAGATGTTCGCTGAACTGATGGCCTGCTCCAGAGCCGAGGCGGCCCAGCAGAGCCAGTGGAGGGAGACCCTCTCTCAGCAGCAGCGCTCACACAGCGAACGGGAGGACAGGTGGCGGCAGGAAGACCAGCAGGCGACTCAAACGCTGCTTGGACTAATGAGGGAGCAAACGGACATGCTCCGGCGCCTTGTGGATGTTCTGCAGGACCACAGGCAGGAGCAGAGAGCCCCCCTGAACTGTATCTGCAACCGCCCTCCCCCGCCACAAAGTCCTGTCCCCCCCCCCTCACCCAAAATCACAAGAAGGAGGGGCGGTAGGGGCTGTGAAAACTGTCACTCCACCCCAGCAGAGCGCTCATGTACCAAACAGCTCTCATTCCCTAAAGTATGAGAATTGCTTCCCTTCCTGGCTCACCCGATCCCAAATCCCAGTTTCATCCCCCAACTGTGTAGTTGAGTATTAAAAATAATTTGCTGTTCATTACTGTTTCCGTCATGTTTCTTTGCAGAAGACTTTGTGGGGGGGGGGGGGGGAGGGGTTTGTTAATTGCATAGGACAGCCACCATTAACAGGGTACAGACATGGGGGCAGGATCAACAGCAGGTCACACACAGAGTGCAGTTACTAGGCACCCGGGTCACTGTGGGAGGTGTCTGCTGCCCCAGGTCAGTCTGGGAGGTGTATGCTGCTCCAGGGTCCGAGCGCCTGGCATACACAAATGGCAAGGCAGGCTGCCCGTACCATGCCCTTCCACCCTAGCCATGAACCTCTCCGATGCCCTGAGCCCCAGCCAGAACCATCATCCCCCTACACCTACTCATCCTTCCCACACACCCCTCACCCCTTCCTGCAAACCCACCCCTTCCTGCACACCCTCCTGTAACCGTCCTCCCCCCAGAGACCGCTGTAGGAGCAGGAGCCTGTCAGTCCTCGAGTGTAGAAGCGGTCTGTACATCACTGCACACCGTACCCACCACAGTCTGCGTCCCTGTTTGAACCCTTTAACGCAAATTCGTTAGTAAAGAAAACTTTGAATTAAAAGTGTTCCAATAAATTTATTTTTAAACGTCTGTTGGAAGGGGGGAAACCTGGGGAACGGGGTATGTAACCGCTGAAAAAAGTGAATAGTAAGTGAAACGGGAGCAGGTTCAGCTTCTCTGTAAAGAGACTGGACAGTCATAGGTTACCCTGCTCTCTGAGGAACCTAGCTTTCAAAGCCTCCCGGATGCACAGCGCTTCCTGCTGGGCTCTTCTAATGGCACGGGTGTCTGGCTGAGCGTAATCAGCAGCCAGGCGATTTGCCTCAACCTCCCATCCCGCCATAAAGGTCTCCCCCTTGCTCTCACAGAGATTGTGGAGCACACAGCAAGCTGCTATAACAATGGGGATATTGGTTTCGCTGAGATCCGAGCGAGTCAGTAAGCTCCTCCATCTCCCCTTGAGATGTCCGAAAGCACACTCCACCACCATTCTGCACTTGCTCAGCCGGTAGTTGAAGAGCTCCTTGTCCCTGTCCAGGGTGCCTGTATAGGGCTTCATGAGCCAGGGCATTAGTGGGTAGGCTGGGTCCCCGAGGATCACTGTAGGCATCTCCACATCCCCAACAGTTATTTTGTGGTCCGGGAAGAAACTACCTTCCTGCAGGCATCTAAACAGACCAGAGTTCCTGAAAACACGCGCGTCATGAACCTTGCCCGGCCACCCGACATAGATGTTGGTAAAACGTCCCCTATGGTCCACCAGTGCTTGCAGCACCATTGAAAAGTAGCCCTTTCAGTTAATATACTGGCTGGCCTGGTGGGCCGGTCCCAGGATAGGGATGTGAGTGCCATCTGTAGCCCCACCACAGTTTGGGAATCCCATCGCGGCGAAGCCATCTATGACGACCTGGACGTTTCCCAGGGTCACTAACTTTGAGAGCAGTAGCTCAACGATTGCGTGGGCTACTTGCATCACAGCAACCCCCATGGTAGATTTGCCCACGCCAAAGTGGTTTGCTACTGACCGGTAGCTGTCTGGCGTGGCAAGTTTCCAGAGGGCTATGGCCACTCGCTTCTGCACAGTCAGGGCTGCTCGCATCCGGGTGTCCTGGCGCTTCAGGGCAGGGGCCAGCAAGTCACACAGTTCAAGGAAAGTGCCCTTACACATCCTGAAGTTTCGCAGCCACTGTGATTCATCCCAGACCTGCAGCACTATGCGGTCCCACCAGTCCGTGCTTGTTTCCCGGGCCCAGAATCGCCGTCCCATAGCATGAACATGACCCATTGCCACCATGATCTCGCGCGCGGATCCCGTGCTTTGTGAGAGGTCTGTGCCACTCTGACACTTCATGTCCTCACCGCGCTGCCGGAGCCTCCTTGCCCGATTTCTCAGCAGCTGACTGTGGAAGAGGTGGACGATAAGGTGCGAGGAGTTGACAACGGCCATAAGTGCAGCAATGATCGCAGCGGGCTCCATGCTCGCAGTGCTGTGGCGTCCGCGCTGTCACTGACCAGAAAAGTGCGGTAACAGATTTCCCGCCGGCGCTTTCAGGGAGAGAGGGCGGGAGTGACGGTTGAATGACAGTTACCCAAAACCACCCTCGACACATTTTTCCCCCAGCAGGCATTGGGGGCTCTACCCAGCATTCCAATGGGCAGCGGGGACTGCGGGAACTGTGGGATAGCTTCCCACAGTGCACCGCTTCCAAAGTCGACGCTTGCCCCGTTAGTGTGGACTCACAAAGTCGAATTAGTGTCCTTAGTGTGGATACACAAATTCGAATTCATAACGTCGAATCCACAAATTCGACCTAAGTTAAATCGAACTACTCTTGTAGTGTAGACATACCCTTACTTACTCTGGGGTAATTTAAAAAGCAACAGTGATTTTATTAAGTATAAAAAGTAGGATTTAAGTGGTTCCAAGTAATAACAGACAGAACAAAGTAAGTTACCAAGCAAAATCAAACAAAACATGCAAGTCTAAGCCTAATTACAGATAAAATCTCACCCTCACAGATGTTCCAATAAGTTTCTTTCACAGACTGGACTCCTTCCCAATCTGGGCCCAGTCCTTCCCCTGGTACAGTTCTTGTTTGCTCCAGCTCGGGGGATTTCTCATGACTAGAACCTCCTTTGTTCAGTTCCACCCCCTTATATAGCTTTGGCACAAGGCAGGAATCTTTTGTCCCCTGGGTCCCCACCCCTCCTTCTAAATGGAAAAGCACCAGGTTTAAGATGGATTCCAGTGTCAGGTGACATGGTTACATGTCCCATGAGACCCCAAGCCTTCATTCTTCCTGGCCTGACTCACAGGAAGGCTTGCAAGTAAACAACTACAACCAATTGTCCTAGTTGATGGGAGCCATCTAGATTCCAAACCGCCATTAATGGCCTACACTGTGCATAATTACAATAGGACCTCAGAGTTATATTTCATATTTCTAATTTCAGATACAAGAATGATACATTTATACAAATAGGATGATCACACTCAGTAGATTATAAACTTTGTAATGATACCTTACAAGAGGCCTTTTGCATGAAGCATATTCCAGTTACATTATATTCACACTCATTAGCATATTTTCATAAAAACATGGAGTGCAACATCACAATTTGCTCTATTATCTTTCTGGGTACAGAAGTTAAGATGACTGGTCTGTAATTCTCCAGGTTGTCCTTATTTCCCTTTTTTGTAGATGTGCACTATATTTGCCCTTTTCTAGTCTTCTGGAACATCTCCTGTCTTCCATGACTTTTCAGAGATAATTGCTAATGGCTCAGATATCTCCTCAGTCAGCTCCTTGGGTATTCTAAGATGCATTTCATCAGGCCCTGGTGATTTGACGACATCTAACTTATCTAAGTAATTTTTGACTTGTTCTTTCCCTATTTTAGACTCTAATCCTACCTCACTTTCACTGGCATTCACTATGTTAGGCATCCAATCGTCGCCAACCTTCTTGGTAAAAACCAAAACAAAGAAGTCATTAAGCACCTCTGCCGTTTCCACATTTTCTGTTATTGTCTTTCCCCCATCATTGAGTAACGGGCCTACTCTGTCCTTGGTCTTCCTCTTGCTTCTATTGCCGGCACAGAGTGCCCGAGGACAGCAACAGCAGGGTTCGTTGCCCGGTGTGCTTCGCGCCAATGAACACACCAAGGTGGAGAAGCAGACAAAGTTTTTATTTGAGATCTCAAAGCAGGATGCTAGGAGACAGACACGTCTCAAATCAAGCACCCCACAACTACAAGCAGTTTTTCTCCTTTTATACATAACTTTAGCTAAGCTGTTTCTATTCCCCCCCACTCCCTCTTCCTCCCTCCCATCTCCCTGTAACAGCTACACTAAGTCGGTAATTACATTAAGCAGTTAAGTCATTTTTGGGCGACTACCAGTCTAGCTCATTAGTAACTCTTCTTTGAACCGTTATCTTGTTTTATTTTCTTCGATTTGTTATTTTGCCCCATGCAGGCCTCATTATCACCTTTTGGTACCGGTTTAAGCAGTGTTGCAACTGATAACTAAGCAGGATGCTACACATTTCATTCTCTGTTGCTGGTCCGTTAGGTTGATTAAAGTTTAAACATGGAAGAGCATGGGGTAACTTTGGTTCATTCAGGCCTAGTTACCTAGATTTATGCCTAATGACACCAACACTTCTAATGTATTTGTGGAATGTTTTCTTTTTTCCCTTTATGTCCCTAGCTAGTTTGATCTCGTTTTGTGCCTTGGCTTTTCTAATTTTGTCCCTACGTACTTGTGTTATTTGTTTATATTCATCCTTTGTAATTTGACTGAGTTTCCACTTTTTGTAGGACTTTTTTTAGTTTTAGATCATTGAAGATCTCCTAGTTAAGCCTGTGTGGTTTCTTGCCATACTTTCTATCTTTTCTACACAGTGGGATAGTTTGCTCTTGTGCCCTTAATAATGTATCTTTGAAAAACTGACAACTGTCTTCAATTGTTTTCCCCCTTAGACTTGCTTCCCATGGGATTTTACTTACCAAATTCATGAGTTTGCTAAAGACTGCCTTCTTGAAATCCATTGTCTTTATTTTGCTGTTCTCCCTACTACCATTCCTTAGAATCATGAACTCTACTATTTCATGATCACTTTCACCCAAGTTGCCTTCCACTTTCAAATTCTCAACCAGTTCCTCCCTATTTGTCAAAATTAAATCTAGAACAGCCTCCCCCCAGTAGCTTTCTCCAACTTCTGAAATAAAAATGGTCTCCATTACATTCCAAGAACTTACTGGAAAATCTGTGCCCTGATATGATATTTTCCTAACTGATGTCTGGGTAGTTGAAGTCTCCCATCACCACTAAGTCCTGTGATGTGGATGATTTTTTTTGTTTTGTTTTTTAAAAGCCTCATCCATCTCTTCTTCTTGGTTTGGTGGTCTCTAATAGATCCCTACCATGACATCACCCTTGTTTTTTACCCCTTTTAGCCTTACCCAGAGACTTCCAACAAGTCTGTCTCTTATTTCTATCTCAACCTCAGTCCAGGTATATACATTTTTAATATATAAGGCAACACCTCCTTCCTTTTTTCCCTGCCTCTCCTTCCTGAGCAAGCTGTATCCTTTTATACCAGGGATCAGCAACCTTTGGCACACAGCTCGCCAGGGTAAGCATCCTGGCGGGCCAGGCCAGTTTGTTTACCTGCCCCTCCGCAGTTTTGGCCGATCGTGGCTCCCACTGGCTGCGGTTCGCCACTCCAGGCCAATGAGGGCTGCGGGAAGCCAGGGTGCTTACCCTGGTGAGCCACGTGCCAAAGGTTACCAATCCCTGTTCTATACCAATATTCCAGTCATGTATATTATCCCACCAAGTCTCTGTGATGCCAACTATGTCATAGCTGTGTTTATTTACTAGCATTTAGAGTTCTTCGTGCTTATTCCCCATACTTCTCACTTTAGTATGCAGACAATTAAGATACTGATTTGATTCCCTCCCCCACCCCCCAGTTCTGTCTTGTCTCTCCCTTATTTCTGCTATAACAGCCCATGCTCCCCCCAGATTCCTACCCTTCTCCCAGGTCTCTATGTTTTTGACTTATCTGTGGGCTTTGGTCACCTGCCCCCGTTGAACCTAATTTAAAGCCCTCCTCATGAGGTTAGCCAGTCTGTAGCCAAATATGCTCTTTCCCTTCCTCAACAGGTGGATCCCATCTCTGTTTAGCAGTCCTTCTTCTTCCTGGAAAAGCATCCTGTGGTCAAGGAAGCTGAAGCTTTCCTGGTAACATCATCCTCGCAGCCAGCCATTCACCTCCAGGATGCATCTATCTCTGCCTGGACCCCTACTAGGGTGACCAGACAGCAAGTGTGAAAAATCAGGACGGAGGTGGGGATAATAGAAGCCTATATAAGAAAAAGACCCAAAAATTAGGACTGTCCCTATAAAATCGGGACATCTGGTCACCCTAGCCCCTACCCTTGACTGGAAAGACTGAAGAGAACACCACCTGTGCTCCCAACTCCTTCACCCTTACTCCCAGAGCCCTGTAGTCACTTCTGATCTGCTGAGGGTCATACCTTGCTGTATCATTAGTGCCCACATGGATGACCAGGCATGGGGTAGTAGTCAGAGGGCAGGGCCAGATGATCCTCAACAATCCCTTTGTAATGTCTCAGAACAGGCCCCTGGCAGACAGCATACCTCCCAGGATGCCATGTCAGGGCAACAGATGGGTGCCTCCATCCACCTCAGAGTCTCCAACCACCCCTACCCTACATTTCCTCCTGGGAGTGGTGGCTGTGATCCTCCCAGCCTGGGGGGGGGGCGGGAAACATGGCTTCTCCTCTTCAGCCTTTGGGGATAATTCCTCATCACTCATTGTGAGGACAGCATAACGGTTCTCCATCACCATAGTGGGTGGGTTGGGAGTAGGGGTGGAGCACTGCCTGCTGCCAGAAGTAACTAGCAGCCAGTGTCCACCCTGTATCAGAGTGTTATCCTCCTCCCCTGGGGGCGTGACAGCAATCCTGTCTAGCTGGATAGCATCCTCCGCCTAGGAAGTCTCCACATGAATACTGTCAATGGACTCCTCTTGTGCACAGATGCTCCTCAGTCTAGCCACCTCCTCCTGTAGCTCTCCCATCTGCTTCCGGAGAGATTCCACCAGCGGGCACCTTTCACACTGGATGGTTCCCCCCCAGCCTGGTTTTCTGTGAGTGGGAAATGCAGGCCACAGTTTCTGCAAATCCACACCAGGATCTGGATAGAGGCATTTGTGGTTAGGTTCTGTCTGGATACAGGCACAGGTGGAGGAGATGGGAAAAGTATTGGCACTGGCGATGTGGTCCTTCCAAACCATAGCAATATTATCGTCTCCCTCCTACAAACTCCCTCTCTCAAACTCCCCTGTTTGTTCGAGGTCCCCTGTTCGCTAGTTCCCCTTGTTCACTTAGCCTCTGGCTTTTAAGGCCTTCCCTCCTAGGTCAGCCCTACCCCCTCGTTAATCACACAGGGGGAGGGTGATCACAAGGCTGATTGAGGATGATCAAGGGAACAAAGGCTCAAACTGTCCCCAAACACACAATTCCAATTGACCCTGTGTCAAGAGTTTGTTCCCCACTCTGAACTTTAGCGTCCAAAAGGTGGGGACCTGCATGTACTCTTCTAAACTTAAATCCTAGCTTAGATCTGATAGCGCTGCCACCAACCAAAAATATAGTGTTTTGGTACACTTTCCATTCCCCCCCAAACCTTTCCCTGGGGAACACAGATTCAAACTCCTTGGATCTTAACACAAGAAGAAATTAACCATCCCCCCTCTCCTTTTCCCCCCCACCACCAATCCCTGGTGAGTCCAGACACAATTTTCTGGATCTTAAAACAAAGAAAAATCAATTAGGTTCTTAAAAAGCTTTTAATTAAAGAAAACGAAAAGGTAAAAATTATCTCTGTAAAATCAGGATGGAAATGCTTACAGGGTCTCCCTAGCATAAGTACAAGTTACAGCAAACAGAGGTAACATATCCTTCCAGCAAAATACACATTTGCAATAAAGAAAACAAACAAAAGACTAATTCGCCTTCTAGCTAGTACTTACTATCTTGCACATGAGAAACTGTTTTAGAAAGATTGGAGAAACCTGGTTGCACGTCTGGCCCCTCTTAGATCCAAGAGAGAACAACAACCAAACAAAGAACACAACAAAGACTTCCCTCCAACAAGATTTGAAAGTATCTTGTCCCTTCATTGGTCCTTTGGTCAGGTGTCAACCAGGTTTACTGAGCTTCTTAACCCTTTACAGGTAAGAGACATTAACCCTTTACTATCTGTTTATGACACGCCCCCCCAAATCTCAGACAGTGTGGAACCACACTGGCGGTGATTTCTTCCTAGAACTTTACAATAAACAGATTAATAAAATACATGCACCGTTACATATACTACTAATTATGTAAAACTACAAGATTTTTCACATTTTAAGAACAATTTTTAACCAATTGATTTTGGGAAACTTTTACGGGAGAGTGCATCAGCTACTTTGTTAGAAGCTCCTGAAATGTGTTGAATTTCAAAATCAAAATCTTGGGGAGCTAACTTCATCGAAGAAGTTTTTTGTTGTTTCCCTTGGCAGTATGAAGCCACTTTAGCGCAGCATGGTCGGTTTGTAGTTGGAACCGCCATCCCCAAATGTATGGGCGTAGCTTTTTCAGGGCATACACAATGGCATAGCATTTTTTTTCACTGATGGACCAGTGGCTTTTCCTTTTAGACAGTTTTTTTGCTGAGAAACATGACAGGATGGAAGTTGTGAACTGCTCCCACACCACACTCAGATGCATTGGTGGTTACTAGGAAGGGTTTGTCAAAGTCCGGGGCCCTTAGCACAGGGTCAGACATGAGTGTCACCTTAAGCTGGGTAAAGGCTTTTTGACACTCATTAGTTCACTTAACTGCATTCGGCTGGGTCTTTTTGGTTAGGACAGTTAGTGGGGCAGCAATTTGGCTGTAGTGTGGCACAAATTGCCTGTAATACCCAGCCAAGCCTAAGAAGGATTGGACCTGTTTCTTTGACCTTGGGACAGGCCACTTTTTGGATAGCCTCCACCTTGGCCTGTAGGGGGTTTATTGTTCCTTGACCCACCTGGTGCCCTAGGTAAGTCACTCTGTTTTGGCCTATTTAACACTTTTTGGCCTTAACAGTGAGTCCTGCCTGCCTGATGCGCTCAAAGACCTTTTCCAGGTGTTTTAGGTGTTCGGGCCATGAATCAGAAAAAATGGCCACATCATTGAGGTAGACAACTGCATATTCTCCCAATCCTGCTAGTAGACCATCTACCAGGCTTTGGAAGGTGGCAGGTGCATTTTGCAGCCCGAAAGGAAGCACATTAAATTCATACACCCCTGCATGGGTGATGAAGGCTGACTTTTTCTTTTTGGTGGGTTTATTTAGCGGTACTTGCCAGTACCCTTTGGTTAAATCAATTGTAGAGATGAACTGGGCACGTCCCAATTTCTTCAATAGCTTATCGGTGCGTGGCATTGGATAGTTGTCGGGACGAGTTACAGCATTTAGCTTACGGTAGTCCACTCAAAAGCGTATTTCCCCATCTGGTTTGGGAACTAGAACCACTGGAGAAGCCCATGCTACAGATAGGTATAATCTGCCCCTCTACCAGTGCATGTTTTGGATTTCCCGTTCTATAGCAACTTGGGCATGAGGAGACACCCGGTAGGGTGGGGTTCTCAGTGGGTGAGCATTACCTGTGTCAATGGAGTGGTACGCTCATTCAGTCTGTCCTGGGGTGGCTGAGAACAAGGAGGCGAAGCGAGTGCACAGCTCCTTGATCTGTTGCCGCTGCAGACGTTCCAGGGTTGTGGAAAGGTTCACCTCTTCCACACCACCATTACTTTTTTTCTTCATAGTAGACACCTTCAGGCCACTCAGCATCATCTCCTCCCTGGGCTGTAAACTGACAAACCTGTAATTCTCTGGAATAAAGGGGCTTTAAAGAGTTAACATGGTACACCTTAGGCTTTAGGAAGGAATTGGGAAATGCTATGAGGTAGTTAACAGCTCCCAGGCGCTTTTGAACCGTGAAGGGCCCTTCCCATGACACTTTCATCTTATGGGCCTGTTGCACCTTTAAGACCATAACCTGGTCTCCTACCTTGAAGGAACGCTCTCTGGTATGTCTATCATACCAGGCCTTTTGCTCTGTTTGAGCATCCTTTAGGTTTTCTTTAGCAAGGGCTAAAGAGTGTTGGAGGGTGCTTTGTAGGTTGCTTACAAAGTCCAGAATGTTAGTTCCTGGAGAAGGCGTAAACCCCTCCCATTGCTGCTTCACCAACTGTAATGGCCCCTTAACCTCGTGGCCATACACAAGCTCAAATGGTGAGAACCCTAAACTGGGATGTGGTACAGCCCTGTAGGCAAAAAGCAACTGCTGCAACACTAGATCCCAATTATTGGAGTGTTTATTCACGAATTTATGTATTATGGCCCCCAAAGTTCCATTAAACCTCTCCACCAGGCCATTGGTTTGGTGGTGGTAAGGGATGGCAACCAAGTGATTCACCCATGAGCTTCCCACAGGTTTTTCATGGTCCCTGACAGGAAATTAGTTCCCGAATTTGTAAGAATGTCGGAGGGCCAACCTACCCTGGCAAAAATGTCTGTTAAGGCCCAGCACACAGTGTTAGCCCTGGTGTTGCTTAGAGCTACTGCTTCCGGCCATCTGGTAGCGAAGTCCACGAAAGTCAGTATGTACTGCTTTCCTCTGGGGGCCTTTTTTGGGAAAGGACCCATAATATCCACAGCTACTCGCTGAAATGGGACCTCAATTATGGGGAGTGGCTGGAGAGGGGCTCTGACCTGGTCTTGGGGGTTTTCCCACCCATTGGCACACCTCACAAGATGGGACATAATTAGCAACGTCCTTGCCCATTCCCTCCCAATGGAAGGACTTCCCCAACCTGTCTTTGGTTCTGTTCACCCCAGAATGACCACTGGGATGATCATGGGCTAAGCTTAAGAGCTTTACCCGGTACTTAGTTGGAACTACCAACTGCTTTTGAGGATGCCAGTCTTCCTGGTGCTCACCAGAAAGAGTCTCCTAGTATAAAAGTCCTTGTTCTACAACAAACCGGGATTGGTTAGAAGAGCTGAGAGGCGGTGGTGTGCTCCGTGCCGCCGCCCAAGCTTTTTGAAGGCTGTTATCCGCTTCCTGCTCAGTCTGGAACTGTTCCCTTGAGACTGGAGACACCAGTTCCTCCTTAGACTGTGGTCTTGGGCTTGGTCCCTGTGGAAGCGATGTAGGCGATGAGATTATTTCCGTTGACTGTGAACCGCTGTCCGCTGGTGCATTAGGTGATATTTCAGGCTCTGGCTGAGCCTCTTGGGTAGGATTGTCTGCTGCTTCTGCCAGTTCAGGCCCGCTGGTGCCCTCTGGCGTTGGAGTGGTAGATGGGTTTGCAAGCGCTGGCGTCAGTGCTGGTAACGGTTCTGGTGCTGGTTGCTTTTTCCGTTCTGGTTCTGGGACTGGATGTACTATGGCTGTTGTAGTCATTGGCAGGGAATCCGGTTCCACCACCTCTGTCTGGGTCTCTGGTAACACAGATGGGGCCCTTGTGGACGGCTCAGGAACAGGGATGGGTGTGGAAGCTTGCTTGGCCTGGCTGCGGGTGACCACTCCCACCCTCTTGGCCAGCTTCACATGGTTGGCCAAGTCTTCCCCCACTAGCATGGAGATGGAATAATTGTCATAGACAGCAAAAGTCCACCTTCCTGACCAGCCCTTGTACTGGACAGGCAATTCAGCTGTAGGCAAGGTTAAAGATTTCGACATGAATGGGTGAATTGTCACTTGGGCCTTTGGGTTGATGAATTTGGGGTCCACTAAGGATTGGTGGATAACTGACACTTGTGCCTCGGTGTCTTTCCACGCGATAACCTTCTTTCCGCCCACTCTCAAGGTTTCCCTTCACTCCGAGGGTATTTGAGAGGTATCTGGGCCTGGGGATCTTTGGTGTGATGGTGGTGTAATGAACTGTACTCAATTGGGGTTCTTGGGGCAGTTGGCCTTTATATGTCCCAGTTCATTACATTTAAAACATCGCCCAGCTGACTGGTCACTGGGCCGAGGTGGGTTGCTGGAGACTGGTGAGGTAGGACAATAGGTAGTCTGGGGCTTTCCTTGGGTTGTAGGTGGGGTCTTGGGTGGCCCCCGGTGGTAGGGTTTATTTTCAGTTTGCCCCCTATGATATTCGCTCCCCTTGTTAGTAGCTTTTTTTTTTTTCTACTTTCACCCATTTGGCTCCGATCTCCTCCGCCTTGGTTACAGTTTTGGGTTTCCCATCTAGGATGTACCTTTCTATTTCCTCAGGAACAATCTGTAAGAACTGTTCCATTTGCATCAGGAGGGACAGCTCTTCCATAGAATCATAGAATCTCAGGGTTGGAAGGGACCTCAGGAGGTCATCTAGTCCAACCCCCTGCTCAAAGCAGGACCAAACCCAACTAAATCATCCCAGCCAGGGCTTTGTCAAGCCTGACCTTAAAAACCTCTAAGGAAGGACATCTAGACAGACTTATGTGTAGTGCTGGGGAGGAGCCGGTAATCGTGGTACATGTAGGTACCAATGACATAGGGAAGGGTAGGAGAGATGTCCTGGAAGCCAAATTTAGGCTGCTAGGGAAGAGACTGAAATCCAGGACCTCTATGGTGGCATTCTCAGAAATGCTCCCAGTTCCACACGCAGGGCCAGGTAGGCAGGCAGAGCTTCAGAGTCTCAATGCGTGGATGAGACGATGGTGTAGAGAGGAGGGGTTCACGTTCATTAGGAACTGGGGAAACTTCTGGGATGGGAGGAGTCTATACAGGAGAGATGGGCTCCACCTAAACCAAAGTGGAACCAGACTGCTGGCACTAAACATTAAAAAGGTTGTAGAGCAGTTTTTAAACTAGGAGATGGGGGCGGGGGAAGCTGACCGCTGCAGAGGAGCGTGTGGATCGGACACACTCTTTTCTTAGGGGAGAGTCTGATGATAGAGAATCTCCAGGTTATAGTCAGGAGCAGAGGACTGAAGAGTATAATGTAAGGGCCGGATCAGATGATAAACAGTCACATAAAAAAGAATCTGGCACATCAGAAAAAGGCAGGCTAATAAACAGGGACAAGTTTTTAAAGTGCTTGTACACAAATGCCAGAAGTCTAAATAATAAGATGGGTGAACTAGAGTGCCTTGTGATAAAGGAGGATATAGATATAATAGGCATCACAGAAACCTGGTGGACTGAGAGCAATCAATGGGACACAATCATTCCGGGGTACAAAATATATCGGAAGGACAGAACAGGTCGTGCAGGGGGAGGAGTGGCACTATATGTGAAAGAAAGTGTAGATTCAAATGAAGTAAAAATCTTAAGCGAATCCACATGTTCCATAGAATCTCTATGGATAGAAATTTCATGCTCTAGTAAAAATATAACATTAGGGATCTATTATTGACCACCTGACCAGGACAGTAATAGTGATGATGAAATGCTAAGGGAAATTAGAGAGGCTATCAAAATTAAGAACCCGATAATAGTGGGGGATTTCAATTATCCCCATATTGACTGGGAACATTTCACTTCAGGACAAAATGCAGAGATAAAATTTCTCGATACTTTAAATGACTGCTTCATGGAGCAGCTGGTATGGGAACCCACAAGGGGAGAGGCAACTCTAGATTTAATCCTGAGTGGAGCGCAGGAGCTGGTCCAAGAGGTAACTATAGCAGGACCGCTTGGAAATAGTGACCATAATACAATAGCATTCAATATCCCTGTGGTGGGAAGAACACCTCAACTGCCCAACACTGTGGCATTTAATTTCAAAAGGGGGAACTATACAAAAATGAGGGGGTTAGTTAGACAAAAGTTAAAAGGTACAGTGACTAAAGTGAAATCCCTGCAAGTTGCATGGGCCCTTTTTAAAGACACCATAATAGAGGCCCAACTTCAATGTATACCCCAAATTAAGAAAAACAGTAAAAGAACTAAAAAAGAGCCACTGTGGCTTAACAACCATGTAAAAGAAGCAGTGAGAGATAAAGACATCCTTTTAAAAAGTGGAAGTCAAATCCTAGTGAGGCAAATAGAAAGAAGCACAAACACTGCCAACTTAAGTGCAAGAGTGTAATAAGAAAAGCCAAAGAGGAGTTTGAAGAACGGCTAGCCAAAAACTCTAAAGGTAATAACAAAATGTTTTTTAGGTACATCAGAAGCAGGAAGCCTGCTAAACAACCAGTGGGGCCCCTTGACGACCAAAATACAAAAGGAGCGCTTAAAGACGATAAAGTCATTGCGGAGAAACTAAATGGATTATTTGCTTCAGTCTTCACGGCTGAGGATGTTAGGGAGATTCCCAAACCTGAGCTGGCTTTTGTAGGTGACAAATCTGAGGAACTGTCACAGATTGAAGTGTCACTAGAGGAGGTTTTGGAATTAAACTCAACATTAACAAGTCACCGGGACCAGATGGCATTCACCCAAGAGTTCTGAAAGAACTCAAATGTGAAGTTGCGGAACTATTAACTAAGGTTTGTAACCTGTCCTTTAAATCGGCTTCGGTACCCAATGACTGGAAGTTAGCTAATGTAATGCCAATATTTAAAAAGGGCTCTAGGGGTGATCCCGGCAATTACAGACCGGTAAGTCTAACGTCGGTACCGGGCAAATTAGTTGAAACAATAGTTAAGAATATCAGAGGGGTAGCCGTGTTAGTCTGGATCTGTAAAAGCAGCAAAGAATCCTGTGGCACCTTATAGACTAACAGACGTTTTGCAGCATGAGCTTTCATGGGTGAATACCCACTTCTTCAGATGCAAGAAGATTCTTGCATCTGAAGAAGTGGGTATTCACCCACGAAAGCTCATGCTGCAAAACGTCTGTTAGTCTATAAGGTGCCACAGGATTCTTTGCTGCTAGTTAAGAATAAAATTCAGACACATAGAAAAACATAAACTGTTGAGCAATAGTCAACATGGTTTCTGTAAAGGGAAATCGTGTCTTACTAATCTATTAGAGTTCTTTGAAGAGGTCAACAAACATGTGGACAAGGGGGATCCGGTGGACATAGTGTACTTAGATTTCCAGAAAGCCTTTGACAAGGTCCCTCACCAAAAGCTCTTACGTAAATTAAGCTGTCATGGGATAAAAGGCAAGGTCCTTTCATGGATTGAGAACTGGTTAAAGGACAGGGAACAAAGGGTAGGAATTAATGGTAAATTCTCAGAATGGAGAGGGGTAACTAGTGGTGTTCCCCAAGGGTCAGTCCTAGGACCAATCCTATTCAATTTATTCATAAATGATCTGGAGAAAGGGGTAAACAGTCAGGTGGCCAAGTTTGCAGATGATACTAAACTACTCAAGATAGTTAAGACCAAAGCAGATTGTGAAGAACTTCAAAAATATCTCACAAAACTAAGTGATTGGGCAACAAAATGGCAAATGAAATTTAATGTGGATAAATGTAAAGTGATGCACATTGGAAAAAATAACCCCAACTATACATACAACATGATGGGGGCTAATTTAGCTACAACGAGTCAGGAAAAAGATCTTGGAGTCATCGTGGATAGTTCTCTGAAGATGTCCACACAGTGTGCAGAGGCGGTCAAAAAAGCAAACAGGATGTTAGGAATCATTAAAAAGGGGATAGAGAATAAGACTGAGAATATATTATTGCCCTTATACAAATCCATGGTACGCCCACATCTCGAATACTGTGTACAGATGTGGTCTCCTCACCTCAAAAAAGATATTCTAGCACTAGAAAAGGTTCAGAAAAGGGCAACTAAAATGATTAGGGGTTTGGAGAGGGTCCCATACGAGGAAAGATTAAAGAGGCTAGGACTCTTCAGCTTGGAAAAGAGAAGACTAAGAGGGGGATATGATAGAGGTATATAAAATCATGAGTGATGTGGAGAAAGTGGATAAGGAAAAGTTATTTACTTATTCCCATAATACAAGAACTAGGGGTCACCAAATGAAATTAATAGGCAGCAGGTTTAAAACAAATAAAAGGAAGTTCTTCTTCAAGCAGCACACAGTCAACTTGTGGAACTCCTTACCTGAGGAGGTTGTGAAGGCTGGGACTATAACAATGTTTAAAAGGGGACTGGATAAATTCATGGAGGCTAAGTCCATAAATGGCTATTAGCTAGGATGGGTAAGAATGGTGTCCCTAGCCTCTGTTCGTCAGAGGATGGAGATGGATGGCAGGAGAGAGATCACTTGATCATTGCCTGTTAGGTTCACTCCCTCTGGGGCACCTGGCATTGACCACTGTCGGTAGACAGATACTGGGCTAGATGGACCTTTCTGACCCGGTACGGCCATTCTTATGTTCAGGAGATTCCACCACCTCCATAGGTAACCCATTCCATTTCTTCACCACACTACTCGTGAAAAAGTTTTTCCTAATGTCCAACCTAAGCCTCCCCCACTGCAACTTGAGACCATTACTCCTTGTTCTGTCATCTTCTACCACTGAGAACAGTCTAGATCCATCCTCTTTGGAACCCCCTTTCAGGTAGTTGAAAGCAGCTATCAAATCCCCCCTCATTCTTCTCTTCTGCAGGCTAAACAATCTCATTTCCCTCAGCCTCTTCTCATAAGTCATGTGCTCCAGCCCCCTAATCATTTTGTTGCCCTCCGCTGGACTCTCTCCAATTTATCCACATCCTTCTTGTAGTGTGGGGCCCAAAACTGGACACAGTACTCCAGATGAGGCCTCACCAGTGCTGAATAGAGGGGAATGATCACGTCCCTCGATCTGCTGGAAATGCCCCTACTTATACAACCCAAAATGCCATTAGCCTTCTTGGCAACAAGGGCACACTGTTGACTCATATTCAGCTTTTCGTCCTTTTCTGCAGAACTGCTGCCCAGCCATTCGGTACCTAGTCTGTAGCAGTGCATGGGATTCTTCCGTCCTAAGTGCAGGACTCTGCACTTGTCCTTGTTGAACCTCATCATATTTCTTTTGGCCCAATCCTCTAATTTGTCTAGGTCCCTCTGTATCCTATCCCTACCCTCCAGCGTATCAACCACTCCTCCCAGTTTAGTGTCATCTGCAAACTTGCTAAGGGTGCAGTCCACACCATCCTCCAGATCGTTAATGAAGATATTGAACAAAAACGGCCCCAGCACCGACCCTTGGGGCACTCCGCTTGATACCAGCTGCCAACTAGACATGGAACCATTGATCACTACCCGTTGAGCCTGACCATCTAGCCAGTTTTCTGTCCACCTTATCATCCATTCATCCAGCCCATACTTCTTTAACTTGCTGGCAAGAATACTGTGGGAGACTGTATCAAAAGCTTTGCTAAAGTCCAGAAATAGCACATCCACTGCTTTCCCCTCATCCACAGAGCCGGTTATCTCATCATAGAAGGCAATTAGGTTAGTCAGGCATGACTTGCCCTTGGTGAATCCATGCTGACTGTTCCTGATCACTTTCCCCTCCTTTAAGTGGTTCAGAATTGATTCCTTGAGGACCTGTTCCATGATTTTTCCAGGGACTGAGGTGAGACTGACTGGCCTGTAGTTCCCTGGATCTTCCTTCTTCCCTTTTTTAAAGATGGACACTACATTAGCTTTTTTCCAGTCATCCGGGACCTCCCCCGATCGCCATGATTTTTCAAAGATAATGGCCAATGGCTCTGCAATCTCATCGGCCAACTCCTTTAGCACCGTCGGATGCAGTGCATCCGGCCCCATGGACTTGTGCTCGTCCAGCTTTTCTAAATAGTCCCGAACTACTTCTTTCTCCACAGAGAGCTGGTCACCTCCTCCCCATACCATGCTGCAGAGTGCAGCTGTCTGGGAGCTGACCTTGTCTGTGAAGACAGAGGCAAAGAAAGCATTGAGTACACTAGCTTTCTCCACATCCTCTGTCACTAGGTTCCCTCCCTCATTCAGCAAGGGGTCCACACTTTCCTTGACTTTCTTCTTGTTGCTAACATACCTGAAGAAACCCTTCTTGTTACTCCTAACATCTCCGGCTAGCTGCAACTCCAAGTGTGATTTGGCCTTCCTAATTTCACTCCTGCATGCCTGAGCAATACTTTTATACTCCTCCCTGGTTATTTGTCCAATCTTCCACTTCTTGTAAGTTGTTTTTTTGTGTTTAAGACGAGCAAGGATTTCACTGTTAAGCCAAGCTGGTCGCCTGCCATGTTTACTTTTCTTCCTACACATCGGGATGGTTTGTTCCTGCAACCTCAATAAGGATTCTTTAAAATACAGCCAGCTTTCCTCAACTCCTTTCCCCGTCATGTTATTCTCCCAGGGGACCTTGCCCATCAGTTCCCTGAGGGAGTCGAAGTCTGATTTTCTGAAGTCCAGGGTCTCTGTTCTACTGCTCTCTTTTCTTCCTTATATCAGGTTCCTGAACTCGACCATCTCATGGTCACTGCCTCCCAGGTTCCCATCCACTATTGCTTCCTCTACTATTTCTTCCCTGTTTGTGAGCAGCAGGTCAAGAAGATTTAATATTTGCTCCTTATATCCAGGCATCCCAATTCTTTCCAATGTGGTAGGCGTGTCGGGTGAATGACACATCTGGTTTCCACCTTAGGGCTCTGAACCGCCGACGGGCATGCTCAGGTGTCAGCCCCATTCTGATTCTGGCCTTGGTTTGAAAAAGTGTATAATTGTTCATGTGTTCCTTAAGCATTTCAGCCGCCACCTCTGCTAAGGGTCCACTGAGCTGTGGCCTCAGCTCTATCATATACTGGTTTTTAGAGATGCTGTACCAAAGGCAGGCCCTTTCAAAATTTTCTAAGAAGGCCTCAGTATCATCATTTGCCTTGTAGGTGGGAAATTTCCTGGGATGGGAAACAGTACCTGAAGAAGGGTTGTTAGGGTTGGCTGGAACATCTGGCTTAGCCTTTGCTAATTCCAGGGCCTGCTGGTGGGCCTCCCTTTGGAGCTCCAGCTCTTTTTCTTTCATTTCTAACTGTTTTTGTTGCCTCTCCATCTCTCTTCTGTGGTCAGCCTCTCTCTCTTCTTTCATCTCCATCTCCTTTTGTTTTATCTTCAGCTCTTTTTCTTTTAACTCCATTTCTTTTTGTTTTACCTCCAGCCTTGCCAGCTCCTGTTTAGATGCTTCCTTGGCACTCATTTTTTCTGCTTTCTGGTGCTGGCCACACCCCGCTGCAGTTCACTGAACTGGGATGCTTCAGCTCAGGGCTGCTTGTTACAGAGGCTTTGGCTACACTTGCATTTCAAAGCGCTGCCGCGGCAGCGCGCTACGGCACAGCTTGCGCGCTGCTAGTCGCCAGCGCGCGCAGGAAAAAAAAAAAGCCCAGCGCTGTCCATCCTCCCCCCCCTGGGGGAAGACCGACAGCGGCGAGCTCGGAGCCTGGCTTGGGCTTGGGCTTTGACTGGCGCTTTGCGCGCAGCGCTGCAGCTGCGCAGCTTGCGAGGGCACCACCTGCTGCAGCGCTGCAAATTTGTAAGTGTAGCCAAGCCCAGAGACTTTCTAACACTTTCTATGCCCGAAGAGTTAGAAAAAGAAAACAAAAACACTTCACTTGCAAATGCCCTTTGCGGGTGTTTGCTGACTCACAGCTTTTAACTGGACTTCTCTGAATGAGAAGAGACCAGAAAAACTGGTTTGTGACTTGTCTTTTGCAAACTGTAATTACCCTCCAGCTAAGCCCAGCTGGAAATCCTTTCTAACAAAGCCTTGTTAGAAAAACTTAACACCTCTGCCCTCAGGCTGCTTCCAAGCCTTAGAAGGAGAGAACAAAAAAATCTCACTGGCTTTTGGTTCTTAAAAAATCCCACTGCTCCCACCATGTCAAGGGTTTGTTCCCCACTCTGAACTTTAGCGTCCAAAAGGTGGGGACCTGCATGTACCCTTCTAAACTTAAATCCTAGATTAGATCTGATAGCGCTGCCACCAACCAAAAATATAGTGTTTTGGTACACTTTCCATTCCCCCTAAACCTTTCCCTGGGGAACACAGATCCAAACTCCTTGATCTTAACACAAGAAGAAATTAACCATCCCCCCCTCCTTTCCTCCCCACCAATCCCTGGTGAGTCCAGACCCAATTTCCTGGATCTTAAAACAAAGAAAAATCAATTAGGTTCTTAAAAAGAGAGCTTTTAATTAAAGAAAATGAAAAGGTAAAAATTTCTCTGTAAAATCAGGATGGAAATGCTTACAGGGTATTCAGCTTATATAGACTAGAGGAACTCCCTCCCCCATAGCATAAGTACAAGTTACAGCAAACAGAGGTAACATATCCTTCCAGCAAAATACACATTTGCAATAAAGAAAACAAACAAAAGACTAATTCGCCTTCTAGCTAGTACTTACTATCTTGCACATGAGAAACTGTTTTAGAAAGATTGGAGAAACCTGGGTGCACGTCTGGCCCCTCTTAGATCCAAGAGAGAACAACAACCAAACAAAGAACACAACAAAGACTTCCCTCCAACAAGATTTGAAAGTATCTTGTCCCTTCATTGGTCCTCTGGTCAGGTATCAACCAGGTTTACTGAGCTTCTTAACCCTTTACAGGTAAAAGAGACATTAACCCTTAACTATCTGTTTATGACACCCTGTAATTGAAATAACCCAAGGTTTTTCAAACAGGGGTCGCCACTTGTGTAGGGAAAGCCCCTGGCGGGCCAGGCCGGTGTGTTTACCTGTCCCATCCACAGGTCTGGCTGATCGCAGGTCCCACTGGCCACGGATCACTGCTCTGGGCCAATGGGGGCTGATGGAAGCGGCGCAGGCCCAGGGACTTACTAGCCGTTACCTCCTGCCGCCCCCAATGGCCCGGAGCAGCGATCCGCCGGACCTGTGGACGGGGCAGGTAAACACACCAGCCCGGCCTGCCAGGGGCTTTCCCTACACAAGCGGTGACCCCTGTTTGAGAAACCCTGAAATAACCTGAACGACAAAGAAAAACACAAATAGCCAAACAAACTCACTCACCCTAAGGTTAGTACTCGCACCTTGTTCCTTCAGCAGGGGGTTCTCCTTTGTCCTCTCTCAAACTCCCCTGTTTGCGGTCCCCTGTTCACTAGCTTGAACACAGAATCTGTGTGGCCAACTCTCTGTTGGGCAGGGGCTGCATGACACCCCATAGCCTGCCACAGAGTTACTGCCAGGTCGGCCTATGCTGCCCAACAGGGGAGAGACCCTCCAGGGGGAAGGAAGAGGGATCCTCCCCATCCCATCCCAAAATCGTGGGGAGACCAGAGGCCAATAAAACTTCCTCCCTGCCCCTTTCCCTGTGGGGAAGCCATGACCCTTTGCACAGGAGAAGGGGGCTGCATGGAGCTGTATGAGACAGCAGTCTTAAGCAGGGAGCCAGCAGTGCTCCCCACTGCCAGGATGGATGAAGAGGTGTCTGCTCACTGGGCAACACTGGTAGTAGCTACATGTAGGGTTTAGTGCAGCTTTGAGCCATTTCAGACACTGTGTCCTCTGCAGCAGTCATCTGGCCTTCACTTCACAACAATGCTATCTAGGTCCTGACACATGACCACATCCCCTACCAACAGCACACCCCAGATCTTCTTTCCCCCCCCGCCCATCACCACACAGTGCAGCTCATTCCAGGAAGACAGAGAGAAGTATTCTCACACATCTTGTCAAACTGTCTGTAATGGGCTATCTTGACTATGACTAGAAAAGTTTTTTTTTTCCTCTTAATTAGCCTCTTAGAGTTGGTAGGACAACTCCCACCTTTTCATGTTCTCTGTATGTGTATCTATATCTCCTCACTATATGTTCCATTTTCTGCATCCGATGAAGTGGGCTGTAGCCCACAAAAGCTTATGCTCAAATAAATTTGTTAGTCTCTAAGGTCACCCGCTCCTGCCCTGAGGGGCTTAGGAAAGTCCCAGGCTATGGCCTAGTGGAATGCCAACGAGTACTAGCGGTTGCAGAGGGCAGCCCACGGGTAGGCAGAGGCAGCAGGTCCAAACCCTCCTTGCCAGTGATGAGTGGCTTATACTGCAGTCTGCCCCAGGGAACGGGGGCTAGTTTGTGACTGGCAGTAGCCCATGACTGAGGCAAGGTGGGGATAGAGGTTTGGGGGTTCACTGGGGAGGGGAGACCCTGAGAGTGAGGGGTTACTGCTAGGGGGCAGCACCCCAGATAATGGGGCACCAGGTCTAGGAGGGACACGAGGGCCAAGTGGCAGCAGGACACCGGCCTGCAGAGGGTGCTCTGGAGGCTGGACAAGCTAATTCCCAGAGACGACCAGCATGAGGCACTGCAGTGGTGAGTCCTGCACATGTTTACATGTCACAAGTACTCCTGTTCTTTTTGTGGATACAGACTAACATGGCTGCTACTCTGAAACCTGTCAGAAGCAAAGGAGAACACATTTAGTGAGCAGATGAGGAAGGCTGCTCCAGCCAGCGTAGAAGGAAGCCCTCGCCCGCCCACTCTCAGTTAGGAGGTGGCTGGTGTGAGTAAGCAGAGGTTAGTGACCTGGATGTTATCCAGACTGGTACATTTAATTGTATTTCCCTGACAGAGGGCTGCTGTAACAGGAGACAACAGTAG
The DNA here is from genome assembly GCF_016161935.1 of Mauremys reevesii. Classification (NCBI taxonomy): domain Eukaryota; kingdom Metazoa; phylum Chordata; order Testudines; family Geoemydidae; genus Mauremys; species Mauremys reevesii. The sequence goes on from NC_052635.1 coordinate 82,692, forward strand.
ACCTGGACCCACCTTAGGTCCGTCTTTGCCATCCCCCTTTGTGGGAAACATTTTACCCTCCCCCTAGTAGGAGGGGTGAAAGGTCTGGCTTGGAGGATTTCAGCCTGACTGCTTCAGGCTCCAGCCACACCAGTAGGAAGATTTGTTCCCAGAACTTCCAGCCCCCATTTGCCATGGGGGTGATGGTTGGTTTAAAAATCCAGAATTTGACAAGACAATGTGTGTGGGGGACTGGTGGTGCCACTTTACAGCACTTGGGATGAGAGAGAGAGATGGGCAAAGGGGAAGCACTGCCAGAGGATAGACAAATTCTCCCATCACTCATCTCTGTGGCTACTCAGTGCCTGAGCTGGGGATGTGGCATGGATGTGCACATAGGTGCCAACTTCTCCTGGCGCCAGTGGGTACTTGACCCCTGCCCCACAACCATTCCAACCCCTTCCCCAAAGTCTCTGCCCCCTCCCTGCCCCTATTGGACTCCTTCCCCAAATCTCCACCTCTTCCCCGCCTCCACCCCTGAGTGTGCCGAGTTCCTGTTCCTTCCCCCCCTCCCTCCCACAGCTTGTTATGCTGTGAAACAGCTGTTCTGCAGTGGCAAGCGCTGGGAGGAGAAGTGGGGATGTGGCATGCTCAGGGGAGGAGGCAGAGGTGAGCTGGGGTGGGGAGCTTGGCTACTGGTAGGTGCAGAGCACCCACCAATTTTTCTCTGTGGGTGCTCCAGCCCCGGAGCACCAACGGAGTTGGGGCCTATGGACGTGGGTGCCTTTTTCTTTGTCCCATCATGGTTAAATTGACAGCTCCTTGCCTGCTGTGAGTCTTCCTCCCCAATGGGCACCATTTTGTTGCCTTTCTGATTTTGCTGAGGGTGGGTCTTTTTTCATTGGGCGGGATCTGGGTCTCTCTCTCACACATTCACTCACATGTAAGTTTGGATGAATATCTTCTCAACTGTAGGTTGCTCCTATCCATCCATATCCACTCCTAGATCCTAGTCTAGTCTAGTGGTCTGTGTTTTTTTTATTTTTTATTTTTTTTAATACCTATCTGTTCGGTATTGCCACCTCTCAATTTTATCATGAGTCAATATTCAATGTTAAAGCCCCAGCTCTTGAAATTATATGATGCTGTTCATTTAAAAGAGCATGATAGCCCCCCACTTGCAGTGAAAAGCTGGAGCTCAAACCATAAAGGCAAAAAGACCTAAAATTTATTATTCATAAGCCAATCTAATGATTTTTTGTGGTTTGACTCAGCCTGTCTCTTTGCTTCTCCAAGAACTTCTGAGTCACTGGAAGTCCCTGGGGGATCATATTTCCATGTTTGGCTGCAGGGGGCAGAGCTGCTTCACAAAGGGAAGCAGAGAGCAAGGCCAAGCCCTGGCATTTAGACCGGGATCAAATGGAGGGACCTTGAAGTCCAAATGGGTTTCCGCCACCTCACTGGGTATCTTACGCAGTGGTCTGGGCCAGTGTCCACCCAGTGTGTCCATTCCTGTCTAATCTACTTGTGACCCTGACCCAAGACCTTGCATTTTAAGTGATTTCCAAGTTCTGTACGCACGTCTTTGAGGAGCAGGATGTACAGCAAAGGATCCAGGACATTGCCCAGAGTGGTGAGGCACAGTGCTACCTGGCTGTAAATGAAGAGGTTTGTCTCAAAGAGGCAGAGACCTTCATTGTTCTGAACCATCTCCCTTTGGTATTTGTAGAAGGAGGTCACCTGGTAAGGAGCACAAAGCAAGAAGAAGGAGATGATGATGAGGGAGATGAAGCTGTAGATTTGCCTCTTTGTCTCCCGCTCCAGTGATGGCACCTGCCTGAGCTTGTGCAGGACCCGGAGGTAGAAGAATCCCATGAAGAAGCAGGGTAGGAAGAAGGACAAAGCCATGGTGGCCATCTTAAAATGTGCATAGTACGTGCCCAGTGGGTAACCCTCATAGCAGCGCCCTGCTTCTGGCTCCTTCCACAGTAGCCCAGTCCCCACGGAGCAGATACTGAGCACCAGCACCCATGCTATAGCGCTGACCTTGGTGGCACCACGTATTGTCTGTAGCCCATGGAACCACAGGGGATGGACAATACCTATGTAGCGCTCCATGGCAATGAGGCACAGGAAGCCGTTCTTGGCATAGAAGTTGGTGATGAAGCCCAGGCTGACTGCCACACAGGCCCCAGCCCCCAAATCCCAGTTGTGATCCCAGTAGCTGTAGTAAATCCAGAAGGGCAGCATCAGGGTCTGCAGCAGGTCAGCTACTACCAGGTTCAGCATATAGACAGAGAGGACGATGGACTTGTTTATCTGGGACACCAGGGTCCAAAGCGCCAGGCAGTTCAGCGGCAATCCAGCCCCCAATACCACAGAGTAGACGGGGATGAGGAAGTATTTGGTGGTGTTAAAAGCCATTGGACAGGGCGAGGCCATGATATTCACCTTACCCAGCAGAGTCAGTGATTGTTACCAAGGCCCTTGGTTGCCATCCTGCATGGAAGGGGACACAGGCCCCTGTCTTCTGGGTCACTGTTCTACAGTGGAGGCTACATCCAGTTCTCCAGGGTGACTGTCTCACAAGGGGAACACAGTCACTCCACTTACTCCCAAGCTTCACTCCTCAAAGAGTCTGTAAGAGACAGAAAAACCAAGTGCTATAGGGAAAAAGCAAGGCAGCCCAAGCACCTGACTGTCCTTGATGACTTGCTCCCTTTATCAGACAGCTAGGGTTGGGATTTCACTGCCTAGTAACCCTTGTGTTGGGATCTGAGCTAGAGAACAAGCCTGAAACTAATGCTTTTAACTCCTCCTTGATAGTGCAAACACTACAGCAAAGCTGGGCTGTCTGGCCAGGAAGCAGTCACAACTTCCTGTCCCCCTGGCAGGCCAATTATGCTCTTAAGCAAGGAAAGTCCACCCCAAACTCCCAACAAACTAAATGCAAACAAAAGCACTGAGCATTGGCTCTTCATGCAAGGCTTCTGTTTTGACAAAGCTTTTCCACTATAATCTTATGACCTTTACAACAACTGCTCCCCACAACCTCAAGCAGAGCTTCCCACAACTGTGGAAGTGAGAGAAGCTGAAGACTCAGTGAAATCCCCTAGGGACCTTGCTTTGCCAAATAATGAACATGGGAGGCACTTGAACATTGTGGTGAGGTGGTGCCAGCATCAGAAAGAAAAGGCTCATCAGAGTCACAGGCCAGGGCTAAAATCAAGGACAGCTAGGCGTTGGCTCCAAAAATTGCACCATGCATGGGTCAAATACATCTCAGAACCTCCCCCCACCCCCGGCTTAGTCCCTTTTCCAACCCTCTTCAGCGAAGGGGCTTTGGACCCCATACACCACTGTGTTGCCCCTTGGGTCATTATTTACAGTAGTGCAAAATGCCACCTTTTGGATTAATGCCAGCCTGCTCCACCCTGCCCTGCCTCTGCCCATCCCTGATCCACTCTGCCCCCACTCACCCCCTCTCCACTCCTTTCCCCCAAACCCCACCCCCACCTCTTCCCACCCCTGCTCTGCCCATGCCCTTCCCCCAAGCCCCTGCCCTGCCTTTTTCCGGCTTCTGCCTCCTCCCCCGAGTGACGCCGGGAGCCGGAGGGGTGGATCGGGGCAGACTGGGGTTGGGTTGCTCACTGCTGCTGGTGCCAGCCCCCACTAACCCCCCCCCAGGCCACCCTGGACCCCATGTCCCCCTGAAGTGCAGGGCCCCCCAAAGCATGGGGCCCAGGGTGGTTACCCCGGTCTGTCCTACGGATAGGACAGCTCTGCTTGGACCCGTTCTGGGCACCACCAAAAATTATACAAACCTGGCACCCATGTAACTCGCCTAGGGCTGGTCTACACACAGATTTGCACTGAAATAACTAAAACAGATTTAATTCACCACTGTTGTTGTTTTAGTGCAAGTCTGTGTATGGATACTCATTTTGGTTCAAGAGTGCCCTACAGCAATTTAACACAATTTTTTATTCTAAAATAAAAGTGTCTACCCACAGACTTGAACTGAAATAGCAAAAGGGGTGAATTACAATTGATTTAATCATTTTGAAGAAGGTTTGTGTGTAGAACCAGCCCAAAGAGTCCTTTGAAAATCCCAGCCTAACGTGACTGGTGCTGTATAGGTACTCTAAGTGTCTGTGATCTGTTTATTTGTACTGTGGCAACACCTAGCATTCCCAGATGGGATCAGGGCCCTACTATGCTAGGCATCATACAAACACATAGTAACAAACCCGAAGAGCATACAGTGTAAATAGATCAAGAGTGGGAGAAAGTGGGTGATGATATCCCCGTAGCTGGGCAGTAACCCAGCTCCTTCCCTGAAGGGCTTAAAACTGCCCTGTGAGAGGGCTGTGGTGGGGAACTAGTAAGCCTGGGCTGATTGGGGAAGCAGCTGCAGTTGGCCCTATAAAGGGGCTTCTAGGCTGGAACTCAGAGAGTCTCTCTCTAGCTGTGGAGAGGGATGGGGCTGGCTGCTGGGAGCTGAGCGGGATGCTTAAAGTGGAGCAGGGCTGGGGAAAGGCCAGAGGAGCTGGGGAGCTCTGCCCTGGAAAACCCCCAGGCTGCAGGCCTTATTTAAAGGCCAAGAAGGGTACTGGGGTTGCAGAGGGGCAGCCCAAGTGTAGGCAAAGGCAGCAGGTCCAACCCCTCCTTGCCAATGATGAGTGGCAGTTATACTGCAGTCTGCCCCCGTGAGCAGGGACTAGATAGTGACTGGCAGTAGCCCAAGACTGAGGTGGGGATAGGGGGTTGGGGGTTCCCCAGGGAGTGGAGACCCAGTGAGACTTTGGGATACTGCAGGGGGCAGAGAGAAGGGGCACTGGGGTCTGGGAGGGACACTGGGACCAGTAGCAAGCAAGACACTGGCCTGTAGAGGGTGCTCCTGAGTGGACAGAGCTAATTCCCAGGATGAGCAGCAGGGGGCGCCGCCAGGTGAGTCGTCGCCCCATCACAATCCCCATGTTTCACGCCGGGAACTGAGGCACTGCCAAATAAATGGTCATATTTTCAAAAGAACTCAGTACTCAGCTTGTGAAACTCTGGCCACTTCATTTAGGGACCGGAGAGGGAGCTGAGCTACTTTGAAAATATGAGAGCAGAATCATGTCCTGAGTTTAGATCAGCAGGCAGCATTTTTACTGAAAGCCAGCTCAGGTTGTCTTATAGACTCATTGTCCAAAGTCAGCTATAAAATGTAAGCACAGCACCAAGATACCATTTAGTACACCATCCTTAGACCCAAATGATTAGGAATACAGCTTGTGGGGAAAATGCCATTTCACTTTAGTGTAGAATTGGAAATACTTACCCTTTACTCAGCCCTGTGCTACCTGTTATACCTCTTTAAAAAAACAGGAGTACTTGTGGCACCTTAGAGACTAACAAATTTATTTGAGCATAAGCTTTTGTCTTAGCTTAGTCATGCAGTAGCAGTAACTTGCTCCATTTTTTTTATTTTATTGAATTACACTCTGAGGTCAGGATTATGTTCCTTGATTAGAAGGAGTCAATGACTTTACAGCACCACAGTGGATAGTGATAGCATCCAGCATATCTTGAATAAGCCTGGCTTGGTAAAGGGGACACCCAATCCTGTGACAGGCACATTTGACTCTGTGTACCTCATGAAGAAAAGTGACAGTAAACTGCAACTTAAAAACATCTCACTGAAAATTAAATGGGAGGCAGGGGGATTGAGGAATGGGCTATTGGACCTTTTGGAGATATGGACATGAATATTTATGGCTAAGAGGGAGTTTCAGAAATGATAGTGTTGAGTGTGGGAGGGAGGGAGCCAGAGAAAGCTCACATGCTTAGAAAGCTTTCTCATTTTGTTAAAACTAATCATCAACAGTTGAAAACATTTGTACCAAATGGTCATCTCCATAAACTTTGCTTGTGTGGTCTGCTAAGCAAGGATCCTGGCTCTCCGTCGCCATGGCTCTTCCATGTCTATAAGTGCTCTAATCTGCATTTGTTGGTTGTGAAACTGCTCCTCTGGAGAGTTTATTAAGTGTGAATGTCCCAGTGTTTCTTTGCTATACCCCAAACCAGTGTTAGCAGCACACCACACCGCCCTTGGTCAATTGTTTGTTGTTTTTTTTAAACAGGAAGGATCATTATATATGCCATATTTCCAGTCTGAACTTGGCTAGCTTCAACTTCCAGCAGTTGGGTTTGGTTATACTTTTCTCTGCTAGATGAAGAGCCCATCATGAAATATTTGTTCACCATGTAGGTATTTACAAACTGTAATCAAGTCACCCCTTAACCTTTCCTTTTGTTAAACTATATAGATTGATCTTGAGATTATCACTATAAATGTATTTTCTAATCCTTCTCATGGCTTCTCTCTGAACCCCCTCCAATTTATCATTGAGAGGTCATCTAGTCCAGTCCCCTGCACTCATGGCAGGACGAAGTATTATCTAGACCATTCCTGACAGGTGTTTGTCTAACCTGCTCTTAAAAAATCTCCAGTGATGGAGATTCCACAACCTCTCTAGGCAATTTATACCAGTGCTTAACCACCCTGACAGTTAGGAAGTTTTCCCTAATGTTCAACCTAAACCGCCCTTGCTGCAATTTAAGCCCATTGCTTCTTGTCCCATCCTCAGAGGTTAAGAAGAACAATTCTTCTCCATCCTCCTTGTAACAGCCTTTTTTGTACTTGAAACTGTTATGTCCTTTCTCACTCTTCTCTTTTCCAGACTAAACAAACTCAATCTTCCCTCATAGGTCATGTTTTCTAGACCTTTAATAATTTTTGTTGCTCTTCTCTGGACTTTTTCCAATATTTGTCCATATCTTTCCTGAAATGTGGCACTCAGAACTGGACACAAGACTCTAGTTGAGGCCTAATCAGCCTGGAGTAAAGCGGAAGAATTACTTCTCATGTCTTGCTTACAACCCTCCTCCTAATATATCCCAGAATGATGTTTGTGCCTTTTTTTTTTTTTTTGAGGGGCAGGGGGCGGCGCAACAGTGTTACACTGACTCATATTTACCTTGTGGTCCACTATGACCCCCAGATCCCTTTCTGTAGTACTCCTTCCTAGGCAGTCATTTTCCATTTTGTATGTGTGCAACTGATTGTTCCTTCCTAAGTGGAGTACTTTGCATTTGTCCTTATTGAATTTCATCCTATTTACTTCAGACCATTTCTCCAGTTTCTCCAGATCACTTTGAATTTTAATCCTATCCTCCAAAGCATTTGCAACCCTCCCAGCTTGGTATCATCTGTAAACTTTATAAAAGTGTACTCTGTATGCTATTATTTAAATCATTGATGAAGATATTGAACAGAACCGGACCCAGAACTGATCCCTGTGGGACCCCACTCATTATGCCCTTCCAGCATGACTGTGAACCACTGATAACTACTCTCTGAGAATGGTCTTCCAACCAGTTATCCACCCACCTTATAGTTGCTCTGTGTGGGTTGCATTTCTCTAGTTTATGAGAAGTTCATGTGAGACAGTATCAAAAGCTTTACTAAAGTCAAGATATACCACATCAACCACTTCCCTCTAACTACAAGACTTGCTACCCTGTCAAAGAAAGCTATCAGGTTGGTTTGACAGGATTTGTTCTTGACAGATCGATCCTGACCATTACTTATCACCTTATTATCTTCTAGATCGGGGTGGGTAAACTACGGGCCAGAGGCCGCATCCAGCCCTTCAGACATTTTAATCCATCCCTCGAGCTCCCACTGGAGAGCGGGGTAGGTGGCTTGCCCCGCTCCTTGTGTACTGTGGCTCCGCACAGTTCCTGGAAGGAGCAGCATGACCCCGCTCCAGCTCCTACACGTAGGGGCAGCCAAGGGGCTCAGCATGTTGTGCCCGCCCCAAGTGCCACCCCCACAGCTCCCATTGTCCAGGAACCATGGCCAATAGGAGCTGCAGGGGCAGCGCTTGCGGACAGGGCAGCATGCAGAGCTGCCTGTCTGCGCCTCCGTGTACGAGCCAGAGGGGGGACATGCTGCTGCTTCTGGGAGCTGCTTGAGGTAAGCGCCATCCAGAGCCTGCACCCCTGACCCCCTCTCATGCCCCAACCATCTGCCCCAGCCCATATCTCCCTCCTGCTCTCTGAACCCCTTGATCCCAGCCCAGAGCGCCCTCCTGCATCCCAAACCCTCATCCCCAGCCAGGAGCCCCCTCCCGCACACTGAACTCCTCATTTCTGGACCCACCACAGAGCCCGACAGAGCCCCTCCCCCACCCCCAGCCGGAGCCCTCACCCCCTCCTGCACACCAACCTCCAAATTTGTGAGCATTCATGGCCCACCATACAATTTCCATATCCAGATGTGGCCCTCGGACCAAAAAGTTTGTCCACCCGTCTTCTAAATGTTTACAAATTAATTGCTTAATTTTTTTGCTCCATTATCTTTCCAGGTCTACTTGAGAGTCACTTGTTTATGCAGCCAAGGATTGCATTAGCCCTTTTGGCCATAGCATCAATCATATTCAGCTGGTCTACCATGACCCCTAAATCTTTTTCAGTCTCACTGCTTCCCAGGAAAGACTCTCCCATTCTGTAAGTATTGCCTCCATTCTTTGTTTCTAGATGTATATATTTACACTGAATCATATTAAAATGTGTAGTGTTTGCTTGTGCCCAGGTTCCAGATACAGATTACTCTGTATCAGTGACCAGCTTGCACTGGACCCATAGCACAGCTGTCTGAAATGGAACGGAGCCTTCACTTAAAGAGCTTCACATCCCAAAAAACAGCACTTTATAAATGAATGAAAGACCCTCTTACTGCCACTCTGTCAAAGCTGTGCAGCCAGGCACCTGAGTAGGAGCTGTGTCCATGATACCAGTACTCGTAACCCTGCTCTCCAATTCCACCCCCTTTGTTTGCTGCTCTCCCCTGTTGGTCCTTGCCTTGGGTTTAGGCTGTCAGCTCTTTGGAGTAGATAGTGCTTGCTGCCACAGCCCCCATCTCCACCTTGGAGGTGGATAGATAAGTAATAAATGCAGTAATAGAAAGCAAGAGGACAGGTGCCTTTAAACCTCAGAGAGTGAATAAGGAAAACAGAGTTTGTCAGGTAAAGGCATCTTAGATAAGTAAAATCAATCAATAAAGCACTCACCATAGGGTCGTGCTGCCATGTTAGGGCTCACTAACACTCTATCTCCTCTGTCTCCGAGTCAGTGTGTCTCAGGGGAGTCAGACACTCAGCAGCTGTGGTTTAGTTACGTGACATTTACTCTCTGCAGATGGAAATGTCTGAGCGAGGCAGGCGGTAACCACAAAGTCTGCTTGAATACGGGACGTGAGGGGCACAAGCTAAGCATAGGCTGGGAATTTCAGCCCACACTGGAAACTGCCATAGCTTACACTGATGGAGGAGCCAAATTCAACCTGGTGAGTGACTGATAGAGGGAAAAAGGGGGATCTTCAGGGGTCACGCTTCAGCAAAAATCACTTGCACAAAGGCCAAGCAGAACCATGACCCTCAAACTCTGAGATGAGCAGTGTCTCAGGGACTGAGATAGAGGGCGCTGGTTCCAGTCCAGTCCCAGGGAGGTGGTTAATGGAATATGGAGACTTTCCCCTCTAGGGGTGTTGTCTCTGATCCAGCCCAAGTAAGCGGGAGAGGTTGGCTTAGGGGGATGGAGTGGGATACTTGGCCTTCTCCCTCTAGGGGGTGCCAGTACCAACGAATCCCCAGGTCAGTCAGGTCCTTCCAAGTGGAAACTCTTTAGTTGCCTGTCTGTTAGTAGGTCTCAGCCCAATTTCCCCAGTTTCCCAGGGACTGGTAGCTACATAACAAGCAACCGTCATTGCTCACCTTAGGAGAGAGGCTAAGAAATGACTGGGCCATGCGGACTGCTCTGCCTCCCTCTGCACACCTACCCCCTCCTCCAAGAGCAGTACCTGTTCTATGGGTTGGGAAGGAACCCAAGCTTGGACTCTGAGAGAGAGGGAGCTATGAGGCATGGTGAAAGCAGAGCTGGAGTTTCACCATCCACCATAGTCCCTTCCTTTCCTGTGCACTCCACTTCCCCAGGCTACTTCTCCACAGAGCCTTGGCTGTGGTTCCAGCAGTGACCATGCTGCTGCTGAAGAGGAGGAAGCAGAGTTGCAACCAGAGGAGAACTGCTCCCCCACTCCATGCTTAGAGAAGGGATTAGGCTAGCTGTGAATTCCTTCTCCACCCAGCTGCGGAGCAGACAGGTGCTCTGCAGTCTGGGGATTGATAATCTTGATCACTGAGATGAAGTTGGTGCTCATAGGGAGGCTTGGATCCCTCTGCTTGTGGCAGGCACAAGTGACTAGATTCAATCTCTGAATAGGACTCAGGAGCAGCGACCCTGCATGCGCCGTGTTGCTGCAGAAGTGAGATGCTCACCGACCTCAGTGGGACACATTCAGAAATGCTGCATTGAAAACATTGCTGGTTCTCGCATTCTTTGTGTTCCTCAATTTCAGCCCAAAATCACAGCTTCCCTTTGACACATGTGCATACCCATGCCCCTCACCACTCCCACATATATAAACACAGACCTTTCACAACCCCACTGGTCACCCCTCCTCATAACCCCATCCACAAATGCAGGCACCCACCCTTCACAACCCCTTATACACACACCCGTCCATATGCAGACAGACCTCCTCACAACCGCCCCCCACTCTCACAATCCTGCCACACACCCTACCACCACCTCACAAATGAAGACAGGCATCCCTCATAACCCCACACAGATCCACCTCCCTCAAAACCTCTTTCTCACACACACACACACACACACACACACACACACACTTGCCATCACAACACCCCCACACACACACAACCACACCTGCACATGGACACAAACACATCCCTCACAACCACCCCCTTGACAGACACATCCAAAAACACATACACCCCCATAGCCTGACTACATAGACACCCACCCACCCTCTCAACACCCCCGGAGACACTCTCCCATTCCCCCCTCACAATCCCCTCCCACACATACAAATGCCCCTGTGATGGGTTCCCCAGGGTGCAGCCTGGGACCATGAGACCGCTGTGCCCCCCTGAACTCTCTCCAGCCTGGGCTGTCTCTCAATGCCTGGCTAGTGACCAGCAGCAAACCCCTCCAGGCACTGTGATCACTCAGCACAATAGCATGTGGAGCCCCCCTCCCAGCTATATTGCATGAGTGCTCCCAGAGCTGCTCATGAATCACACAGAGAAAGGCACCAGCCCAATCCCCCCCCCCAGCTCCCAGCACTGTACCTCAGGAATATACCATCTTGAGCAGTGCAGATTTATTAATTGGTTCACCACTTCATCAATGGAAAGTGGATATACACCAGCCTTTGCAAACTTAAGCACATTTGCCACCCACTTCAGGCAACTCACAGGTAAAGATAAAGGGGGGGGATAGCTCTGTGGTTTGAGCATTAGCCTGCTAAACCCAGGGTTGTGAGTTCATTCCTTGAGGGGGGGCATTTAGGGATGTGGGGCAAAAAAAATCCATCAGGGACAGTACTTGGTCCCACTGTGGAGGCAGGGGACTGGACTCAATGACCTTTCAAGGTCTCTGCCAGTTCTGTGAGATAGGTATATCTCCATATTTAAAAAAAAAAAGTTACTTATTGACTATAAAAGATAGATTTGTAAATGATAGGCAAAAAGTCAGAGTTCATTACCAATAGAAATAAAACATAAGCACATAGTCTAAACTCTCAACCCCATTAGACTGGGCACCAACTAGACTAAGCAGTTTTCTCACCCTGCTGGATATTGCAGTTCATAGTACACAGATTTCACCCTTGAAATCTGGGCCAGTCCCCTCAGTTGGAGTCTTCCGTCTTTGCAAGTTTCTGCACAGTAAAGCACCTTTGAGCACTGTAACCCCCCAAGGTGTACACACTGCCAAGCCACTTAGTGCACAGAAACTGCACAGTAACAGCACTGTTAAAAAAAACAAAACAAAACCAAGAGGTATACAGCTTTCTGCACCAGGGCTACAGCACTGCAGTGCCAATGTAGACACCATGGCGATTACAGCGCTGCAATTGGCCTCTGGGAGGTGTCCCACAATGCCTGTTCTTGCCTCTCTGGTCATCCGTTTGAACTCTATTGCCCTGCCTTCAGGTGACCAACCATCATCTCCACCCTGTAAATTCCTTTGTAAATTTGAAAGTCCCCTTCCTGTTTGCTCGGTAATGCGTGAAGTGGTCTCAGCACATCTTTCCAGGTGGCCATGCCTGCTCCACGTACCAGGCGATCCCCCACTTGGAGCAATGCCAAGCTGCTGGACCTCATCAGTATTTGGGTAGAGGAGGCTGTCCAGTCCCAGCTGTGCTCCAGCCATAGGAATTATGATACCTACGGACAGATTTCACAATGCAGGATAGAAAGGGGCCATGACCGGGACACACTGCAGTGTAGAGTAAAAGTGAAGGAGCTGCAGAATGCCTACCACAAGGCATGGGAAGAGAACTGGCGCTCTGGTGTTGTGCCCACGAGCTGCCAGTTCTACGAAGAGCTGGACACGATACTCAGTGGCAACCCCACCTCCACTGCAAAGGCCCCTGTGAATACTTTGTTGGCTTGCATGCCAGTCGAGAGTGGACCGAGCCAGGAGGAGGAACTCTTGAATGAGGATGTGGAGGGGGACCCAGAGGCAGAGGATGACTTGGAGGCCAGAGATGCATGCAGTCAGGAGCTTTTTTCTACTCCAGAGGAGTCTAGCCAGTCACAGCAGTTGGATCTTGGCAAAGCACAAACAGGAAGGAGGCCCCTGGTAAGTGGATCTGTTTCTAACCATCAGAGGAGTGAAGTTCTGGAACAGCCTTCCAAGGGGAGCAGTGGGGGCAAAAAACATATCTGGCTTCAAGACTAAGACTAACTAGTTTATGGAGGGGATGGTATGATGGGATAGCTTAATTTTGGCATTTAATTGATCTTTGACTGTTAGCGGTAAATAGATCCCACCCCATCTAACATCCCATCACAGACTATTGGGCATGAATTACTACAGAGAATTCTTTCCTGGGTGTCTGGCTGGTGAGTCTTACCCACATACTCAGGGTTTAGCTGATCGCCATATTTGGAGTCAGGAAGGAATTTTCCCCCAGGGTAGATTGGCAGAGGCCCTGGGGGTTTTTCACCTTCCTCTGCAGTGTGGGGCACGGGTCACTTGCTGGAGGATTCTCTGAACCTTGAAGTCTTTAAACCTATGATTTGAGGATTTCAATAGCTCAGACATAGGTTAGGGGTTTATTACAGGAGTGGATGGGTGAGATTCTGTGGCCTGCGTTGTGCAGGAGGTCAGACTAGACAATCATAATGGTCCCTTCTGACCTTAAAAATCTGAGTCTATGATTTTGGGAATTGCTGAAGCAAGTTGTCAGGGGCAGGAGGGTTGCAGAAAGCAGGCTTGTCTCCCACCACATGCCTAGTCTGAGTGGCGGAACAGGCTGTTGATTGACTCCCTCACTTCATGGGAATTTCCCTCAGATCTCCAGGAAACTCTCACGGAGATACTGGGCAATCCATTGCTGCAGGTTTTTCGGCAGAGCTGCTTTTTTTTTTCCTTGCCCCATTAACGATAACTTTCCTGTGCCACTGGGGCGGGGGAACCATTGCTGCACACAGCCGAGTCACGAAGGGCCTAGGGCAGAAGCCGCAGGCTTGGAGGAGACCCTACCTTGATTCCCTGCTCACCCTCAGCAGTGAGATCTTCCATAATGATCACCTCCCGTGGAAAGTATGGGGACAGGAATGACTATCAGCCCCCGCCCCCTTTACAGTGCTGGCTCTCCCCAAGAGCCACATGCCCAGTGTACAGCAGGGCCTGGGAAGACTGATTTACCCTGCCCCTACTCACAGTCTGGGGGAGGGTCTTGTGGCTCATGTGTGCTTGCCTAGGGTCAGCCAGTCAGTGACAGGTGTGAGTACTGGCTGTATTTTGAAAGCACTGAATCACTGTGGCATGTGTTGCAAACAATACTGCTTCTGTAAAATGTTGCATTTAAACTTCAGAGATGACCTTGGGAGCCCAGCCTCCCTCTTGATCAGCGGCAGAATGGCTGCGCAGAATTAGAAAGCAGCCAAGAAGAATTAAGGAGGGCTTTCTGAGTGAGGTTATGATGCACTCCACTGCCGAGAAACAGGAATTGAAGGAGTGACCGGACAGCGAGAAGAGGGACTGAAAGGAGAATGCGGCATGCCAGAAAGAAGCCACGGAGTAGCTCTTAAACTTTATGGAGCGCCAAGTGGACACACTCCAGGCAATACTAGCTCTTCAAACCAAGCAGCTCTGCACCCGCCCTCCCCTGCTGCTGCTGTCACAAAACTCTGTCCCATGTGCCCCCCAGACACTGCCAACCCACTCTTATCAACCTCCTAGCTCCAGTCTCTACCTGCAGCATTCCACTCCTTCCTCCTCAGTCCAGCACTGTGGACTCCCACTACCCACTGCACTCAACACCCATCCCTCTGCAGTTTGGCCCTGCTGAAGTACAGTACCTGCTGCATTGTACTTCAATGGAGAAGGTTGGATATGATCCCTGGACATACCTAAATCTTTATCCATCCTGGGACCCCTCCTCCTGGGACCTTCCCTTCCCCCATTCCCCTCACTGCTGATGTATTTTTTCATTTGACTCTGTCCTCTGGTTGTTCTCTTTTAATAAAAGAATTGTTGGTTTGAAAGGAATCTTTTTTTCTATTAATTGAAAGCAAAAAGAGCACTGCAGAGCAACATACAATTATGTTAAACCCCTTTATTGCATCTTGTGCACCAGCCACCTCCTAGCATTACAAGCACTGCAATCCCGAGCATAGCAACAAATATTAGTGGCTTTCAGCTTCAAATTGCTGCCTCAAGGCACCCCTGATCCTTATGGCCCCACGCTGTGCCCCTTAATAGCCCTGGTCTCTGGCTATTCAAACAGCCTCCAGGCACTGAGCCTCTGTGGTCCAATCCTGAGTGAAGCTTTCACCCTTCCCTTCACAAATATTATGGCATGTACAGCACACGGCTATAAGCATAGGAATATTGTCATCGGCCAGGTCCAGCTTCCCATAGAGGCATCACCAGCGGGCTTTTAAATGGCCAAAAGCACACACAGTCATTCTGCACTTGCTCAGCCTGTTATTTAACCACTCCTTGCTGCTATCAGGTTGCCCCATGTATGGCTTCATAAGCCACAGCATTAAGGGGTAGGTGGGGTCTCCCAGGATCACAATGAGCATTTCAGCTTCCCCTATGGTGATCTTCTGGCCCGGGAAGAAAGTCCCTGCTTGCAGCTTCTTGAACAGGCTAGTGTTCCAAAAGATGCGGGTGTCATGCATCTTTCCGGACCAGCCTGTGTTAATGTCTGTGAAAAGATCACCGGATCCACAAGTGCCTGAAGAACCATTGAGAAATACCCCTTGTGATTAATGTGCTAAGTGGTCTGGTGCCAGAATTGGAATGTGTGTGCCATCTGTTGCCCCTCCGCAGTTAGGGAAGTCCATTTGCGCAAAGCCTTCCACAATGTCACGCATGTTACCCAGAGTCGCGGTCTTTTGGAGCAGGATGTGATTAATGGCCCCGCGCACTTCCATCAACACGAGTCCAACGGTTGACTTTCCCACTTCGAACTGGTTAGCGACCAATTGGTAGCAGTCTGGAGTAACCAGGTTCCACAGTGCAATCGCTACATGTTTCTCCAATGACAGGGCAGCTCTCATTCTCATGTCCTTGTGCCGCAGGGCTGGGGCAAGCTCATCACACAGTCCCATGAATGTGGCTTTCCTCATCCGAAAGTTCTGCAGCCACTGCTAGTCATCCCAGATGTGCATGACAGTGTGATCCCACCACTCAGTGCTTGTTTCCTGAGACCAAAAGTGGCGTTCCACTGTGGTCAGCACTTCCGTGAATACCACAAGCAATCTCATGTCATAGCTAGTACATGTGACAAGATCAATGTCACTCTGCTCTTGCCTTTGTAGTTTAGGGAATAACTCCACTGCCACTCGTGTTGGTCAGAGCAAGCAGCATACTAGTCAGCAGTTCGGGATCCATTCCTGCAGCTCGAAGAAGCAGGGAGCGCAGTACACAAACCATTGAAAGATGGTGCCAAATGTGGACGAAAGCACAGGGATTTCTGGGATGCAAAGCAATGCATCACGGGGCATTGGTACAGGACCCAGGATGCTGCATGACCCCATCCACCTTCCCAC
Source organism: Mauremys reevesii (assembly GCF_016161935.1). NCBI lineage: Eukaryota > Metazoa > Chordata > Testudines > Geoemydidae > Mauremys > Mauremys reevesii. The sequence continues at coordinate 98,876 of NC_052635.1, forward strand.
AAGTCTTAGCAGCAGAAAGAGGTGCTCTGTGGGATAACTGCCCAGAGTGCACCGCTCCGAATACCGCTGCAAGTGCCGCAAGTGTAATTTTCACTCCATTTATCTGAAGAAGTGAGTTTTTTTACCCACACAAGCTTATGCCCAAATAAATGTTAGTCTTTAAGGTGCCACCGGACTCCTTGTTAGCATGTTTTAGTGACAACCATACAACACAATCCTCATAACTTCGAATGTATTAAATATATGCATATATGGATAGAGAAATGACCTTCAGCAGATCATCATCTTTCCCCTGATACCTTACAAGGCATGCTTTCTATGTAATATCACAATTATATACAGATGAGGAACGTGGGTGGGGGGGTTTACAGGATGCTCCCTCAACGTACAGAATGTCACAGTCCCCACATCCCCTCACAACTCCTCCCCCCACATGGACCCCCCCCCATCCACACCTTCACCCACAAGCCACACACACAGACACCCCTCTCACACATACATATACAGACCCACAACTCCCCAAAGACAGACTCCCCCACACGCCTGCCACACCCCCTTCACAATGCCCTCATATACAGACACACAAATACCCCTCACAACCTCTCCCATGTGCACAGAAACACTCACTCCTCACAGATCCAGACACCCCTCAGATTCAGCACACGCAGACCCCCCCACACCCAATTCCATCCCACACGTGTAGAGGCACACACACAATCCCCACCCCCCATACACACCCTTCAGTTCCCCAGCCATGTGCAGCTGCATGGATAGCCCCCACATCCTCCCACCCACATAGACACCTATCATTCATTCCTCTCATGCAGGTACACACACAGGCCCCTCGCAGTCCCCCTTCCACAGGCTCACACACCTCTTGCATGTCCCTCTGGGTTGTGCACATCCTTCACACATTTCCACAACATGCACATGCTTCCCCAACACACATCCCTAGAGAGGCACAAACCATCCTTATATTTCTCCCCATACACACCCTTAACACATTCCCCCATACATGCACAGACATGCCCCTCACACTCCCCCCATCACGAAGATGGGTGCACCTACATGCAGATATATGCACATCACTCACCAGCACACCAAACACTCCCACATGCCTCAGCAACTGCTTAGTAACCTCCTGAACTTCATCCGAAACCACAGAGAGCCAGCGTAACATGGGCAGTTGGTGCCAGGGACCCATCAGAGGTACAGTTCCTTCGGGCACTTCAGTTGTCTGCCTCTGACTCACCAGAGGAAGAGGAAGGATGTGGGAGCGGGGCGAGTGAAGGAGGCTGTGTGTATGGGGAGTGAGGGGTTGAGCAAGACTGTCTGTGGGATGGGAGGGTACAGGCAGCCACTGGGGAGTCCTTGGGGGAAAAGAGGCTGTAGAAAGAGGTGGTGGACAGTGGTGGTGGTGGAAGAGACACTGTCAGTGCCGGGAGCTGAGGTTGTGTGAGGATCCTTGGCAGTACTGTGGGCTGAGGCTGGAAGTGTGTCTGCACTATGAGGCTATGATGAAGTGTGGGCGTTTCTTGGTTTTTCTGTGTTTTCCAGTGGGTTGCATGCAGAGGGGGTGGAACTCAGTGTCCCCGTGTGTTACTGGTTTAACGAGCAGAGGGGAGAGGGAGTTTGTTGTTACAGAGGACTGGAGAGGGAACTTGTGACCCCAGCCAATGGCCTGGAGGATGGAGACCCCAGCGGCTGGTGACCTGACGACCTGGAGGCCCAGCCCAGGAGTCACAGCTGGTTCTGGCCAGTGGGAGGACAGTGGGCTGCGAAGAGAGGACGCCGGTGACCTGACCAGCTGGTTCCAGACAGAGGGGGCCAGAAGAGGGCTGAGAGGAGAGGAGACCCAGGCCTTCCTGTTTACGACCCTGTTTACCTGGAGAGAAGACAATGGACAGAGGTGGGTCTTGGCAGAGGCCCAGCTGGGAAGCAGAGGGAGCTCTGGGCCAGGGCCGCCCAGAGAGGGGGGGCAAGAGGGGCAATTTGCCCCAGGCCCCGGGCCCCGCAGGGGCCCCCACGAGAGTTTTTTGGGGCCCCTGGAGTGGGATGCTTCTTCCGCTCCGGGTTGTCATCGGCAATTCGGCGGCGGGGGGTCCTTCCACCCCGGGACCTGCCGCCGAAGTACCCCGAAGACCCGCAGAGGGGGGGGTCCTTCCGGCACTTCGGCGGTGGGTCCCGGGGTGGGTCTTCGGCGGTAATTCGGCAGTGGGGGAGGGAGCCTTCCACCCTGGGACCCACCGCCAAAGTGCCGGGTCTTTGGCGGTGGGGGCTCCCCCCCGCCGAAGACCCCAGGCCTCCTGAATCCTCTGGGCGTCCCTGCTGTGGGCTGGAGAGGGGGAGCAGGCAGAGCCCACCTGGATGCAGGGAGACTGGGATATGTTGTGCTGAGGAGGCCAGGCCTGAGGCCCTGAGAGTTTCCTGTGCTGTGTTCAACTCTCAATAAACCCTCCTGTTTTATGCTGGCTGAGAGTCACTCCGGTCTAGAGAACAGGGTTGCATCAACCCCTTCGGGGGTGAGGAGGCCCGGGGAGCCCAGAGCAAGGGAACTCCCTGAGGGGGCCCACGGCAGAGACAGACGTGCTAAGGCTCAGAGAGGTGCGGCTCCAGGAGGTGGAGGGGCCTGACCCCGAGAGAGAGTGGACCCCCGAGAAGGGCTGTCACACTGAAAGGGGCACTCTCCATGGACCGCATGGGACCACGAGTGGGCACGATCTGTGAGTCTGTGACAGAGGCATCAGCACAGTAAGGGCTCCGCAGGGCACTGCTGTCTGGTGCATCGGGGAACAACATGAGCAAAGCCCTTCTTCAAGCACCAAGGCCACAGCACAGACACATGGGGTCCCTGCAACAGACCTCCAGACCAGACACAGTCCCCCCCTCTTCCCTGCCCAGCTCCCACCCCCAGTTCCTGGTGTCCCCTGGTGACCTCAGCCCTTGTCACTCTCTTCTGCTCTCTAGACTCACAGGCTCCCTCTGGCAATGTCCCAGACACAGATGGGTACTGAGCTGGAGAGCCCATCCCTGGGGCTGTTCTCCGCTCCTACCCCCAGCTAGTGGCTCCTGTGATCCCAGTTGCATGAAAGGAATGCCCCAGGGGTGAGAAGAATTTGCCCCTCTGCTTAACCTCATGCTGCACACGGTGCCAAGACACGCCCCACCTCCTCCTGGCCTAATGAGCTTACACAGCAGAGGATTACAAGAGATTTACACTCTCCTTCCAGACTCACACTGGCATTGGACAGAGCACCAGGACAGGAGACAGTGACAGGCAAGGTGAGATGGAGCAGAGTAAAATGCAGGGCTGAGACAGCAGGGAAGCTGTAGGTTGGGACTGAGAGGCACTGGCAGAGCTATGGGGGAGCCCAGGGCTGGGATAGGAGGAGAACTGTGGGTCGGTAGTGAGGGACATTGGTAGAGCTGGAGTCAGACTGTGCAGAACTTGAGGGAACCCTAGTCTGTGTTAGCAGGGGGCTGCAGGTCAGGAGTGGGGTATTGACTGAGCTGTGCTCAGGATATGGAGCCCTCGGCTGAGAGAGCAGCGAATCTCTAGGTGTGGCGTGACGGACTTTAGCGGAGTTAGGGGAGCCCTGGGCTGGAATAGCACGGGGTCTGTGGGTTGGGAGCGAGGGGCACTGGTAGAGCTGTGGGGCATGGAGAGTCCAGGGCTGGGAGAGCAGTGGCCTTCTGTGTCTGGACTGAGAGGTTTCAGCAGAACTGGGGTGGAGGGAGCTCAGTGATGTCTGGAGGAAGCTTGCACAGAAGCTGGCTGTTCAGTCTGATTCACGTCAGTGCTGTTCCTCGTGCCACATCTCTGCCATTATATCCCCATGCCCTCACATGGGCATGACTGGGCTGTGGATCTTCAGGGGGCTTGCACTACTTTCTGGCAGATGGTAGCAGATTAGCTGGGAAGGAAATCCTCCTTCACAGCTGCCAAGACAGCTCTTTCCAGGGACAGAGCAGTCAGCAGGCTGGGAGGGGGTTGTGAGTGAGGGGGACAAGCACACACCAGCTGGGGCGGGGGGGCCAGAAGGACGGAGTAGATAGCGCAGATGTGGGGCCTGGAGTGGAGGTCCAGCCCCAGAGCTGAGCTGCTCCCCTGTCCCACCCCCAGGAGCACAGCAGAGGGAGGAGGCCACCTCTGCCCCCTCCAGGCTGGGCTCACCTACTGTGGGACATGACTGGGGGCTGGACCCCCGAGGGCCACCTGTAACTGTCTCTCTCCCTGCCTTCCAGACTGTGCTTAGCCTACTGCTATGTCACTACTCCTGCTGGACGAGACAGCTGGAGACCTGCCTGTCAGAGACAGCAGCCCGAAGCCCTCAGTGATCACAGCTATTCAAGGTCAGGGCCACATCACAACAACAATGCAGGAATCCCAAGGAAGGGGTGAGGGCACAGGGACCCCCCAGACTCCTTCTTTGACCTCCAAGGCCTCCTCCCAGCCTCCCTCACCCATCTAACCCCCCCATCCACTCTTCACCCCCTCACCCATTCAACTCTCCCTGATCCCCCTTCCTCTTCTCCTGTCCCCCTCATCTACCCCCATCCTCCTCACTTTCACTGCTGTCCCTGGGCTCATCCCAGCGCCCCCGCTGCCCATGGCAGCGTGATGCTCTAACTGCTTTCCTGGTGACTTCCTAGGTGTGTCAGCCATTGCTCGTCCCACGAAGGCCCAGGGGCTGAAGACCCGGGTGAGAGGTGAGCAAAGGGGCCCACCCCACACAAACAGTGAGGGGATTCAGGGTTGACACAGGCTGAGGTAGATAGCATGGCACACTAGAGAGGATAAGCCTCTACCCACACCAGCACCCTATGTCACCACCCCATTCAGAGGGGGCAGTGGGGCGCAGACAGGGTACTTTCCCCAAGCACAGCTGTGATGGAGTAGGGACTGTCTGCATGGGGGATGGGAGAGCCAGGGAGGACTTTAGGTGATGGACAATACCTGAGCCTGTAACCTGAGCTAGGCAGAGGGGAGGGGAGGTCAACACCTTGGCCCGGGAAGCTAGACAAAGGCAGAGAGCCGGCGGGAGAAGGTGGGGTCAGTTTCGGTTTGGGGCTGGGGGGTGCAGTGCAGGGAATCCCAAGCTGGGAACTAAGCTCCCTGCACCCCCAGAAGGACCAGATTGAGGAGTCCTGGCTGTATCTCCAAGCTCTGCTGTAGCCTGCGTTCCTGTGGTCCAATAAACCTTCTGTTTTACTGGCTGGCTGAGAGTCACTGTGAGTCCCAGGAAGAGGGGTGCAGGGCCGGACTCCCCCACACTCCGTGACAACTGGTGGCAGGGGCGGGATCTACTGCACCCCGTGGACGGTGCTTCCTGCAGTAAGTGACTGGGGAGCAGTAAAACAAAGGGGGATTGACGGGGACAAGGTGGGCTGAAGAGACAGAGAGCGACGGTTTCAGGAGGCGATTAACCCCTGGGAGTGTGACCAGTGAGAAGGACTTTGCAGTAACAGGGTCCCCCGGGGGATCGCAGGAGCAGTCCCAGGGGCGGAGGAGTCTGCAGCTTGACCCTGGCAGAGAGGGAGTGACCTGAAGAAGGGCTGGTGCACGAGGGGTCTCCCTAGAACCGGTGGGAAGCTGAGAGCACAGGCCGGCGAGAGGCCAGCAGGAAGATGTATGCTAAGCACCTTAAGAAAGACCTGGTGGAGCTGTGCAGGCAGAGGGGGCTGCGCATTGGGAGCTCCACCAAAGACCAGCTAATTGCCCAGCTGGAGGAGACAGATCGCTTGGGTGAACCGGGCCCTGTCCCAGAGGGAAGCCGCCCAGCGGACACAGCGTGGGCCCCGGGGCCTGACATGGCTGGGTGGGGCCAGACTGCTGCCGAGGACACCCCGAGACCCTGCCCCCCTATACCTAGGGGAGGGGTTGGGGGAAGCCCAGTGAATGGCACCCTGACCCCGCGGCCAGCAGGGGATCATCCCGGCGGAGCTCCCCGTCCCTGGAACGGATGCGGATGCAACATGACAGGGAGCTGAGACGGGAGGAGCTTGAGTTAAGGAGGCAAGAACTGAAGGAGTGGGAGAACCAGCGTAAACATGAGGAGAACCAGTGCCAGCATGAGCTGGAACTGGCCCGGCTGAGGAGCAGCGGGGCCCCGGCTGCGGTGAGTGAGGGGGGACCCAAGCCTACAAAGAGCTTTGATAAGTACTTCCTGGCCCGGCGTAAGGAGGGGGAGGACATAGATACCTTCCTGACGGCCTTTGAGAATGCCTGCGAGCTGCATAAGGTTGACCCTGCAGACAGGATCCCGTTTCTCACCCCCTTACTGGACTCCACAGCCGTGGAGGTGTACAGCCGAATGAAAGGGCGGAGGCAGGGGACTATGAACTGTTCAAACAGGCCCTGCTCCACGAGTTTGAGCTGACTCCTGAGATGTACCGGAAGAGGTTCCAGAGTCAACATAAAACCCGTGAGGTCACATACCTACAACTGGTTAACCGGGCGAAGGGGTATGCCCGCAAGTGGACAGCCAGGGCCCAAACTAAAGAGGACCTGCTTGACCTATTCATACTGGAGCACCTGTATGCGCAGTGCCCACCCGACCTGAGGCTGTGGTTGATGGACCAGAAGCCAGAGAACCCATAGCATGCAGGCCAGCTGGACGACCAATTTGTGGACAGTCGGGCAGGGGATAACAGGGAGGAGTCTCGAAGGAGCAGGCCTGTCTCAACGCAGAGAGAAAGTCACCATGGGACCTCCCAGCGGGGGCCTATGGAGAACCCCCACCAAAGGGAAACATCCAGCGTCAGGTCCATCCGACCCACTCGAGGGGACCCACGAGACATGGGCTGCTATCACTGTGGCCAACGAGGCCACATATGGGCCCAGTGCCCCAAGCTCAGGGACAGACTGAGCAGACCCAACCCGCAGAGGGTTGACTGGGTAAAGACCCAGTTGGATGAGGGGCAACATTCCCAGGAAAGGGGTGCTGGCAGTGTACCACCTATGAAGGAGGGAAGAGGGCCCCAGGTCAGCTCCTCTCGGGGGCTGGATGCTCCAGACTCCGGGTTTTTGGTTTACAGGGTGGGCGCGGGGCTGCCCCTCTGGAGAGAGTATCAGAGGGGTAGCCATGTTAGTCTGGATCTGTAAAAGCAGCAAAGAATCCTGTGGCACCTTATAGACTAACAGACGTTTTGCAGCATGAGCTTTCGTGGGTGAATACCCACTTCACCCACGAAAGCTCATGCTGCAAAACGTCTGTTAGTCTATAAGGTGCCACAGGATTCTTTGCTGCTTCCTCTGGAGAGAGTGCCTTGTTCCCCTGGAGGTAGATGGGAGGAAGGTCACTGGATACTGGGACACGGGCGCAGAGGTGACGCTGGCCCGGCCCGGGGTGGTGGCCTCAGATCAGATGGTGCCCGACACCTACCTGACCCTGCTGGGCGTGGGCGGGACCCCATTCAAGGTGCCTGTGGTGAGGGTGCACCTGAAGTGGGGGGCCAAGGAGGGCCCCAAGGACGTGGGGGTACACCCACATTTGCCCACGGAAGTGTTAATGGGGGGGGACCTCGAGGACTGGCCAAGCAACGCCCGGGGTGCCCTGGTCGTGACCCATAGTCAGAGTCAGTGAAGGGCACTGCGCCCCGGCAACGGGGAAGGTACTCTGCCCGAGGCGCAGGACCCTAACCTGGTGGGGAGGGAACGCCCAGGGACACGGCTCAGAGAGGCTGCGGCCTCAGACCCAGCCGGTGAGAGAGAGCAGGTCCCCATCCCTGTCCCAGCTGCTGAGTTCCAGGCCGAGTTGCAGAAAGATCCCTCCTTGCGAAAGCCCAGGGACTGGGTTAACCTCAGTGCGGTACAGACCATGAGGAGAGGTTGCAAGGAGAGGTTCCTGTGGGAGAAGGGGTTCCTGTACCGAGAATGGGCCCCCCGCCCGGGGAAGTGGAGTCATGGGGGATCAGGAGGCAGCTGGTGGTTCCCCAGAAGTTTCGCCACAAGCTACTGTACCTGGCCCATGACATCCCCCTTGCAGGGCACCAGGGAATCCGGTGCACCAGGCAGAGGCTGCTACAGAACTTTTACCCGTGTCCGACAGTACTGCTGATCCTGTGACCCCTGCCAGAGGGTGGGGAAGGCCTGGGACAAGGGGAAAGCAGCTTTGAGGCCTTTGCCCATCATAGAAGAACCTTTCCAGAAGGTGGCCATGGACATAGTGGGACCTCTCAGCAAGATGACTTGGTTGGGGAAGAAATACATTCTGGTGGTGGTAGATTTCACCACTCGCTACCCCGAGGCGGTGGCCTTGTCCTCTATCGAAGCAGACACCGTGGCAGATGCGCTGCTGACCTTTTTCAGCCGGGTGGGGTTCCCCAAGGAAGTCTTAACGGACCAGGGGTCCAACTTCATGTCGGCCCTGCTCCGGTGCTTGTGGCAGAAATGTGGGGTCCGGCACAACTGGGCCTCAGCGTATCATCCCCCGTCCAACGGGCTGTTGGAAAGGTTCAACGAGACGCTAAAGATGATGCTAAAAACATTTATTAACCAGCACCTGCAGGACTGGGACAAGTACTTACCTCACCTGCTGTTCGCGTACAGAGAGGTACCCCAGGAATCTACCGTGTTTTCGCCTTTCGAACTGTTATATGGAAGGCAGGTAAGGGGGCCCCTGGACCTGATGAGAGACGAATGGGAGGGGAAGGCCGCTCCCGATGGAGAGTCGGTGGTGGAGTATGTCCTGATCTTCCGGGAAAGACTTGCTGAGCTCATGGGCCTGGCCAGGGAGAATCTGGCCTGAGCCCAGAGGAAGCAGAAGGTCTGGTATGACTGCATGGCGCGGGCCCGCGCCTTCGCCACCGGGGATCCAGTGATGGTTCTCATCCCCGTGAGAAAGAACAAACTCCAGGCTGCCTGGGAAGGGCCCTTCAAGGTTATCAAGCAACTAAATGAGGTAAACTATGTGGTGGAGCTGTCGAACTGGGCGCACCACCGCTGGGTGTACCATGTGAATATGATGAAGCCATACTATGACAGAGGGAATGTGGTGTTGGCCGTGTGTGGACATTGGGAGGAGCAGGGAGATGACCCTTTAGTGGATCTATTCCCTGGGACAAAAGCTGGTTCCCCGCTGGAGGAGGTTCCCCTCTCTGATCAACTGACCCTGGCCCAGCACGCTGATTTCAGAGGGGTGCTGCATCTGTACAGACAGCTGTTTTCCAGCCAGCCTGGACGCACAAATTTGACTGTCCACCGGGTGGAGACCAGGTCACATCCTCCTATAAGATGCTCCCCTTTTCGGGTCACTGGGAAAACTGCCCAGGACCTAGAAAGAGAGGTCAGGGACATGCTGGCTTTGGGGGTGATCCAGCCATCTTCCATCCCTTGGGCCTCACCAGTGGTGCTGGTCCCCAAAAGGGATGGGTCGATCCGGTTCTGTGTGGACTATCGACAGCTCAATGCCATCACCGTATCTGATGCCTACCCCATGCCCAGGCCTGACGAGCTCCTAGACTAGCTGGGAGGCGCTCGGTACCTCACCACCATGGATCTTACCAAGGGCTACTGGCAAGTGCCGCTGGACGCAGGTGCCAGGCTGAAATCGGCCTTTATCACCCCTCTGGGGTTCTACAAGTTTCTGACCCTGCCCTTCGGCCTCAAGGGAGCACCGGCCACCTTCCAGCGCCTGGTGGATCAGCTACTGCGGGGGATGGAGAGTTTTGCCGTGGCCTATATTGACGACATCTGCATCTTCAGCCAGACCTGGGAGGACCACGTGTCCCAGGTTAGACAAGTGCTGAACCGACTCCGGGAGGCTGGGTTAACCGTAAAGGCTGAGAAGTGCAAGGTGGGGATGGCTGAAATATCTTACCTGGGCCATTGGGTGGGGAGCGGCTGCTTAAAGCTGGAACCAGCCAAGGTGGAGGTGAGCAGAGACTGGCCCGCTCCCCAGACCAAAAAGCAGGTCCAGGCCTTTATTGGGATGGCGGGGTACTATTGAAGGTTCATGCCCCACTTTAGCGCCATAGCCGTCCCCATCACTGAGCTGTGCAAGAAGGGGAAGCCAGACAAGGTGGTCTGGACCGAGCAGTGCCAGCAGGCTCTCCGGGCGCTGAAGGAGGCTCTGGTTAGTGGCCCCGTTCTGGCAAACCCAGATTTTTACAAGCCTTTTATGGTGTTCACCGACGCCTCAGACACGGGACTGGGGGCGGTGTTAATGCAGGAGGATGAAAAGGGGGAGAGACCCCCCATTGTGTACCTGAGCAAGAAGTTGCTACCCCGGGAGCAGAACTACGCGGCCATCAAGAAGGAATGCCTGGCCATGGTGTGGGCCCTTAAGAAACTAGAGCCATATCTCTTTGGGCGCCACTTCACCGTGTACACCGACCACTCTCCCCTGACCTGGCTGCACCAGATGAAAGGCGCCAACGCCAAGCTCCTGAGGTGGAGCCTGCTCCTGCAGGACTGTGACATGGACGTGGTCCACGTGAAGGGAAGTGCCAACCTAATAGTGGACGCGCTGTCCCGGAGAGGGGGCCCTGAACTTCCCCAGGTCACTGGGCAGAGTGACCCCGCTCAGTTCAGTCTCGAAGGGGGGAGAGAAGTTGTCACGGAGTGTGGGGGAGTCCGGCCCTGCACCCCTCTTCCTGGGACTCTCAGTGACTCTCAGCCAGCCAGTAAAACAGAAGGTTTAATGGACAACAGGAATGCAGGCTACAGCAGAGCTTGGAGATACAGCCAGGACTCCTCAATCTGGTCCTTCTGGGGGTGCAGGGAGCTTAGTTCCAAGCTTGGGATTCCCTGCACTGCACCCCCCAGCCCCAAACCGAAACTGACCCCACCCTCTCCCGCCGGCTCTCTGCCTTTGTCTAGCTTCCCGGGCCAAGGTGTTGACCTCTCCTCTCCCCTGCCTAGCTCAGGTTACAGGCTCAGGTATTGTCCATCACCTAAAGTCCTCCCTGGCTCTCCCATTCCCCATGCAGACAGTCCCTACTCCATCACAACAGCTCTCTGCAGGAGACAGGTATCCCCCAGTCCAGAGAGGCAGTCTTTCCCGGGGATACAGTCCATTTCCCTGAAGTCTGAGTTCTTACTGGGGAAGTGCCTTTTAATGTGCCCATCCTTCTACAACAAAAACATATGGACCCACTCCCATCCTAGCTCCTGCCTGCTTCTGCAGCAGGCAAAACACCAGCCAGAACTCCACCAGTTGGGGGTGAGGGCTAGCACGGCCTCCTTGTCTTGAGGAGCACAGCCCGCTCAGACAGACAAATACTGAGCTGGGGATCCACACCACAGAATGGACCCAAACACTCAGTTTCACATCCCCTTTTGTACAACCTCCATCACAGCCCATAACAGACCCCACTTCAGTTCATCTCCTACCCCCACTTCTCCCTGAATGACAATCTTTAGTCTAGAGTCAAAGCTGCCCTTCCCTCAGCTGTTAGGCCTAACATTGTGCTGTCTGCTAGCTTCCCAACTCTTCCTCCTGTGACTGCAGCCATGTGGGCCCCACACTTCTGGTGTGTAATGGGCAGACTCTCAGCGCAGGCCCTCTTTCTCCCCAAGGAACCCAGTGCTTAGTTCTTTCTTTAAAACTGAAACCTCAGCCTCCATACCCTCCAGCTTCTCGTCCTTTTCTCTAATGGGCTGGCTCTGCAGGAAGATTTAGCTATAGTTCTTCCTCCTGCAGCAGCCACTGCTGCTTCCCATTCTCTTCCTTTACCCTCGGCAGGCCAGGACTTGCTCTCGCTGACTTGTGGCCAAGCCCTGTCCCTTGAGGCGCTCCTGCAAGCACACCACTATCGGACTCTGTAGATGTTAAGTTCTATGTGGGCTTCAGCCCTGACCTGTCAGCCATGGGAACCACCTTCAGATCTTTCCACTCCTAAACTGGGGGGGGGGGGGGGGACGGACTGGTTGCCTTCTTTTCCTCACAGAGGCCCAGCTGGTCCTGTGCTCCTCTGCACTGATCCCAACTTCACAACTGCTTATTTCTGAGCTCACAGATATGCTCAGACCCACTAGACCCCACTCCCCTCCCAGAACTCTGGAGAGAACCCAGCAGTCCTTGGTCCCAGACACTAGCCCTAGTCCCTGTAGGGTAGAATTGGTGCAAGCCCCTTGCCCCTCATTCCCTGATGTTGGGCTTTCAGAGTTGGTGGCGTGGACACGGCAGCATGTGAGCCAAATGAACCGGGCAGAGCTGGAGGATGAGCTCCTGCATCTACATGATGAGAACCTGGTGCTCAAAGAGTTTGCCTGCAAGCAGGAGGACAGGATCAAGAGGTACCAGCAGGGCCCCATGAAACCCATCACTGTCACCGCTAGGATCCTAGGCTCCTGGAGACATGGTGGGGCAGAGGAGGGTATGCAGGGCTTGCAGAGGGAGCATGTGTGATGCAAGAAGGGGGCCTGGGGTTAGCAGATTCACAGGGAGTGAGTGGGGCTGTGCTCCCCACTCCCTGGGGGGATGTGTGTGTGAGACTCCCCCACAAGCAGGCACAGGCTGAGGGACGCACAGCAGGTGGGTAAGTTAGGGGCTGTGGCAGTATGTGTGCGGGGATGGATTAGATGGAGGTTCGTTACCTGTGCTTCCTCCCCAGGCTGGGCACTAAGCTGCTGAGACGTACCCATGAGCAGGCACAGGTTGAGGGCCGGCTGGGCACCAAGGCCAGGTGGTCAGGCTGGGACCTGGAGGAGTCCTTGGAGGAACTGCAAGAGCGGGTGTGGGACTTGGAGCGGCAAAATGAAGGGCTGCGGCGGCGTCTGCTAGCCTACAAGCAGCAGCTGCAGCTCCACGGTTGCAGGCGCCACTGGCCCTATGGCTACGTCCAACCCCGGGTGGACACTGGACTCCGGCAGGTCCACAGCGCAGCCGGGAGGGTGACTGAGAGACATCCCAGAGGTGAGGGGGTTGGATCAGGCCAGGGCGTGGGGGAAAGCACCATTCCTAGGGGCTGAAGGGCCTGGATCCTGGGGCAGTGTATCCCCAAGAAAAGGGGTGGGAGCCCAGGGTCTGTGAGAGATGGTCTGCAGCAGCGGAAGCTCTGGTGAAGAGCCCAGGGGATGACCCATCCTGGCCTCTGGGCAGGCCCTTTCCCAGCTCTGCTTCTGTGTATTGGAGTCAGCTCACAAGTGAAGTGAGTCTGCTGGCCTCAGCCCAGTCCCTTAGGAATCCTTTGCTCCTACAAGTTTAGCATCAGGAAGACATAAGGCCTCATCCCACCTTTTTCTCCTCTGCAGGGATGCGGGTGCGTGGTCCAGAGGCCAGACCTACCCACACAGCTCCCCCAAGATACAGAGACCACATCACAGAGGGAGTACGAGCCGATATGGAGAGACGATGTGTCCCTCCCCCACCAAGCACCACGGAAGGGGTAGCAGCCCCTGAATCCCAACTGTGAGTGCCTCCACCACTCCACTATTGTCCACAGCCCCATGTCCTCTCCCTCAGATACCCTTCCCTCCCTGCAATGGGACATGGGTGCCACATCCCCACCGTTACAGACTGCTCTGAGACTTTCTTACTTGAGCACACCAGCATGTGCTTGCGATACAGTTCCTCAGTCCCTCCACCACTAGATCTGGACCTCCACACTGTTGTCCAGCTTTCTGGTCCCTTGTCCCAGGGGGTGCATTGCAGGAGGGAGGAGAATTGTGGGGTGTTCAGAGAGCTCCCTCTTGCCAGGCTTTCCCAGGTTAGCAACATCTACTCCAGAATCCAGCAGGCCTTTTCTGTGCTCTTTTCAAACCACTTGCCCATTGGCTAGTGAGCTCATTACCTTCCCAACCCCACTGGCCCAGTGTCATGGAGTGTGGGGGAGTCAGGGCCCCGCACCCCCCACATCCTGCGATTCACTGTGACTCTCAGCCAGCCAGTAACACAGAAGGTTTATTAGACGACAGCAACACAGTCCCAAGCAGGGCTTGTAGGTACAACCAGGACCCCCCAGCCAGGTCCCTCGGGGGGGGGGGAGGATCTTAGACCCCAGACTTGGGGTTCCCTGCCTCTTCCCAGCCAGCCCAAAACTGAAACCAAAAACCCCTCCAGCTGGCTCTCTCCCCTCCTTCTCTCCCCCTCGCCCTTTGTCCAGTCAGGGGCGCCTCCAGGCCCCAGCACGCCAAGCGCGTGCTTGGGGCGGCATGCCGCAGGGGGTGCTCTGCCCGTCGCCGGGAGGGCGGCCGGCAGGGTGCCTTTGGCGGCATGCCTGTGGAGGGTCCTCTGGTCCCGCGGCTCCGGTGGACCCTCTGCAGACCTGCACACCTGCGGAGGGTCCACCAGAGCCGCGGGACCGGCGAGCGGAATAGCGTCCCCCGCGGCATGATGCCGTGCTTGGGGCGGCGAAATGTCTAGAGTATCAGAGGTGTAGCCGTGTTAGTCTGGATCTGTAAAAGCAGCAAAGAATCCTGTGGCACCTTATAGACTAACAGGAGTTTTGGAGCATGAGCTTTCGTGGGTGAATACCCACTTCATTGGATGCATGTAGTGGAAATTTCCAGGGGCAAGTATATATATGCAAGCAAGAAGCAGGCTGGAGATAACGAGGTTATCTAGAAATGTCTAGAGCCGCCCCTGTGTCCAGTTTCCCGGGCAAAGGTGTCGCCTCGCCCCACCCCTTCCTGGCTCAGGTTACAGACTCTCCCATCCCCCATGCAGACAGCCCCAGTAAAACTAAACGACATTCCCAGGTCAATCCACCCCACTCCCTACTGCATCACACCCAGTAATCAGGCACAGCCCTGACCAGTTAGGCCTTGAGGGGGGGACCTAATTGGTGCTAATAGTGACCAGTGTGGTGATGCAAGTGCCCTCTCCGTGCTCTGTCAAACTCCCTAATCCTGCTGTCTGCTTGCCTTCCAGCCCCATGCTCCCTTTGGAGTCAATGTGGCATCACCCTAGCACCTGTGTCCTCTGATCCTGCCCCTACACTTCCTTAGAGGTCAGTGTGTCACCCCAGGTCCCTGCTCCCCACAGATCCCACAGCCTGGTGTTGGCAGAGCTGGAGCCTGAGACACAATGCCTGGCATGGGGGAGCGCGATGGACCGCAACGGGGCCCCGACCCAGCAGTACCACCGTCAGGCCCTGGAGCATCGGTATGGCACCCCTGCGGATGCCCCCTGGGCGAGGACGTGGCTCTGCTGGGCCTGGGGGAGAGTGTGGGGGGGGAGTCTATGCCTATATAGCCCTGGCGGGAAGAGGAAGTGACTCCGATTAGCTTTGGGGCTGGACAGGGGAGAGTAAGGAAGGGGGGGGCGGCTGTGCTAGGCCCAGATGGTTGGGGGCATAGGACAGATGGATTGTGGGTCCCCTGCAGGGATTGCTGCTCTAGCTCAGGCCATCCACTGCTCCCCTTGCAGAGCCACCATCCGGGGGAACGTGGAGCTGATCCGGCTGCAGCGGCTCCTGAGAGAGCGGAGCTGCGAGCTGGTCGTGACCAGAGGCCGATTCACTGACTTGCAGAAGGTGAATTAGCCCCAGTCCTGTGCCACCCAGGGGGAGAGGAGAGAAAGAACCCCCAGCTGTCAGTTCCCCTGCCTGTGCCACCCGGGGGGGAAGGAGAGAAAGACCCCCGAGCTGTCAGTTCCTCTGCCTGTGCCACCCGGGGGGGAGGAGAGAAAGACCCCCCCCCAGCTATCAGTTCCCCTGCCTGTGCCACCCAGGGGGAGAGGAGAGAAAGACCCCCCCAGCTGTCAGTTCCCCTGCCTGTGCCACCTGAGGGGGGAGGAGAAAAAGACCCCCCAGCTGTCAGTTTCCCTGCCTGTGCCACCCGAGGGAGAGGAGAAGAGACACCCCCAACACCTAGGCCCCCTGACTGTACCACCTGAAGAGAGATACCTGAGCACCCAATGTGACCTCCACCAACCCACCCGCCTGTGGGGATGAGTAGGGGCTTAGAGGGGAAGTTCTCCCTTCAGCCAACCTCATGGGGAGCTCCCGCCTTCACCCCCTCATGTCTGTGTCTGTTCCTCCAAGTGGGATCAGTGTACCTGCTTCTCTGGGTTGGGGGTGTGCACGGGGCCGGGGGGGTGGGGGAGAGGAGGGAAACAGCTCTGAGGGCCATTGGGAGAGGCCCGGCCCAAAGCCCTCCCAAGTCAGCGCTCAGCAAATAATAGGCTCCACATAGCAGCACTGATGGCAGCTCTGTGATTTCTCTTCCCAGGCGTATGAGAGCCAGCTCCAGCAGGTAAATACTGACATATGGGATCTCCGCTCCCCCCAGTACCCTACTGGGACCCACTCCCCAGCAGGCAGGAGCTCCCCTGCCCAGACAACTTGGATGGGACCTGCCCCCCACCCCCCAGGAAGGGGGACAAGAGCGCCCCTCCCCCGCCGGGACTTGTCGGGAGGGCAATGCACGCCAGATGGGGGCGGAGGCTGGGGCAAAGAGAGTCTCTCTGTATCCAATCCTAAGGAGCCAGCCTCCATCCCCTTGTCCCTGGCTTCTCACACTTGGTTCCAGGTCCCTCCATCCTGGCGGCCCCGCAGCAGGGAGGGGCCGGTGTCCCTCTCTCCTGCCTGTGCAGGTCTTTCTTCCTTCCCCTCCATCACCAGAACCAAGAGACGTTGCGAACCAGCAGTGAGGCCCTCCTGGCCCAGCTGGAGGTGCTTACTGTGCAGCTGAAGGCAGAGACGCAGAAGGTGATGGCGTTGGAGAGCAAAGTGGAGAGAGTCTCATTCCTGCAGGGGGCACTGGAGGAGGTAGGGAGCCCTGGGGACCCCTTTTTCCCTACTCTGAGGCCAGCTTTCCTGGTGCGCAGGGGCTGGGGGGGGTCCTTTCTAACCCTAGAGGAAGCGCCTGACAGGCCCACCCCACATTGGCTGGGGGAGCCAGGTCTGGGCGCTGAGCTCTGTCTCTCTCAGTTTCAGGAGAGAATCAGGTCCCTGGAGACGGAGCGAGACCTGTTGAAGGAGGATTATGATAAATTGCTGGAGAGGTGAGAGCCCCGCGCCATGCAGTGGGCCTGTCCCATGGTGCCCAAGGTCAAGTGAGCAGTCTCAGCCCCATTGATCCCCAGAGATGCCACAGCCTGGGGTCCAGTCACACCAGATCTGGCCGATGTCTGCTCAGCCCCCACTCTGGGCTCCATTCAGGGACAGGCTGCTGGGGCTGGGCGCTCTGGCCTGCAGGAGATAGGCAAAGGTCTGGAGCAGACCCAGAGTCTGCCAGAGACAGGAGTCTGATCCCAAACCTGCAGGAAGGAGGTTTTTGGGGAGCGCCTCAGGAAGCCCTCTCCAAGTCTGTGGCACAGTTTGGGGGGGCCTGGCAGAGCCATAGGGACACTCCCTCACCCTCAATCTGCCATGCCTGGGTGGGGCCTGGGAAAGAATTGCCCCAGCCATGCAGAAGCAGTTCCCAAGGCCCTGAGGGCTCAGGGCAGCATGTGTGCTGGAGCCCCACCATGGCGGGGAGTTTGTGGCCCTTGTGGTAACACTGTAGCATTGCCCCCCTTGCTGCAGCACTCTGGCCTGTGAGCAGCGGCAGGGGGACATCTCACAGCTGGAGGAGCAGCTGAGCTTGGAGCTGGCAGAGAAGAGGGGACTGATGGAGGAGCTGGTGCAGGAGAGAGGTGAGGGGGCTGGCAGGACAGTGTGCGGGGGGGGGGTGGAATCTCAGTATCAGCACAGGGACAAGGGACTGAAATGGCAGCTTCATCCCAATGGGGAGTTCTTGTGTCACCATTGACTAGTCCACTCTCACTGGGATGGGGGCATCACAAGTGCACTGCAGTCTGTGGGGAGGGGGAGTGCCTCAGCCACATGACAGCAGTGGGGGGAGGGTGCATGCGGTCTGGCCACGTGACACCTGAGGGAGGGGGTGGATCCTTGGTGTGCAACACGTGTGGTGGTGGGCAGAATGTGTCCCGCTCACACAGGGCCAGGGCCAGCGCCGTATTACAACCAGTTTGGTGTCTAGACCTGACTCCTGTCTTGTCCCCAGCTCGGAATGAGGAGCTGAAGCAGGAAGTGGAGAGGGGGAAGCAAACTCCAGAGCAGAAGCCTGATCCGACCCTGTTCCAGGTGGGTATGAGCCAGGGAGGAGCCAGAGTTGGCTGATCTCCCCAGGCCCCTTCGTGGGGGGTAGTAGGTGCCTCATCCTCTAGCAGCATTTGGCAGGTAAAGGGCATAGAGCTGGGGCCTGTGCAGGGGGCAGTGGGGGTGGGGTGGGGGCTGGTCCCTGTGTGGAGGAGTCAGGGTGGGGACTGGGCTGGCCTCACCCGTCATGGCAAGCACAAGGCCATATGTGGGGGAGTCAGCAGGTCTGGGGTGGTCCTTCCTCTCATGGCGACTGCTATGTGCTATGCAAAGCTTTTGATACAGTCTCCCCCAGTATTCTTGCCAGCAAGTTAAAGAAGTATGGGCTTGATGAATGGACGGTAAGGTGGATAGAAAGCTGACTAGATCGTCAGGCTCAATGGGTAGTGATCAATGGCTCCATGTCTAGTTGGCAGCCGGTATCAAGTGGAGTGCCCCAAGGGTCGTTCCTGGGGCCGGTTTTGTTCAATATCTTCATTAATGATCTGGAGGATGGCGTGGACTGCACTCTCAGCAAGTTTGCAGATGACACTAAACTGGGAGGAGTGGTAGAGACGCTGGAGGGTAGGGACAGGATACAGAGGGACCTAGACAAATTAGAGGATTGGGCCAAAAGAAACCTGATGAGGTTCAACAAGGACAAGTGCAGAGTCCTGCACTTAGGATGGAAGAATCCCATTCAGTGTTACAGACTAGGGACCGAATGGCTGGGCAGCAGTTCTGCAGAAAAGGACCTAGGGGTTACAGTGGACAAGAAGCTGGATATGAGTCGACAGTGTGCCCTTGTTGCCAAGAAGGCTCACGGCATTTTGGGCTGTATAAATAGGGGCATTGCCAGCAGATCGAGGGACATTCCCTGCTATTTGACATTGGTAAGGCTTCATGTGGAGTATTGTGTCCAGTTTTGGGCCCCATGCCAGGATGTGGATAAATTGGAGAGAGTCCAGCGGAGGGCAACAAAAATGATTAGGGGGCTGGAGCACATGACTTATGAGGAGAGGCTGAGGGAACTGGGATTGTTTAGTCTGCAGAAGAGAAGAATGAGGGGGGATTTGATAGCTGCTTTCAACTACCTGAAAGGGGGTTCCAAAGAGGATGGATCTAGACTGTTCTCAGTGGTAGCAGATGACAGAAGGAGGAGTAATGGTCTCAAGTTGCAGTGGGGGAGGTTTAGGTTGGATATTAGGAAAAACTTTTTCACTAGGAGGGTGGTGAAGCACTGGAATGGGTTACCTAGGGAAGTGGTGGAATCTCCTTCCTTAGAGGTTTTTAAGGCCCAGCTTGACAAAGCCCTGGCTGGGATGATTTAGTTGGGGTTGGTCCTGCTTTGAGCAAGGGGTTGGACTAGATACCTCCTGGGGTCCCTGCCAACCCTGATATGCTATGATTCTACGTAGGGGGAGTTAAGCGGTTAGGGAGGCTGGGCCAGACCCCCCACCCCCACCCCAAGTGCTGCGGCCTGTGCTGGGAAGACGGGGCGGGGGCTGGGCCGGGACCATGTGTGCCGGCAAGTTCTGGTGTTACGCATGGGGGAGTTGCAGCTTTGGGGACTGTGGTGCTCCGCCCTCATTCAGCAGGGTAGGCGTGACTCTCTTCTGCTCACTCCTAGCCCATTTCTCTACAGCCCCCCTGCCTCGATAGGCTCCCCACCGAGACTGAGCCGGAGGAGCTGTTCAGCCAGCGGAGCCTGAGCCGGAAACTCCGTGAGACAGAAGCTGCCCATGCTGACACCATCTTGGAGCTGGAGAAAACCCGGGACATGCTGATCTTGCAGCACCGCATCAACCGGGACTATCAGGTGCGGGAGGTGGTGCAGGGGGTGACTGACCCCACCCGGGTGCTATGTCAAGCTGAGCTGTGGGATGAGCTGCTGTGTAACTGACCTCGTGTGCTGTCAGGCCGAGCTGGAAGGTGTGATGGTGCAGGCTGAACAGGAGAAGAGGGGACATGAGGAAAAGCAGCAGAAAATGGTGCAGCTCCTGGATCTGCGCAGCACTCACATCCGCCAGCTGGAGGGTAAGAGCAGAGCCAGCCCCACCTGTCCCCTGGAGCAATTCTTGCCCCTGCCTCACTCATGACCACTGCTGGAGACAGCTGGGCAGGATGGGCCTTTGTCTGGACCTGTGCTCTTGTTCCCTGCCCCAAGAGGCTGTGCCAGGTCCCTGCATGCCCATGGTACTGTTCAGAGGGGGAGCTGGCCCCTCAAGAGCAGCTGGCTTGCTGTACATCACTTCGGCTGGCAGATGGCTATGCTGGGCTTGTAGCAAGAGGGGGGGAAGACAGCAGACGGGCAGTGGGTCACTCCTGTCAGGAACGGATGGGGAGGGGGACTTGTACAGGCTGTGCCTTGGAGATAGAGCGGGGAGAAGATGGGGACATTCCCACCCCTCACAGGCCCCATCTCCTCCCGCAGAGCAGCTGAAGGATGTGGCCTATGGGACACGGCAGCTCCCACTCCTGCGGACTGAGGGTGATGTGGACGTGGAGGAGGGCAAGGTCCCCGTGCTGCGGCGTGGTGAGAACCTGTTTGAGCTTCACATTGCAGGGGCAATGCTGTCAGGGGAGGCACTGCAGCTGCTGGGGGAAGTCCAGCCTGTCACCTTCTGCACCTATGCCTTCTACGACTTCGAGACGCACTGCACACCGGTGGTGCGGGGGGCCCGGCCCCGCTACAGCTTCACGTCTCAGTACGTGATACAGGCTGAGCCCTTCTTCCTGCAGTACCTGCAGAGGGCTGCCGCTCGCCTAGACTTGCACCTGGCCACGGCTACTGACCACAGCACTCTGGCTTCCTGTTGGCTGCGCTTCCGGGAGGTTCTGGGGAGCGGGGAGCGCATGCATGCCACAGCGATGCTACATGGTAAGAGCTTTCCCTCTCCACAGTGCTGCTCTACGGCAAAGAGCTCCCTGTGCCCTCTGCCATGGCAGCTGCTCAGTGAGGGTGCCTGGCCTTGTCAGTGCCGCAGCTCAGCTGCATGGCACAGTAAAGGCTCTCCAGCCATGGGAGTGTATTTGCTCACCTTTCCCTCACAGTAAAGACTCCCTGGGGCCAAGGCTCGCCCTGCCCCAGCCCTTTTGGCGTCAGCTTGGGGAATATGCCAGGTTTCTAACCATTCTTATGTCCCTGTGGCCTTCATGTCCTGTTACCTGCTGCCCTAATCCCTATGCCCCGGCCTTTGTGTCCACACTGCCTCCTGCATGTCCCTCCTGCCCACTCCACACCTTCTAGGTCCGAGCGGCGAGAACTACGGGATGCTGGAGTATTGGATGAGGCTGCGCCTGCCCATGGAGCAGACCATGCGGCTGCACTGCCAGCGCACCAAGGCCTTGGGCTACTTGTCAGCCTGCGTGCCCCAGGCCAGAGATGCCCAGCAGAGCAGGCAGCAGGACAAGGAGGGGGTGAGGAAGCAGGGGCATGCATGGGGGAGGCGTATGTGAGGGTAAACACACATACTCACACTGAGGGAAATGCACCCCAGAAAGGGGAGCCTTATAGGACCATGCCCACTGGTACAGGATCCCTGTATGGACATATGCCCCCACAAAAGGGGCTCCCCATGGTGGCACACGGGGATATGTGCTCCGCACTAGGAGCTCTCTGGCACATGTCAGAGCAGGATCCCTGTAAGGGAAGCCTCAGGCACTCTGGACGCTAAAGTGCCTTTGTCACGGAGTGTGGGGGAGTCTGGGCCCTGCACTCACTTCCTGCAATTTACCGTGACTCTCAGCCAGCCAGTAAAACAGAGGGTTTATTAGACGACAGGAACACAGTCCCCAACAGAGCTTGTAGGTACAACCAGGACCCCTCACACAGGTCCCTTGGGGGGGGATGGTACAGGGATCTTAGACCCTAGCCTTGGTGTTCCCTCCATTTCCCCAGACCGCTCCAAACTGAAACCCCCTCCCGCAGTCTCACCCACCCTTCCCCTGGCTCCTCCTCCAGCCTTTGTCCAGTTTCCTGGGCAGAAGGTGTTCCCTGGCCCCATCCCCCTCCTGTCTCAGGTATTGTTACTCAAGTAAAGTCACCCCCTGCTATCCCAGGTCAGTTTGCCCCGCTCCCTACTGCGTCACGGCCTTCCATATGGCAAAGCCATGACTCCTATGGGATGCACTCTAGGCCGTCTGCTCACCCAGTTACTAGCCTTTCTCAGTCTCCCCCTCTAGGTCCTGGATGCTGAGTGGCTGTGGAATGAGCTGCAAGTGCAGATTGTAGGCTGCACCAGCCTGCGGGGTCGCTGGCTCAGCACCCAGCCCAGCCCCTATGCCATGTACCGCTTCTTCACCTTTCCTGACCACGACACGCCCATCATCCCCTGCAGCAACAACCCGCACTTTGGAGACCTGCGGACCTTCCCCATGCGCCCCACAGCTGAACTCGACCGCTATCTGCGTCTAGAGAGCCTCTGGGTGTACATCTTCGACGATGAGGATACTGAGCCAGGCAGTTACTTGGGCAAAGCACAGATCCCCCTGCTGCCTCTGGCATGCGGGCACAGTATCACAGGTGAAAGCCGCTGGACCCAGATCCTCTATTGCTCATGAGGCACATAGCTGGGCACAGTCCCCCTTCCCCTGGCGTCAGTGCCTTGTGTCCAGAGCCCCACCCCCTGTGCCCTCTTATGCCTCCATTGCTCTACTCTGCAGGAGATTTTGTCCTCACCAACCCGGCTGGGCACCCCAATGGCTCCATCAGCCTCAGCCTGGAGTGGAAGCATCGGTACCTGCCCCTAGGGGACACCCTGTACCAAGCGGCCTGGGCCAGGGAACACCAGCGTGAGACACCCTTGGAGCAGCTGATTGAGGAGGAAAGGGCTGCACTACACAGCCAGGTACAGAACGACCCAGCAGCCCAGAATTAACACCTGCCCTGTACAATATCACCCTCCCCGTGAGGGGTTCAGTGAGTGAGGGCTGGGAGACAGAACTCCAGGCTTCTAGCCCCTGCTTGCTCTTTGCCTTGCTGGGTGCTGCCGCCACTTCTGCACCCCAGTACAAGGAGGAGCAGGGTAGTGGGAATGGGGGGAAGCTGCCAGGCTGTGGCGTGACTGTGCTGTTCTGACCTCTGCTCAGGCCTGGCTTGCTCCCAGCATCTTGCCATCGCAGCCTGAGGGACAGAGGATGAAGCTCCATATCTTGGCGAGCAAGGTTGATGGATGCAGGGAGAAGTGGGGAAGGCGGAATGCGGGAGCCAGCAGTCAGACTCAGCCTAATCCAGTGCCAGCATCCAGTGGCTACACCCCAGAGGAGGGAGAAGAGTTGGCTCCAGTGGGAGACACTGCTGAGGTGAGAGCTGGGGAGAAGGGAGCAGGAAGCAGGCAGTGAGGGTGCAGCAACCCAAGTCCCCTGCTCACCGCACACCCTGGGTAGTCAGTTATTTTTTTGTCAGGGTCCAAATTTCTTGGTTAAGGTACAGTTAAGGTCTGAACTCCAGAGAAACAGTTTTCACCTCACAACGACGATAGTAATAAGTACATAAAAAGATGCAATGGTCTGTTTGCGAGCGTCTGGCAGTCTGGATTTGGCCCGCAGGCTGCCTAGTGCCCCACACTGACCCAGCATCCAACAGGGGACAGTACTGTTCCCTGAGCCTGATGGGGTTTGTCTGTGCAGGGGACACTGGAGGGGAAGGAGGCCCAGGCTGGCGAGGAGGAAGCAGGACACTCAGCTAAGGACGCTGAAACCTCTGCCAGGACCCAGCGCTTGGAGCCCAAATCCCTTGCACTGGACGTAGGCTCTGCTCCAGAGGACATGGGTACCAGCTCCTGCCTCCCATGGGGCACCCAGCTGTCAGTGCCAACTGGCCAGGCCACCTTAGGGCCCTGCTCAGCCCCTCATGCTGTGCCAGAGCTGACTCTAAAGGTCACACTCACCCATCCTGAGGTGGCACAATGTAGAGCCATAGACAGGGGCATCTGGCCATCCAGCTGTGGATTGGGGCTCACTGTGATGGGGGAGGGCGACATGGCCATCCAGCTGCAGAGCAGGGTCCCTGTGTGAACAAACTCAGAGGTGGGCATAGGTGCAGCCCTGACAGCTCTCACTGCAAACAACCCCAAAGCAGGCTGCAGCTGCAGCAATACTCTTCACTGCCCATGGTCCGGGTGGGAGGGCAGGGGGTGGGCAGATCCCATTTTAATGCCCCTCCCAGTAACAAGTACTCTGTCCCTGCCAGCCCCCGAGGAGGCCTGTGAGCCAGCGCTGGAGAGCAACAGCGATGCACAGACCACAGACAGTGACGAGATTGTGGTGGGGACCAGCCTCGGGAGCCCTCCAAAGGTGGTAATGCCCCCACCCCGAGTCAGTGCTGGAATAGAGGGTGCACAGACCCATGGGGGAGGGGGGGAAAGCCCAGCCAGGTACAGCTTGTAGTGACAGTGCTGAGCCCTGCTGGGTTCCGAAGTGGGGTGAGTGGGGGGGGGGGAAGATGGGAGCTTGGCTTGGCCAGACTCCCCTGCACCCCCCCCCCCCCCCAAAGAGTTTGGGGCACTGCTTCCTGCCCTCTCAGGCCCTGTATGACCTGCTCTCACCTCATCCTGTCAGGACGTGGAGCGGATCCGCATTGAGATCGTCTCGCTGAGCCTGCACCCTGAGGCGGAGGCCATGGCCAGCGAGCACATCCAGCAGCTGTACGTGGAGTACCACTTCCCAGGGGTGCCCCTGGCTGAGACAGAGACCCCCCTGTCCCTGCGCAAGCCCCAGGGCGGCGAGGAGATCTACTTCCACTTCAGCAAGGGTGAGCTGTCGTGGGCAGGGTCTGGCTCTCGCCCAGGGCCGGTGCAACCATTTAGGCGACCTAGGCGGTCGCCTAGGGCGCTAGGATTTGGGGGTGGGGTTGCATTTTCTTCGGCAGCGACCGCAGCGGCCGGATCTTCGGCCGCCCCGGTCGCCACTGGCATTTAGACGGGAGCTGGGGTAGGGGAGCTCTGGGAGGGCTGCCTGCAGCAAGTAAGGGGTGGGGGGAGGCACACAGGGGAACTCCCTGCCCCAGCGCACCCCTGTCCCGCCTCCCCCCCAGCATGCCGTGGCTGCTTCACTTCTCCCGCCTCCCAGGCTTGCAGCACCAATCAGGTTAGGCGCCACAAGCCTGGGAGGCGGGAGAAGTGAAGCAGCCACTGCGTACTTGGGGTGGAGGCGGAGCAGGGGTGAGCTGGGGCAGTGGTGGTGATCTCAGGGCGGGGGCGGGGGCGTGCCTCAGGGTGGGGGCTCGAGGGAGGATGCAAAGTGGAAGTTTCACCTAGGGCACGAAACATCCTTGCACCGGCCCTGCTCTCACCCGTCCCAGAGCCCCCGCCCAGGCAGGGCGGGCGTCTCATGCCTCGGGGGTGTGGGGGGAAAGATGAAAAATGGGTGGAGAGAGGAAAAGCATCTCCCCCGACCCCAGGACAGAGCTTTGGGCCCAGCTATACGGTGGATCACTCCAGGCCCAGAAGTACTCTTGCTGGGAAAGGGAGGCCATGACTGGTTTAATAGGGCCCCTTTCCCCAGCCCCCTGCCAAGGACTCAGCTTCCCCACTGCCAGTGCAAGCTAGCAAAGATCCCACCGCCCGGCTCATGCTGCACCACTCCATGGGGGAGCAGCACAGCCCAGGCCCACCCCCGAGGGCTCCCTCCCAACAGAGAGAACGTGGTCCTGGAGGCTGGACCACTAACAGCCTGGGAACGGGAGCAACACTGGGGAGTGTGGAGGTGGGTCGACTGTCACCATCTGACCCCGGTGAGCATCAGCTTCTTGCCCTGACTCCTCCCCTTGGTGCCCCCCATGAGCATCACCCTGACTCCTCCCCTTGGTCCTCCAAGCATCACCCTAATTCCTCCCCTTGGTCCCGCCTACCACCCCGAGCATCACCTTGACTCCTCCCCTTAGTGCCCCCATGAGCATCGCCCCAGCTCCTCCTCTTAGTGCCCCAGCCCCGTGAGCATCACCCTGACTCCTCCCCCCGACCCAGCATCGCCCTGCCTAACAGCCTTGTGCCCCCACCACAGTGATTCAGCTGGACACGGAGGGGGTGAGCAGCCAGCGGGAAATCCTCTTCTCCATGCTGCAGGCAGAGGAGGCAGGGCAGAGCTGGTGAGCAGACTGGCTAGGGCCAGGAATTCCAGTCCCTTGGGCTAAAAGTCCCCGTCCAGGCTCGTACAGCCTGCTCATCACCTCTTCTGAGCATGTTCCTGTAAGCGCCTGAACACTGCGACCAATATCCACCCTGTGCTTGTTCTCTGCCGTGGGTGGAGCATGTGCAGGGGAGGACTTGCAGCACAGGGTGTGTGTGTGATATAAGAACACCCGCTGTAGGTTAGAGAAGGCAGATCAAAGGAATGCACTGGTTCGTCTGTGATGGCGTTTGTTTCACACAGGCCGAGTGTGCCCCCTCCCTAGGCAGCGCTGTCTCCCGCAGACGAGCTGTACACTTCCTGCAGAAGGTTCCCTGAGCAGAGGAGCAAAGCTGGCAGGCACGGCCCTCCTCTGTGAGCTTTCGGCTCCTTTAGATCCCCTGCGCCCCAGCCACTGAGTGCACTAGAGGTGAGGACTGAGCCCTTTGACTTGGCTTTTCTATGGGGAGCCAGGCTAGGAGGGGCTGGCTGCAGGTGCAGGATCCAGACCCACTGCCCCCCATTGCAGGCTGCAGTTTGTGGTGGTGAGCGAGCCCCCGCCTGGGACAGGAGGCGAGTGTGAGGACGTGGGCTTTGCCTACATAGACCTGCGTGAGATCCTGCTGACAGGCAACGATGTGCTGGAGCGTGACCTGGACGGTGAGTGACAGAGCCAGCAGCACCTGAACGAGCGGTCTCCTGTGCCCCTGCACGCCACCTGCATGAGAGGGAGCCAGGGGCCTGGCCACTGAGCTGGGAGCTGCAGCAGTGCAAGTCCTGTCCCTTCCCGGGGCTGGGGGAGGCAAGGCCTATACCAGGCCCAGCCAGAGAGTGGCCCTGGAGAAACACTGACCCTTCCCCTCACCTCGACTCTCTTACCCCCTCTCGGCAGTTGTCAGCCCTCAGGACCACTCTGCCATCGGGAGGCTGAAGGTCTCTGTGGAAGCAGCTGCTGCCCTCTGCGCCATCTACTGGGAGGGGAGACGAAAGGCTGAGGAGGAGGAATGAAGGACCCGTCAGCTCCCACAAGGCGTGCAAGCACTTGGCACAGTAAGGTTCAAATGGGGACCTCAAAGCAGTCAGCCCATGACTCAGATTGCGAGCTCCTCGGGGCAGCGCCTGGCCTGTCCCTGCTCTGTCTATGCAGAGCCTAGCACAAGGGGTCCTGGGCCATGCCTGAGCGTCAAAGTGCTGCCATAATACAAACAACAAGAGGTGAGCAGCGTCCCATCCCCCCTGACTGAACAGACTCAGCACCTGGAAAAGGTGAACTTACAAAAAAACATTTTATTGTTTCAATTCTCCAAAGTCGAAAATCCAAGAGCTACCAGCTATGAAAAAAAATTAGAGCCCTCCCCTGCCCCATCACCTCCCAGGGGCCTTCCTCACCAGCAAGCAGCAGGGAGAGGTGATGGGGGCCCAGGGGAGATGACACGATAAAACCCTCCAAAACAAAAGCATCTCTCCCGCCAGAGGCTTGACTTGGCAACGGAGGAAACGAGATAAATACAGGACAGAGCCAGGCGAGTAAAAAACAAGAAGCTGGATCCTCAGGGCTAGACCACTCCCCCCATGCACCCCGCTCCCGGCAGGGCTGGCCCACTTCCAACCCCTCCAGTAGGGATGGGATGGACCTGTAGGGGCCAACCCAGCCTTGGTTACCAGCACCCCGAGGATGAAGTCACTCCGAGCTCCTCTGCGCTGGCTGCGGGTCTCCCCAGAGCTGTTGGGAAGGAGGGGATGATTCCATCGCCAGATACTCCCTGGGGGAAGAAAGCACCAGCCTGCGCCATGGCCATGCTTACGCCTCGCAGGGGAATGTGGGGGTGACTAGGGTGGGACCCCAGGAGGGAGTGAAGGGGGTGTGGGGAGCACATCACTGACATCAGTGTCCTTTCTCCTCTTCATTGGCAGTGCCCATGTCCATGGTTACAGGCAGACGGGGCCTGGAATTCTCACAGCTGATTGGTCCGTACAAATGGCCAGAAAAACTCAAGAAACAAAATGGGGAAAACTGAAAACAGGAAAAGACAAAAGTTTGTGGGTGGGGCATGGTGCCCCCCCCAGCCTTGGGACTGGCTATTGAGCAGGGTCTGGTGCCCCAGGCTTGGCCACTGGGGAGGGTCAGAGTTCACTGCCTACTTCCTCTTCTTCTTGGGGGGTCCCGAGCTGCGGCCTGGGCTGCGGCTGTGGGAACTGCGGCGGCTGGAACTGTGGGCTGGGCCCTTCCTCTTCCTGCTCAGGCTGCGGCTCTGCTCCTCCTCTTCCTCGTACCGGCTCTCCCGGTCCGCTAGGGGAGTGAGACGGGGGTCAGGGCATGGCTGTGTAACCCACCCTCCTCCATCCACCCAACTCCTGGACAGGTGAGAGACTGGGTACCTATCCCCACCAACACCCTCCACTACCAGCTCTCCTGTTCTACCGCAAAGCAACAGGAGGTGCAGGGCTCTGTCCCCTCCCACCATACCCATTAGGGGTCCGAGTGAACAAGGTGCCCCAAGGAAACCCAGATCCCATGGCCCTGGTGAGACATCTCCCCAAGTGCACAAGGGCTGGCACTCACCTTTCCTGGCCTCTTCCTCCAGCTCGTCCCAGTCCTTCCCACTCTCCTCCTCGCTGCCCATGGATTCCTTGGAGTAATCTGCAAATGGAGACAGGAGCTCAGAGGATGGCCCAGTGCGCAGCCCCACCCCCCAGCTCAACCCTTTGTCCAATGAGGGGAAACCATCCTCCTATACTGGAACAACAAGGATCCCATCCCCACCTCACCCCACCCCTCAGAATGGGAGCACAGGTGGGAGGGGAAATCAGGCAGGACAGAGCAGGCAGTGTGTGGAGGATAAGGGAGGGCTCCCAGGAGAAGGGGAGTAGTTGAGTACTCTGCCAGGTGACCCCTCAGGGTCAGACCCCCAGCGCAGAGGCTTGGTGTCAAGAACCCCTCCACCCCCGGCCTAAGCTGCAGGGGCCTCACCTGATTCCTCGGCCTCAGACGAGTAATCTTCATCACTGTCCTCTTCCTCCTCCTCATATTCATCCTCCGAGGGGTTAAATGTCTCATCCTCGATCTCTGACTCTGACTCCCCGACCTCGGCATCACTGCCCTGGGGAGAGA
Source organism: Mauremys reevesii (assembly GCF_016161935.1). Lineage (NCBI taxonomy): Eukaryota > Metazoa > Chordata > Testudines > Geoemydidae > Mauremys > Mauremys reevesii. The sequence goes on from NC_052635.1 coordinate 128,067, forward strand.
TCCCAGCCAGGAATCAGAACTCCTGGGTTCTATCTCCAGTTGTCACTGATTCACTGGATGATCTTCAGTGATTCCCATAGGTCATGGGGGGCAGAGAGAAGTGGGAGTGAGATCAGATTAATTAATGTTTCATTGGGCTCAGATACTGGGGTGTCCAGAGGAAATCAAAATAATCCCCCTCAACTATCATCGCTTTGCAGGGGCCCCTCCCCCTTGTGAGACAGAGCCCTCCCTCACCACTCTCCAGGGCAGTCAGAGTCCCATCCCCACCCCCTACCCAGGGCCGGCTTTAGGAATTGCGGGGCCCAATTCGAACAGTTTCGACGGGGCCCTGGCAGGGATGACTAAAAAAAAAAAAAACCACGTTAAAAAAACACGTGGGGCTTGTACTCACCGGGCGGCGCTCTGAGTCTTTGGCGGTGGGTCCTTCGCTTGCTCCGGGTGTTTGGCGGCACTGAAGGACCCGCCGCCAAAATGGCACCGAAGACCCGGAGCGCCGCCGGGTGAGTAAAAATTAAAAAGGTGCCTCTAGCCAGGGAAGGGATTCTTGGCCACTTGCCCCCCACTCTGGGCGGCCCTGCCACTGGGCCCTCTTAGGCGCGGGGCCCGATTCAGGGGAATTGGCCTAAAGCTGGCCCTGCCCATACCTCTCCCTCAGGCTCCAGGAACGACCAACCCCCCTGCTCAAAGAAGCCCTCAGGGTCATCCACAATCGTCTTCATGATTTTCGTCCAGTTGAGGGACTGCACCCCCTCCGTGTACTTCAGGTCACAAGAGCTAGGGAGAAAGGAGAGATCAGTATTGGGTCCCAGTGGATGAGGGGACTGAGACTCAGGGGAATGGTATCAGGAGGCTCCAGAGTGGATAAATTTTATGTAAAACTAAACAGGTTTACTTATTTATAAAAAAATAAAGTTATTTAAAATTATGACAACCTATGTTCAGGCCTAAATTTACTATAGTCTATTTATATTAAATTTAATATTTTTATTCAGTAAATGTTTACTACCAACTTTTAAGGAAAATTAAGCCACTGAACTGGTGGAAGTAGCTGGTCAAGCACTTGGAACCAGAGTTTGCTGAAGGCCTAACAGGCTTTTAATAGCAGTAGCCTCTTCTGCAAGTGCAGAGAGAATATTTTCTTCATTTCAGTGCATTCAAAGTTCAGTTCAATGACTAGTTTTCAAAGTTGAAAAACCTACTGGGAATTGGAAAAGCTTCCCTTGCTTAATTGGTTTTAAGTGCAAAACATGTTTAGATAAAACTTTGGTATACTTTTTTTGAATGTATCTTGCACATTAAGACAGTTTATTTAACTAATAAAGTATTTTACAATGGGTCTGTGCATTTTTAAATTGAATTTGAATTTCTATCCAAACAGAGCTTGACACTAACCAGAAGTAAAAAATCATCTTCAAGATATGAATCAGTCACCATTTTCTCACAGAATAAAAAATGTAAAGTTAAGAATCTGAATGACATGTAAATTGCTATCATTGCTTAAATAACTGTGTATAGATATAGCTAGTATGTCCTCCTGGGTAGCAAAAAGAACTAAATGTAGTGTAAAGGCTGTATTCAGTTGCAGATCAACTTGTTTTAATGGTTACCAGCCAATGAGAATCAACCTTTCTTTAGGAGAAAAAAACCCTAAAAAGTACAAATGCAAAACAATTAAAATTGATTTAAATCATGATTAAAAACTGGTGATTTAAATTCCCTTGATTTAAATCATTCCACTCTGGGAAGCTCTGGGGCAGAGTCCTGGTGTGTGTGAGGTAGGCACCAGGAGAGGCAGGGGGGAGGGGGAGGGACTTCCAGCTGATGACATTGGTGGGTAATGAGGAGGCTGGGAACTGGGATTAGGGGGAGCTGGGGGATCGGTATCCTGGTGAAGTAGGTCTCAGTGGAGGGGTCGAGGGGTGGTCACTCCTCAGTGGGGACCCCCCCAGTAGATGGAACTGGTGGGTATGGTGGGGGATCGGGATCCTGATGAGGTAGGTATCGGGGAGGGGGACGGTGGGGTCACTCACTTGAGCCACTCCTTGATGGGGTCGAGGGAGGCCACAGGGATGGCATTGATCATGGTCACTTTCTTGCTGTAGTCCTTGTAGACGATGACCATGTCAAAGTTCTTCAGGTGGAACTGGACTCGCTCAAAGTGAATGAGCTCCACCTCGTCCAGCGTCACCACGAACGGAGGCTGGAGGGGAAGGGTGGGGTCAGGCCCAGGATGGAGACAGCCCCCTCACCAGCCCTGGGACCGAGACCCCCTGCCAATGGGACCAGTAATCATGGGATGAAGCTGCACCCCATCCCTTCCCACTCTACAGTGCCAGCGCTTGCCCTGAGCTCTGCCCACCCCCATAAGCACCCAGGCGGCTCCCTTGGGACACAGGTTTGTGCCAGGCCCTGAGGAGGGCAGGGACTGAGTTGGGGGGCACGAACAGGTCCCCCACGGACACTCACCCACTCAGTGCAATTCACCAGGGCACTGCTGGTCGGCTGGAGCAGGCAGGTGCTTCTGTAGGGGGCACCATTGAACCTGCCAGAGAGCAAAGCGAGCAAGGTCAGTGAGAGCCACAGAACCAGAGTGGGGGCGAGGGGGCAGACTTGTGTCACAGACTGTGTCCACGGGGCCCAGGGCCACAAACCCTCAGGTCCCGGAAGGGCACCTCCACGTCCCTGATCCGGCCCAAAGGTCCCGCAAGGGCACCCTCCACGCCCTTACTCCCCGACAGGGCACCCGCCATGCCCCTGCTCCCCCCATCCTTAGGGGTGCTGGAAGGGCACCTTGATGCCCTAGTTCTTCCCCTTACCCCAGGTCCCGAAAGGGCACCTCGAACTCCAGCTCCTCCTTGGTCAGAGCCTCCACCTTCTCGATGAAATTCTTAAAGGCCGTTTTCAGCTTGTGCCTCATCTCGCGCTCCATCTGTGTGGGGCATAGGGACATCAGCCAGGCTCCCGGGGAGAGACCCCCCTTTGAGCCCCCCGCCTACCCCCTCGCCTCCATCTGCGCGGGGCACAGGGACATCAGCCAGGCTCCTGGGGAGAGACCCCCCTTCTGAGCCCCCCGCCTCCATCTGCGCGGGGCACAGGGACATCAGCCAGGCTCCCGGGGAGAGGAGCCCCCCTAACGTACCCCCTCGCTCTCCATCTGCAGGGTCAGCACAGCCTCCTAGGGACAGAGACCCCTCGGCTCAGCCCCACTCATCTCGCACTCAATCTGCAGGGGCTGCAAGGTCAGCCTGGAGGCTGCCCCCCTACCCTGGCCCCACATCTCACCTGCTCGGCGTAGAGGTCATCGCGGTCATGCATGTGCTGGTGCTTGCCCAGGTCTGTGGTGATCTCGCCCACCTCGGTGTAGAACTGCACATCCGTGTGCCGCTTCTTCCCAAACATAATGGCGTTCTGGGGGAGTGGAGGGGAGGCATGAAGGCTCCACTGTCTCTCACACCCCACACCATCCCCCAGGTCAAACCCTGTCAGAGATCCCCCCAGCCCTGCACAGAGCAGGGCAAGACCAGGCCAGGAGGTGGTTCCTGGGGGCGCAGGCCCTACCTTGAGGTGGAAGTGCAGCACAATGATCATCTCCCCGTCGCAGGGCTGGAACAGCGCGTGTTTGATGTTGTTGTACAGAATGTCGACCTTGTCTCCTCGCACGGACGTGAAGCGGAAACCTGCCCAAGAGACAGACAGTGAGAGGGGACCCTTGGGCTGGAGCCGAGCGGGCTGGGGAAAGGGGCCCCTACCATTGACATGGGCCTCCAGCGAGCCTTGCATCCTCTTCTGAGCGATGTTGGGCCGGATGTACAGGTCCTTTAGCTTGGGGTTGCTCCGGTTCAGATTAATGATGAGCGAGTCTTGCTTGACGATGCCCTAGAGAGACAGGAGGAGAGACAGGGAATGAGATCCCGCAGAGCACAGAGCCCCAGGACTGGTAAGTGTCTCTGCCTGACATCAGGATCTGGGGACAGCTTTCCCCAGGCTCCCAGGGGCTCCCCGCTCCTGGCTCACCTCCTTCTCCTTCTCCTCCGCCTCTCGGGTCTTGTAGCGTTTCTGCACCTCCTTGATGATGCGGAAAGCATTCTGCAGGTTGAGGGCTGGCACCGTCTGCTCACCCGGCGTCTTCATGTTGGAGGCACGATATGTGCTGGGGGAGGTGCGGTGAGCAGTTACTGGGTGTAACAGCACTGCACGCCCAGGGCATCCAGGCGCCCAGCCCCCACAGGAAGCTGGTGCCCAGTCTCCCCGCTGCCCCATGCAGCACGCTGTCAAGCTCCCCCATGTACAGAGGCCAAGAGCCCAGGTCACACAGCCAGACTGTGCCAGAGCCAGGAGTCCCAGCCCAGCCCAGCCTGGGGCTTGAGGGGGCTGTAGGGCAGGGATTGGAAAGGCCCCCCCGGCAGCGTGGGGATTGGGGAAAGTCTTCCAGGCAGTGGGCAGAGGGTGGGGAAGGCAGAAGGGGGCACTCACATCTCCTTGACGAAGGTGGCCTCGGGGTTGGGGAAGATGTTGCCCTCGTTGCGCCCCAGGGCACTGCCCGGGCAGTAGAAGTTGATGCGCAAGTAGGTGTAGTCACCCTCCACCGACATGCTGATGTTCTGCACCATGGGGAGGTGGGGGGGTCAGTCAGGCTGTGCGCCCTGAATGCAGCTGGGGCCTTCTCTGTACCCCGCTCCCACCTGTAAACCACCCCCCCCCCCAACCAGGGCTCCTGCCTGTATGGCCCCTAGAGACAGGGCCTCTGGGGGAAACGGACCCCACTTTCCTTCGAGCTGAACAACCAACACCCCCCTCAACCCAACAGGTTTCCTAACCCCCTCCCTGCCCCGTGTGCTGAGGAGTCACCTCCCTAGGCTGATGGTGGCCACGCAGAAGCATGCAGGGTCCCCATTATCCAGCCCCACACACCTTAATGGTGGCGATGTGGAAGGGCGTGGCGATGCCAAAGACTGGCATGATGACAGTCTCGTATTTCTTGTCAATGTAGATTTTCATCTCCCGGATGTGCGGCTCCTTGGGCATCAGCGATGGGTTCTTGTAGGAGATGTTCGATTTGCGGGCCCTGGGCGGGGTGAGGGAAAGATGAAACACCGCACAGCCCCTGCCCCAGGGCTCCCAGATATCCAGCAGGCGCACACAGTCGCCTCCGAAACACAGCACAGCCCCCCGGGGTCCCTAGATATCTAGCGGGCACACACAGCCTCCTCTGAAACACAGCACAGCCCCCCGGGACCCCCCCCCGATATCCAGCAGGCGCACACAGTCGCCTCCGAAACGCAGCACAGCCCCCCGGGCTCCCAGATATCCAGTGGTCACACACAGCCTCCTCCGAAACACAGCACAGCCCCCCAGAGTCTCCTCCCACTCACTTCTGGATCTGCCCACTCTGCTCCCATGCTCCCCTCCCACTCACTTCTAGAGTCACTGCCCTCCCTGCCCCCTGAGTTCCCCCCCACTCACTCCTAGATCTGCTCTCACCCCAAGTTCCCTCCCACTCACTTCTGGATCTGCTGCTCGCCCTTCTGCTCCGTCAGCCGCCGCTTGGCCTCCTCATTAAGCTGCATGGCCAGCTCTTTCTGGTGTGCTCGACGCTTCTCCTCTGCCGTCAGCTCATTCTGGGGGGAGCAGGAATGCGAGTGAGGCCCAGACCCCAGCTCAGCAGCCTAGCCACCGCCCTGCCCCGAGCCAGCCCCGCAGCCACAAGGACCACTCATCCCCAGTCCCATAGGAGCGGGGCCCCCAGCACCTCCCTTGTGGGAATTAGCTCCCCTAGCCCCTTCTGAGCCGCAGGACCCCCGAGAGGTGTCCCATGTGGGCTCTTTAGCCCAACCAGCCCTGCCCAGCTCCCCATGGTAGGAGGGGAACCGCACCCGTGTCCGCTCCGTCAGCAGCGCTGCTGCTCGGGAGCTGCGCCCCAGCAGGTCTTCAGCCTCATCCTTCTCCTCCTCTTCCTCCTCCTCATCTTCGTTCTGTGGGAGATAGGCAGAATGGTCAGAGCTGCTGCCCCCACCCTCTACACCTCTGCCCCAAAGTTGCCCTGCTCCCTTCATCCTCCACCCCCCTGGAAGGGATGTGCTGGGAATTACACTGGGGTTGTTCGCTGGCTTGTATTCTGCAGAACGTCAGACCAGAGGGTTGTAATGATCCCTTCTGCCTTGGGACCTACAAATTTATGAAATTTTGCCACTTTGTCCCCCAACATCTCCCCAGTCCCACCCCCACCCAGCACCTTGGGGACCTTCTGTCGTCCCCTGCCTTTCTCCACGCAGAACTCACTGCCCCTGAAGCATGGGAGACCCCCAGGCCCTGCTCTGATATCGAGTCTGACTTCCCCCCACCTCTTCCACACTCCCAGCCTCACCTTGAGGAAGATGCCAACGTTCTTGACCTTCTTCTTAACAGAGGTGAGGATGGTGGCCGGGCCGTCCTTGGACAGTAAAGGGAGAGTCAGAGGGGGGAGTGGATGGCAGCCCATAAACCCACATGGGGGCAGAGACGCAGAAAATACTCACCTTGTATGCCCCCCATCCACCAGCACGGTGCCCCCCAAATAACCCTGCACGCCCCCCATCCACCAGCACAGTGCAACCCATCCAAATAACCCTGCACGCCCCCCATCCACCAGCACAGTGCCCCTCAAATAACCCTCTGGCCCCACCCCCATACACACCAGCACGGTGCCCCCCAAATAACCTTGAGACCCCTCCCCTCACCTCATCCATCAGCACGGTGCCCCCCAAATAACCTTGCGACCCCACACCCACCTCATCCACCAGCACGGTGTCCCCAATGAACAGTGCATATGTTCGCTCCTCTGGTTTCTTCCCCTCCTTGTTGGTCAGGTCGGAGAAGCCCACGTTGATGCTGAATACCATCCCTGCCAGCCAGATGGGAAAGGGGGTGACACGGCTCAGAGAGGTCCAGGCTGGGGTGGCAGGGCCCGGGGGACATGCGGGGACGGCAGCTGTCGCCAACCAGTCCACATGCACAGGGCGCACAGAGCTATCCCCTCCCCCCATAGGCTTTAGGGGAGCTCCTCGCCTGCAGGAGAAGGGCTGCCTGGGGGGGTGCAGGACCTGGGTATCTGACTGTGAGGACAAGGGGGGTTTCTCCCCATAACTGAGCTGGCTCTGAGGGCATGGGGCTGTGATGACATCAGTGGGAAGGGAGCTGTGTGTGTGGTGGTGTGGGGGGGTGTCTTACCTTTCTTGAGCCGGTGCTGGTTCTTGCTGTTGATGACGAGGGAGCCCTCTCTGAACTCGATGCCCATGGCAAATCTGGGAAGAATCCAGAGGGCGGATGGGTTACCCATAGCCACCCTCTGGCCCTGGCAATGCTCCCTGCCCTACACTAGCTGGGCAGAGATTGCAGGCACCACTCCAGCCTAAGCCAAGCTGAGCAGTGCAGGCACTGGGCGCACGGGGGCTGGAACCTGGAGCAGGGTTCTCTCCCCCTAGGTCCTGGGTGCTCATGCTCAGCAGACTCAGGGGGCGGTGCAGGGTGCGCGGTGCATGTGGGTTTGTGTAGTGGGAGTTGGGGGCGGTTTCTTACCCCAGGTTCTTGGTGATCTTGTTCAACAGCTCTGGCTTCTGCTTCTTCACCACATCCATGACGGCAGCATAGACCTCGCACAGCTTCACGCCTGGGGGAGTCTCAGCATGAGCACCAGGCGGCGCGATGTCCTCCCCTTCCCTCCCACGTGGGCCAGGGCAGCATCATGCCCCCCTCCCCCGCAAGGGCGGGGCAATGCGACATCCTCCACCCCCCTCCACCCATGAGACAGCATGACCCCCCCCACACTTCTCCAGCACCCCCACCCCCACCCCTACTCACCATGCCGCAGCTCCTTGAGCAGCTCCTCCTGCAGCTGCAGCAGAAAGGTGTAATTGTCCTGCACCTCCTGGGGCGGGTCCACCATGAGCGTGCGCACCAGGTTGGAGCAATAGGATTTGTAGCGGATGCCCATGGCACAGGTGATGGCCCCGAAGTGCATGTGGTTCTTGTCACTGGGGGATGGACGGAGAGAGGCGGATTTCGGGAAGGCGTTAGTCATGGGCTTGGTGTGGGGTGTCTGGGGGCTGAGCCAGGAGTCCCTGGAGCTTGGAAAAGGCAGGGCCAGCCAGACCAACCCAATCCAGCCAGCAGTACCAGCTCCCCGACTCCTCTCTAGAGACCAACTGTTCCCTTTCAGCCAACAAGTCTCCAGCATTGGGTGGTTCTGGGGGAAGCGAGGCCGGGCCCTGGCCCTGGCCTGCCTGCTCAGCAGCGGTAGGGGTGGGATACTGGGGTGGAAGAGAGGGTTAGGAGCCCTGTTGGCACTGACCTGACAACGCTGAACTTGAGGTTGTAGTTGCCGCCACTCTGGATGATGGGGGGATAGCACATCTCCACCGTGGAGGGGTCAGCCCCTGACAGGTACTTCTTCTCCTCGATGGCCTTCTCCACCGACTCTGCCAGCTTGCTGTGCCGCACTTTCTGTGGGGCACATGGAGACTTCAAGTAGGAACAGCCAGACAAACTGCAGGATTCGCCCCCACCAGGCCCCCTCTTCCCAGCCGCGACTCACCCCCCACCAGGCTCCCCCAACCTGCCAGCCACAGCTCACCCCACCGCACCCCTGGGGCCTCCCTACTCTCTCACCTCGTCAGCGTCGACAATCTCCATGACCCGCTCCTTGAAGAATTTGTTAAAGACCTCAGAGGTGATGGCAGCTGCTTTGCGCATCAGGTTCAGTTCCCCATCCTCCTTCACTGCAATAGTGTAGGCCACGACTGCGCTGATATCTACCTGCTCCACAGACAGGGAGGGTGTGAGGGGGGCAGGTGGAGCTCCCCACATACCTGCCTTGGCATAAGGCCACAACCGCACTGATATCCGCCTGCAGAGCCAGAGCTGGGGGAAGGGAGGGGAACAGGAGCAGCTCCCACCCACCCATCCTGCCCCCCTGCTCACCTTCTCGAAGCCCTCCTTGCTGAGGCAATCATTCCAGCTCTTCATGAACTCCCCGGGGAACTTGTCCTTGCTGAAGACCCCAATGCGCTTCCCGCTCTTGCTGCCCTTCAGCGCCTCGATCATCTTCTCAAAGTTCCCCTTGTTGCTCTCGTTCTACAGGGGGCATGGGCAGGGTTAGCCCCCCGAGATGGGGGAGTGGCATTAGGGAGGCGGCAGCTTGCATCACCAGAGCCCATTTGCTACTCCTGCCCTTCACCCTGCCTCCCCAAGCAAGCCATGAGCGTAAGGCCCTCACCAGCTCTCCCTCCAGCCCGGCCCAGCACACCATCAACATCCACCAACTCCTCCATAAGCAGCAACCTCAACCTCCTCCCAACCCAGTGTGCACAACCGTCAACTTCCTCCGACTCGCATGGGCTCAACCTTCCCGTAACTTTCAATGGGTAAAACACAACACTCTCATATTCATTCCACAACTCTCCACCCCTCAGCATGCACCACCCCAACCCCGCCCGGACACCCCGCCGCCAGCACCCCCAGCCATGCCCGGCCCCGCCCGGACGCCCTGCTGCCCAGCCCCTCCAGCCACGCCCGGCCTCGTCCAGACACCCTGCCGCCAGCACCCCCAGCCACGCCCGGACACCCCGCCGCCAGCACCCCCAGCCACGCCCAGCCCCGCCCGGACACCCCGCCGCCCAGCGCCTCCAGCCACGCCTGGCCTCGTCCGGACACCCCGCCGCCAGCACCCCAGCCACGCCCAGACACCCCGCCGCCAGCACCCCAGCCACGGCCGGACACCCCGCCGCCCAGCGCCCAGCCACGCCCAGCCTCGCCGGACACCCCGCTGCCCAGTGCCCCCAGCCACGCCCAGACACCCCGCCGCCAGCACCCCAGCCACGCCCAGACACCCCGCCGCCAGCACCCCAGCCACGGCCGGACACCCCGCCGCCAGCACCCCAGCCACGCCCAGCCCGTCTGGACACCCCGCCGCCCAGCGCCCCAGCCACGCCCCATCTGGACACCCTGCCGCCCAGCGCCCCAGCCACGCCCGGCCTTGTCCGGACACCCCGCCGCCCAGCCCTGCCTGGACACCCCGCCTTGCAGCACCCCCAGCCACGCCCAGCCCCGTCTGGACACCCCGCTGCCCAGTGCCCCCAGCCACGCCCGGACACCCCGCCGCCCAGCGCCCCAGCCGCCCGGCCTTGTCCGGACACCCGCCGCCCAGCCCCGCCTGGACACCCGCCTTGCAGCACCCCAGCCACGCCCAGCCTTGTCTGGACACCCCGCTGCCCAGTGCCCCAGCCACGCCGCCTTGTCCGACACCCCGCCGCCCAGCGCCCCAGCCCCACCCGGCCTTGTCCGGACACCCCGCCGCCCAGCCCCCCCCGGACACCCCGCCTTGCAGCACCCCCAGCCACGCCCAGCCCCAGCTGGTCACCCCGCTGCCCAGTGCCGCCCGCCTCGCCCGGACACCCCGCCGCCCAGCGCCCCCAGCCCCGCCCGGCCTTGTCCGGACACCCCGCCGCCCAGCCCTGCCTTGTCGGACACCCGCCGCAGCACCCCCAGCCACGCCCAGCCCCGTCTGGACACCCCGCTGCCCAGTGCCCCCAGCCACGCCCGGACACCCCGCCGCCCAGCGCCCCCAGGGACACCCCGCCGCCCAGCGACCCACAACTGCCTGGCACCGCGCAACACACTCGCCTTCTCTCGCACGAGCAGCGTGATGGCTGGCACACCATTGGCGTTCTCGCTGCCTTTGCTGTTGGCGATCTGCTTCAGGAACTCCACCTTCTTCTTGCTGGCCATGAACAGAATCTTGTCCTCGCAGAAAACCATGATGGTGTCGGTGAGCTCGTAGCCAAAGAGCCACGTCTGCGGGAAGGGGAGCCGTGAGGGAAAGGAGTCACTCCCCATCAAAGACTCCCCCCTACTCCTCGCGAGTGCTACCCCAACCTCCCCTCTGCTCAGCACTTTCCTCATTCCCAGCCTCAGCAGCATCCTCCACGGATTTCCCTCCTACTGACCTGCAGGGCAGTGGACTTGGCATAGACAATCTCCTCATCCACCCCCACCGAGACCACGATGGCATCGACGTTGGCATAGTCATCCTCTCCCTTCTGCAAGGGAAGCAGAGGGAAGTGAGGGCTGGGGTGTCTCCCCCACTAGCTGCCCCAAACCACGTCATGCTAATCAGAAAGGCTCATTTGACCTCTCCGGGCTCTCAATGATCTGTAGCCTCGGAAGGGCAGCCCAGGACTTCGAGGGGTAGGGAGCAATCCTAATGTTGTGATACAAACTTGGAGAGTTCTTAGAAAGGACAGAGCAGAAACCGAAGGGGAAGGTCGTGGATGGGCAATGAGAAAGGAAGAGCGGTTAGCAGAGATGAATGAGAAAGGAGACAACAGCTGACTACAAAATTAGACAGAGAAGACTGTTTAGCTTAAGGGAGTTCGGGACCCAACCTGTAAATCAATGACTGCTGGGCACCTAACTCCCTTTGAAAGTCCTAGCCTCTCACTTGGGCAGAGATGGCCTAAGGTACCTGAGGGATTTGGACACCCTACTCCCATCAAAGTGAACAGAACTGGCACCCAAATCCCCTAGGCACGTCAGAAAAGCTGAAACTCATGGCACATTTCTAGACTCTAGGTAGCAGAGAAAAGCCTGGGAATGTGACTCAAGTGCTACCCAAAGACCTAGAAACCAAACAGCAAAAAACAAAAACAAGACACCAAAGTGCCTTTAAAAAAACCAATCACCATTTTAGGGCCATCTCGTGATTTTGGAACATTTGGGGCTGGCAAAAGAGCCCAAAGGATCAGCTCACCACTAACAACCCACTAACACCACTAACAACCCCTAGGCCCCCAAATCAAGGTGGGAGCTTCTAGCAGTCCAAATTATTTATCCAGACCCCATTCCTGTAGTATCCGAGCGTGTCACAATCAAATGTATTTATGCCCATGCTCCCCTGCGGAGTAGGGCAGCATCCCCATTGTACTGGGAGGCTAAGGTACTGGTCCAAGGTCTCACAGAGAGTCTGTGGCAGAGCAGGAAGTTGAGCCCCCCCCCCAGTCCCAGGCTCCTCTTCCCATGCACCCTTTGATCTTAACACAGCTCTTGTGGCTGCTCCACCTTCAGCTCTGTGCTTAGATCACAAAAGACTCGGGGAGGCCTCTTCTGTGCAGCATCTAGTGTGATGGTGCCCCAGTTCCCTACTGGAGGCTGCTACACGTGCAATAAACACGGGGCGGGGGGGGGGGGGAGGGAGCAGAGTTCAGAGCTGGGCACTTCACCACTAGCAGCCAGTGGAACTCTTCACCACTAGAGCCCCTCATGGGTAGGGAGCTCATTGCAACATGGTACCTCTCAATGGCAGAAAACAGCATTATGTTGAGTGGGAAAAGATAACCCCTATACTCCAAAATGGCCCCTCACCACTACCAATGCCCAAATCCCCCTGCCACAGGGAGCCCTTGGGGCCAATCCTGAGCAGTGACCCCCTGCCCCTGGACATGCTGCCTTGCTCCCAGGCTGGAAACAGGAAAACAAAGTTAGGGGACAACCTGTGGGTAAGGGAGAAGTTAAAGGCCCCGAAGATGTTGGGGTGGGTGAGCCAGGGGGTCTCCCCCCATTCTGAACTGAATGGACTGTGCTGGGGGGGCCAAGGCCTAGCACCAGCCAGCGGGGGGAGGTCACTCCCTGAGAGGAGGAACTAGGGAGCTCTCTTGATCCTCGGGGCATGGGGGCTGCTAGCCCGGGGGAGGAGAAGGGGACCCCCTCGAGCAGATCTGGGGAAGGGTTCCCCAGCAGGCTCTCCCCTAGAGGTGTCGCAGGACGGAGAAGACCCCTGGCTCAGGGGATGGGGAGCGCTCAGGCTGAGAAACCCAGGAGTCTCCGCATGGTGGGTGTTCCGGGTGGGGTCCCCACGGTGGGTCCCAGGGGCTGGGGTCCTGGGGGAGGGTCCCGGGTGGGCACCCAGAAACAGGGCTCCAGGATGTCCCGGGGGGGCTGCCGGGGGCAGGGGGGCTGCCGGGGGAGGGGCAGGAGATCCTGGGGCTCCTGGGCAGGTCCCGGGGCTGCCAGGGGCAGGTCCCGGGGGCTGCCGGGGGGTCCCCGGGCCGCACCTGCCAGTTGCCATAGAGACGCTTGACGCGGCGGTAATAGGCCTCGCGGTCCAGGCTCAGCGCCATGGAGACTCCGGCTCAGCTCGTCCCCGCGCTCCAGGCCCCGCCGCGGCCCCTCGCCCCCGGAAGCGCCTCCTGCCGCCCCGCCCTCCACTTCCGCTTCCGGGCCGGCACCTCGCGCCCGCGGGGATTCGCCCCCCCTCCAGCGCGCGGCCCCCCGCCGGCCTCCCCCAGCGGCGTGCGCACCCGGCACGTGATCCCGCCACGCGTGCGTGGCCTCGCTACGCCCCTTCCCGCGTGATAAGCACGTGGTTACGCCGCCGCGCGCCCTCGACCACGTGACACCCTGGCTCCCACGCGGTGCCCTCCCCCGCCCCTCTCGCGTGCACGCGCGCCCCGCCAAAAACCTGATGCGCGCTCAAGAGGGGAGTGGCCAAGCGGGGCGCCATGGGGCAGGATGGGGGGGAGGGGCAGGGGGCCCCCGTGGGTCGGGGGGGGCAGGTGGGGCCAGGAGGGGGGGAGGGGCAGGGGGCCCCAGACAGGGGGAGGGGTACAGAGCCCCTATGGGCCAGGCTGGGGGGGGCCCAGACAGGGGGAGGGGAGGGAGGGGCCCCAGGGGCCCAGACAGGGGGTGGGGTAGGGAGCCCCTATGGGCCAGGCCGGGGGGGGGAGGGGCAGGGAGCCCCTAGGGCCCAGTTGGGGGTGGGGGGAGAGAAGAGAAGGGGCAGGCAGCCTGGCTGCTCTCCCACGTTTTGGCCCTGGAGGGGCTGGGACAGGCAGCCCAGGCTGACACTCCAGCAAGGGGCAGACTTCAGGCCCCAGATGGGGAGCAGGGCTGGGTGACGGCTCACCCTCCAGTGGCCAGCTAGGCCTCCCCAGGGGAAGGTGCAGCAGGAGGGAGAGACCTGACACACAGGCCCATGTCGGAGCCTGGAGAGCCCAGCTGCTCACAGGACACAGCTGCTGAGAAACTAGGCAAGACTTGCTCCCTCTACCCAGGCATAGCTAGGAGGCCACAGTTCCTCCACGTCCACCGCATACGCCAGGGTTGGGGGATTTTTTTTGTGCATTTTGTTTCTTTTATTAGAAAAAAAAATCCAACTACAGGAAGCGCTAACCCAGGCCACCCCACCCCCACCCCTCACCCGCTCCAGCCACATGGCAGCCGCCACAGGGTCCCGGCCCCACCGCAGCATCCCCTCCCCACCCTTGCCCTATTACACAAGACATATTACATATTTATATAAATATAGCCCCCCTCCCCCCTACAATACAGCATTGGGCCCTGCACCGCTGGGGCTAAGAATAAGGGCTGCCACCCCCTGAAGGCCAAGTAAGGAGCAAGGATGCACACTGGCCCATAATGCCACAGGTTGGGGGGTGACCACAGCTGCTGCCTCATGCTGGGGTGCAGTTTTACTGGCCAAGCCCCCATACATCTAGCCCAGGGAGGCTCCCCTGCCCCAGGACAGGCTCTATGCCCATACCCGGGCAGAGTCCCCCCACCTCGGTACCCTGACCCCCAGCAGGGGAAGAGGATTGTTTGACGGATGCTGAGGGCCCACCATAGGGTTGCTCCAGCCATCCCCCACAGTCAGTGAGTTCCAGTACCCCCTTCCGTCTGTTCAGCTCAGTCGCCTCCGTCATTAGCACCATCACTGGAGTCCGAGTTGGCTGGCATCATGGGGTCATCGAGCAGGGAGAAGTCCTGTTCTGAACTGGCATAGCCCTGAGACAAGTCGTCTATCTCATCTTCCTCATCCTCCTCTTCCTCGTCAGGCTGCGGGTGCCCCAGGGAGCCCAGGTGCATGTGCGGGCCTGGGGGATAGCTGCCATGGCCCAAGCCTGGGTGCAGCAGGGATCCAGAGGAGGAGGCTGTAGGGAAGGGCATGTATGGCAGGGAAGAGCCAGGGGCTGGTCCAGGCTGGAAGGGGCCGTGTAAAGACAGAGGCCCCATAACCCCCAGCTGGCTCCGCCCGGCCCCGCCCATCAGGGATACCATCTTGGACAGCTCCACACCAGCCCGGCGACCCCGTGGCTGTTTCAGGCCCCCCTCAGATTCCAATGGCCCTGGCAACAGTCGGCTCATCACAGGGTCAGTCACGAAGCCCTGGGAAGGGAGAGAGAGGGGAGGAATTAGTGGGGCAAGGCTCCCCACCCCAGTCCAGTACCGCTATGGGGCTAGCCTGCCCCCAGCAAGGACAGTGGAGCCCTCTGCCTAGCAGCTAGAGATCCTCCTCGCTGTCACACCCCTCTCCCAAGGGAGCAGACACCATAGGGGGGTCTGAGGGATGAAACCCAAGGAGAATCCAGACAGACACAGACACAGCCTCTGGCCCTGCCCTTGTAGAGCGTTAGAACAGGCTGTATGAAGGTGAACGGTAAAGGTGGGGGGTAGATCAATGGGAGGGGGCTGGGTGAACCCTAGGTGAGATGGAAGGGGAGGTGGACAGGGAGGGGTTAGCACCTGCCTCTCACCTTCTTGCCATTCTGGGAGCCACTGGCCCCCAGGCCCCGTTCCAACCCCGGCAGGCAGCTCAGCTCCATTGGGCCTGTCTTTTTACACCGGTGCCACTTGTGCTGCTTGCGCCGCTCTTCCATGTACTGGGGGGTGGGAACAGGAAATGACACACAGGGATCAGGGCAAGAGAAAGTGACAACTGGTTATTCAGCTCTGGCTCTGCTTCCCCCAGCGGAGCAACTGCTCAGAGCCCCACCTCCCTGAAGGGCCTCTACCCGACAGCAGCCTCATGGCACCAGGGTGCAGTAGCTATCAGAGCCTCCCTCTATTTGGGGCCAAGCAGAGTCCATTCCCATAGGGCCCTGGGCCTGCTGAACGCTCCTGGAGTGTGTTCCGGGCACAGTTGTGTCTCTGGGAGTGAAGGGGCAGTTCAGGTGGATCACATGACGGGGGAGCCGCACCAGGGAGGAAGAGAGAGGCGTGTGTGCGTGTCCGTGTCCAAAGCCCATTTCTCTCCCATGTCCAGACCGGCACTGGGGAGCAGGAGCCCAGGCTGAAGAGGCAGGAAGCTGGGGCCTGAGGGCTCCGGGCTCTCCGGCATGGCCCTGACAGAAGGGAGGGGCGGGGTGACACTCACAGCCAGGAAGCGGGGGTCAATGGCAAAGTCAGGGTGTGCATGTAGCCAGGCCTCCAGATCAGCTCGGCGTGGGGCCGCCTCCCCCACTAGCAACGTCCCATTCGCCTTGTGCACAACTGGGATCCGCGCCTCCAGGTCGATGTCGGGGCCCCGCAGCCCTTCCAAGCACTGCAGCTCCAGCTGGGGCAGAGACACCCCCAGTCAGGAGAGTGAGACCCCACCGAGCCCCACCAGCCAGGAGAGAGACCCCCCCACCCAGCAATCCCACCTCCCCAGGTACTACAGCTCCAGCAGGGGCAGAGACCCCCCAGTCAGGAGAGAGACCCTGCCTCAGGCACTGCAGCTTCCACGGAGGCCGACACCCCTCTGCATACCACCTCACCTCCCAGGCTCTGCAGCTCTCGCTGGACCCCCACCCCTTCCGATACGCGCCCCCACCCCCTCACCTCCACCAGCTTCTTGCTGCTCTTCTTGTGGCCCAGTGGGTGCGGGTGCCGCTCATGTAGAGTGCCATTGGGGATCAGCTTATGCTTCTGGAATGTCAGCTTGATCCCCTCCTCCTGGGAGAGAGACAGGATCAGCATGGGGGCCGGGAAATGGGGGCCAATGCCATCCCAGCATGACCCCCCCCACACAGACACAGACCCACAGGGGAGCAGGCACCTCAGGTCTCCATGAGAAGCGAGTTTAACTCATTCCTCCCCAGGGCAGAGCCACATGCACTGCCAGGGAGATGTCGGTATTAGCATGGCAAGTCATCACAGGCACCACCTCTGGAGAGAGATCCCCTGTAACCCCCGTCCCCCCTCCCATGGGACTGGCACCCCCAAACCTCCACTCACGTCCTTGATCTGCACAGTGAACTCCTTCTCCTCGGGGCTGTGCCGGAGACGGGTGTACAGGGCTGGCACTTCCTCCTGGGGGCAGGCATGGGTAGCAGGTGAGCTGGCATAGTCACCTGGCAGCCGGGGGGCAAGGTCTCCCCCTTGGCCCCCGCAGAGCTCCTGGCTGCGCTGACTTGAGGGCCACTTCCCTGACAGCACAGCCTGGCACACCAGGTCGATGCGGTTAATGAGCACCCGGTCCTGGGGGAGACAGGGGGGGGCGTGTCAGTGTCACCATGGCAACCACCCCATTACAAGCCACGTAACTATGCCAACCACCCCATTCCCCCCCAGAACCCATGGCAATCACCCCATCCCCCCCACAGAGCCACAGCAACCACCCCATCAAAACCTGCCACGTAACCATAACCCCTACACGCCCCCACAGAACCTACCCCCAACAGCCCCACCCAGCTCCTCAGATGATCGGGGCTGGGTTTGTGTCCCCCTCCCCCGGCCAGGGAGCAGTACCTTGGGCCACTCGTGAGCACGCTGCCGCTCCTGCAGCAGCAGCTCCGGGGCAGTGGGCTGGGGAGAGTCACCCTCCTGGGAGGTGGGCAGGGAGAGCAGGGACTCCTCCTCCTCCTCCTCGGACAGCTTCCCCCCACACGGCATGGTACCTGGGGAAAGAGGGGGGGGGTGAGACGGACACCACACCCCCCCCATGGTCAGCTCCCCTCCGCAGGGCATTGTGCCTGGGGGTGGTGATACAGACACCCTGCCCCCATGGACAGCTTCCCCCCGCAGGGCACCAGGCATGAGGAAGAGATGGACACCCCACGCCCCCCCATGGACAGCTTCCCCCCACACGGCATGGTACCTGGGGGTGGGGAAAGAGGGGGGTGGTGAGACGGACACCACACCCCCCCCATGGTCAGCTCCCCTCCGCAGGGCATTGTGCCTGGGGGTGGTGATACAGACACCCTGCCCCCCATGGACAGCTTCCCCCCGCAGGGCATTGTGCCTGGGGGTGGGGAAAGAGCAGGGTGGTGAGACAGACACCACACGCCCGTGGTCAGCTCCCCTCCGCAGGGCACCCCCCCTCATAGACAGCTTCCTCCCACAGGGCATGTGCCTGGGGGTGGTGATACAGACACCACACCCCTAATGGACAGCTTCCCCCCGCAGGGCACCAGGCAGGAGGATGAGATGGACACCCCACGCCCCCCCATGGACAGCTTCGCCAGGGGGCATGCCTGGGGGTGGGTGGGGGAAGGTGGTGAGACAGACACCACACGCCCCATGGACAGCTTCCTCCCACAGGGCATGTGCCTGGGGGTGGTGATACAGACACCACACCCCTAATGGACAGCTTCCCCCCGCAGGGCACCATGCCAGAGGGATGGTAAGAGACAGACGCTCCACCCCATAGGCAACTCCTGCCACAGGGCATCATGCCTAGGGGGTGAGGGTGGGGGGAGACACAGGATGGTGAGAGACATCCCCTGCCCCCCACTCCTGCCACAGGGAGACGGAGGCCTCCTGCTTCCCACGGCCAGCACCCATCCTGCAGGCTGCCCTGCCTGCGGAGAGAGACAAGGGAGAGGAGGATGCAGAGACAGACAGCCCCGCCCCCACCCCCCCCAGGGGCTTGTCCCTAAGGCCAGGGGACTTCCCTGCACTCCAGAGGGGGACACCTTGATATCAAAGTGTGTGTGTGGGGGGGGGAATTCCTGGCTCCACGGGCCTTTAAGGGCTTCTGGAGGTGGTCCAGGAGGGCACCCCCACTTCTCATCACAGTCACTGGAACAGGCTGGGGGGTGGGGGGTCAGGTCCCCAACCCTTGTTTGCAGTCAGAGCTGGCTGAGGGAGACCCCTAGCTCAGACTGGGTACAGGGAGAAGGTATGGGGGTCCCACACTCCGCACGGTCCTCAGAGCAGGACAATGACCTGGATGTGGAGGGCGGGGGGCATCCCTGGCTCAGGGAGGGTATGGGTGACCCAAAGGGGATGGGGTAGAAGCCCAGGGAGAGGTGTACAGGGGGTCCCACACTCACCCCTTTCGTCGTCGCTGTCCTCTGAGCAGGACGATGATGACCCAGACGTGGAGGGCGAGAGCTTCCCCAGGTCGAGCTCGGAGTCCGAGTCATCAGCCGAGTCAGGTTTGGGGAGAAGCACAGGCAGCAGCGGGATCGGCAGCTCGGGCGTGGGGGGCAGGGGGGAGGCCGTGGCGGCTCCAGCACCCCCTGCAGGGGGTTGAGGCATCCCAGCCCGGCCATGCAAGTAGCTGAGGCGGGCGGCCAGAAAGGAGAAGTCGGGGTCCTGCATGATGGTGGTGTCGGTCTGGCTCAGCCCATGGCGTGCTGCCCCCTGCAGCAGCTCCCCGTCGTGCCGCCCACACTCCCACCAGGTGGGCAGCTCGGGGCCTGGTGGCTGGCACAGGGCCAGGCGCTCCTGCAGCAGCGGGTGACACAGGACCTGCTCCCGCAGACGGCGCAGCAGGTCCACGCGATACAGCGTCCTGGAGGCCCGCTCCTCCGAGATGGGCTCGATGAACAGCGTGGGGTCTGGGGACTCTGCGGGGAGAGATGGTGGTGGTGGGGGGCGGAGGTCAGAGATTTTGGGAGCCCAGACCCCCAACATTCCCCTATCCTCACCCTATCTTATGCCCACTCAAGGCTGCTGGCAGATAGACAGACAGTCACTCACCGTCGCTGGCGGCCGGGGGCAGCCGGCACACCTGCCGGCACATGGCCACAAACCCATGGAAATACTTGGTGAGACTTTCGTCTGTCTTGCGGTCGAGCCGGGCCAGCGCCCGGAAGTGGCCCCAGTGGAAACGCAGCGTGTCAGGGTCGTACTCCACCCCGAAACTGGACACCACGCGGTAGAAATCTGATTGCTCCCGACGCGTCCACCTGGGGGCAGGGAACAGGAAAGCCTCAGCGGGCCCGTGGAGCTGAGCCAGTCCCTGGGATGCTGCACCTCTGCCCCAAGCCCCACCACCCTCGCCCCAGATCCCAGAACCAGGCACCCCCATCCTAGAGGCCTGTGGTGGCTGCAGGGTGCATGTCCCGTCTCCACAGCACGTCCTTGAACAGGGTGGGGCTCCCCTCCCCCCTGCGGCTGCATGTTGCCCTGGCCTCACCGCTGCTGCTTCTCCCGGCGCACCATCTCTTTGAGCTTGCAAGCTGCCTCGCAGCGCCGGCGTCGCCGGTCCCCCCGCTCTGCGGCTTCCATCTTCAGCTGCTCCTGCTTGTAGCTGCGCTGGCAGGCGGTGATGAGGCGCCGCAGGCGGGCCGTGAGCACTGAGCCCGGCGGCCAGAACAGGTGCCCGGGCTGGGCCGGCTGGCCTGCAAGGGGACAACGGGGGTTAGAGCCCCCCCCAGTGCACGGACTCTGCACCCCAACACTCCCCCGGCTGGCCTGCAGGGGGACAACAGGTCAGAGCCCCACCAGTGCATGGACCCTGCACCCTAAACCCCTCCCAGCCACCCCCAGCCTACATGCTACAGGACAGTGCCTGCTTTAACCCTTCCTGTGCTCCAGCCACCCTCTCCCTCACCCCCTTACCTTCATCCCCATCCACCACCGAGATCTCCTCGTCCAGCAGCATCAGGGGATCACCCTGGGGGTGAGGAAGGAGAGACACACTAAGGACTGGGAGTATTGTGCCCCTCAGCCATTTCACCCGCCCCCTGCCCGATACGCAGCCTGCTGCCTGCCCCAGACAGGGACAGATGCCCCCAGGAGCCAATGGGGGGCTGGATTATGGCAGGGGGAGAAGGGGTCTCTGGGGATGGGGAACTCGGTGTGGAGAGGGACCTGAGGGCAGAGGGGGACCCTGGGGTGAGGGGGTGGCCAGGAGTAGCTCTCACCTCGTCGTCCTGCTCCTTGGCTGGCCCGGACAGCGGTTTGTACTCAGGGTCCTCGCAGTCTTTGTCAAACTCCGCCCTGAGGCCCATGGGAAAGGAGGGATTAGTGACCCCCCCGAACTGCCCCCAGCTGCGCCTCCTCCACAGCCCCTGTGGGGCTGGTGCCTCAGAACTCCATGAGGAGCAAGTTTAACTCATTCCCCGCCAGGGCAGAGCCAAGTGCTGCTGGGGGGTCGGTATTAGCATGGCAAGTCATCACAGGCACGCCCCTCCGGACAGGTTACCCAGGCCCCACCCTGATGGCTGCCATTCCCCCCCCCCACCCGCGTGCCCAGGCCCTGCCCCTAGACCTGTCAGTCACCTAGACCAGGGGTTCTCAAACTGGGGGTCGTGCAAGCTGTCAGTCTCCACCCCCAAACCCTGCTTTGCCTCCAGCATTGATAATAGTGTTAAATACAAAACAGGGGTTTTAATTTGCAAGGGGGGTCGCACTCAGAGGTTTGCTGGGAGAAAGGGGTCACCAATACAAAAGTTTGAGACACACTGCCCTGGACAGTCACTCACCCTGCCCCCGTGCCCCGCCCCTACCCATGACAATCCTCACCCCTCCCCCACATCCAGGCGGTGCTCCGCAGCGATGGCCTTGTCATCGGGGCGCCCGGCCTTCTCCAGGAAGCAGAGAGCGGGGTCAGCTCGCATGGTGTTGTACTTCTCGTAGCCTGGGGGGAAGGGGCACAGGTCAGGGGTCAGCACCCCCGCTTCCCTCTCTGTGCACACAGACACACTGGGGCCAGAAACAGCCTTCCCTGGCCCAGCCACTCTGGACCTGTCCACTCCCTTCCCACCGCATGCACAATTTACCCCGCCCCGTGCTGCCAACCTAGAGGAGACACCCACCCCCACACACGCACCATGCTTGAAGACCCCAATGAGCAGGGACTTGTCGGCCTCAGCGTCCCACCAGCCGGTTGGCACCTCCAGCTGCTCCACCAGCGGGAACCAGATGTCGATCTCGCTGGGAGGAGAGGGGGCAGAGAAACAAGTGAGATGCAGGCCCAGATGCAGGGAGGAGAGGGGGCAAGTGACCGGGACGGACCAGGACAGGGCGGGAGTCAACAGGCAGGAGTGAGGGGCACGGGGGAGGGGGGGAGAGAGGCAGTGGAGCACAGCGTGGGAGGGGCACAAGGTGCATTACCTGGCACCAGCACCAGCCAGCACCTTGCTGGCCTGGTCCCCAATCACCTCCTGGCGCAGGTAGTACAGCATTCGCACTCGCAGCAGCACCCTGGCAGAGAGACATCACAGGGTCAGAGAGAGCACTGAGCCCATGCTGGGGAGCAAGAGGCCTGGGCCCCATCCCCAGACAGGAGAGGGCAGCCCGGACCTCTAGTGGGGTGAGAGTGTATGAGCCGGATGCCTGGGCACTTACTTGCACTAGTGGGGAGCGTGTGCATGTTGGGGGGGAGGCGGATGCCTGGGTCCCCTGTATGTACATACGTGTGTTGGGGGGAGCCCGGACACCTGGGTCCCTTATTTGTACTAGTGGTGAGTGTGTGCGTGTTGTGGGGAGCCCGGATGTCGGGGTCCCCTGTACCAGTGGCGTATATGGGAGGGGTGTGGGGAAGAGAGAAGGAGAGCTGGATGTCTGGGTCCCCTGCTTGTACCAGTGTTGAGTGTGCGCGCTGGGGGGAGGGGGCCTGGACGCTGGGGTCCACTACTTGCACTATTGGTGAGCATGTGCATGTTGACGGGGGCCTGGACGCCTGGGTCCCTTACTTGCACTAGTGGTGAGCGTGTGCATGTTGGGGTGGGGAGGCGGATGCCTGGGTCGTGTGTGTGTGCCCGGATACCTGGGTCCCTTACTTGTTGCACTGGTGCTTGAGGTGCTTCTTGTAGCTCTCGTCCTGGAAGAGCGTGTCGGGGTTGTACTTGCGGATCCACTCGGCTTTGTGGACGTCAAATGTGCTCTGGGACTTCACCTTCTTGCCCTTGCGCCCCCGCGGCACGGGGATTGACAAGCCTGGCGGACAGATGGACAGAGAGGTCAGCCCAGGGCGTCGCACCCAAGGGGCTCCACCGCTCCTCTCTCAGGCAGCTGGGCAGGGAGCGAGCTGGGAACCCTCACCCGAGTGGTTCTGCAGCTCCTTGGCCTTGCCGTTCTCAGCTGGGCTGATCAGGTCCCAGATGAAACCCTTGATGTTCTCGTCACCTCGGTAGTGCAGCAGGCAGTAGACCAGGATGGCGCGGCAGATCGTCTCCACGTCCCGCTCCGACAGGCGCCGCTTGAACCGCCCGTGGGACAGGATCTCTTGCCAGCGGCCCCAGCTGTGGGGAGCCGCACGGGTCAGTGCTGGCCCTGAGACCCCTCCCCCAATATCCCCTGCCACAAGGAACCTGGCCATACCAAGCCCTCCCACCGGCACCTGCAGCCCTGGCTGGTTGAGCGCCGGCCCTGAGATCTCCCCCAAATACACCCCCCGTGTCCCCTGCCACAAGGAACCTGGCCATACCAAGCCCTCCCACCGGCACCTGCAGCCCTGGGGGACTGTCTGGTTGAGCGCCGGCCCTGAGATCTCCCCCAAATACACCCCCCGTGTCCCCTGCCACAAGGAACCCGGCCATACCAAGCCCTCCCACCGGCACCTGCAGCCCTGGGGGACTGGCTGGGTCAGCGCCAGCCCTGGGAACCCCCTGACAAGCTCTCCTCACCCATAGACCAGCAAGTGCTTCTCCACGCGGAAGCAGTCCGTACGCCCGTATGAGTGGTGCAGGGGGTGGTGGCGGTCATGACGCCTGGAGCGCGGCCGCTCTTCGTCTTCGCTCTCCAGGTCTGAGAACTCTACCAAGTCGTCATCCTTCAGGGTGCTGAAGTGCCGGGTCTGCTTCCGCACCCGCGGCGTGTCGATCACCAGGTTATTCTGGGAGGGGAGGGATGATTACACCTAGATTGGGAGGGGGGGCACACAGGGAGCGCTGCCAGCCCAGCCCCCAGAACCAGCTCCTGCTGTAGGAGGGCAGCTCTGGGATACGCCCCCCACCCCTTCGGCTGGGAGAACCTCCTGCCGCCCAGACCCCCTCTTCACCTCTCCAAGGTGGGTTCCCTTTCAGGACAGGCTGGGGCTTTCGGGGGGGGGGCAGGGAAGCTTGGGAGTGAGAGCTAGAGCCAGGAAGCTGTGGGGGCTCACAGCACAGCGGGAAGCAGCCTCTCCTCCAGGTAGGGCTCCGACCCAATGCCCATCCACATTACTGGGGCAACTGTCTCTCTCTCTGCCCAGCCTGCCATGGGGATGCGAGGCTCTGGGGTCCCTAGCAACACCCTCCCACACCCGATGCTCTCCAGCCCCTCTCCCCACAGCTGAAGAGGACACGTTCCCCACCCCCAACACCCGTGTCCCATGCCCCCTTGTGCCCACTCCTCCCCCCAGACCTTGCTGTTGAGAAGGTCCAGGTCCAGGTCCGCTTTCTTGGCCCATTTCTGCCAGAAGTTGGGGTCGTCCAGGGCAATATCTGTGCGGTTCTCTGAGGCCACGAAGCTCGCCTGGTGGAGGCAGCCAGGGGGTTAGAGAGGTGGGGGGGGAGGGGAGCCGGCAGGGGGAAGGGGGTAGGCGGTGGGGGCGGTGCCCCTGGATCTCCAAGCTACAATGCGCCATGTGTCTAGCCATCCCACTTGTCCCTCCACACTTCCATTCCCCACCCACAGGCTGACCTCTGAGTGTGTCCGTCTGTCCCTGCCACCGGGATACAGGTGAGACATGGCCCCGCAGGGCAGTGGGGAGGCAGAGCTGGACCATGGTGAAGGGGGAGCTCCTGCACTCTCTCCAGAGGGGGGGCTGGGGGTATCTGCAGGAGGAATCTGCACGGGGCAGCCGGGGGTACCTTGGCGAAGGTGGAGCCCTTTCCCTCACTCTCAATGGTGATAGTGGTCGTACGGCGCAGCAGGATCTGGTCAATATCCTCCTCACAGAACTTGGAGCCCTCATCGTCCTCCTCCATGATGGCAGCGTAGGCCCCCTTGCGCAGCAGGTCCTCGATCTCCTTCTTCGAGAACTGCTGGATCTGGGGAGGGGGACAATGCACCGTTCCCACAGGTACCCCCAACATCACAGCAACCCCCAGCCCCCCGGATCCTCCTCCCCGTCATGCCACCACCCCAGCCCACGGGTACCCCAACGTCACAGCCCCCCGGAACCGCCTCCCCACCACGCCACCACCCCAGCCCACGGGTACCCCAACGTCACAGCCTCCCACCAGCCCAGCACCCTGAGCCCACCACCCCCTCTTCCTGGGGCTGGATAGGAGTCATGCCACGACTCTCACCCCGGCGATGCTGCCCTCGCGCCCACTCATGGACTGCAGCACGGCCTTGTCCAGCCCCAGCTTGAGGCTGGCCTTGTCGAACATCTCGCGCTCGTAGGAGTTGCGGGTGATGAGGCGATAGACCTTCACCGCCTTGCTCTGCCCAATCCGGTGGCAGCGCGCCTGTGCCTGGGGAGAGAGGGGCATCAGGGCGCTTGGTGCCTTTGGTGGGGGGAGGAGCCAGTGCCTGGGGCGCGGGACCCAGAGTGTGCTGAGGGGCAGGGAAGGGGAGGAGCTGGGGGACAGTGGTTGTTGGGCCCGGGGAAGTGCACAGGGGTGGGACAGCCCCAGGGGATGCTCAGGGATGGGGCAGGGTTTTGGGGTAAAAGAACACTCAGGGACCCCAGAAGGTGCTCTGCGGACGGGGAGCCCTGGAGAGAAGACGACGACGCTGCAGGGAGTACAGGAAGAGAAGGGCATGACCCCCTCGTCAGCTCTCGGAGGCAGTACACAATGGGGACAGGGTGTGGGGCAGGGGAGGGTCCCCGGTACCTGCAGGTCATTCTGGGGGTTCCAGTCCGAGTTGAAGATGATGCAGGAGTCGGGGGCGGGAAGGGGCTTTGAGGGGAGCTGTAGGGGATCCCCAGTACCTGCAGGTCGTTCTGGGGATTCCAGTCGGAGTCGAAGATGATGCAGGTGTCGGCTGCGGTGAGGTTGATGCCCAGGCCACCTGCCCGGGTGCAGAGCAGGAAGACGAAGCGGTCCGAGTCAGGCTTGCTGAAGCGGTCGATGGCGGCCTGCCGCAGGTTCCCCCGCACCCGTCCGTCAATCCGCTCGTACAGGTACCTGCGAGGGAGGGGCCAGCACCGTGTTTACGTAGGGCCTAGTGATGGAACTCCATGCCCCACTGCACCCCCAGCTTCATTACCACTAGCCCCGTACACCCCTTCCAACCTACCACAGCCTGTGTGGATGTATGCTCTACAGCAGAGCTAAGGTCACTCCCCCCCGCCCCGCAGATCCCAACCCCTGCCGGGGGGAGCGTCTGTTCACACACAGGCCCTGGAATAGCAGGTGCCCTCACCGCCTCTGGATGAGGTAGTCCTCCAGGATGTCGAGGCAGCGCACCATCTGTGAGAAGATCAGCACCTTGTGGCCGCCCGCCTTGAGCTTGGGCAGCAACTTGTCAATGAGCACCAGCTTGCCGGCCGAGCGCACCATGGCCTGGAGGTGCAGGTCATGGGGCACGTAGTGCGGGCAGGAGTCCCGGAACTCAGCCAGGATCTTCTCCTCCGCGCCTGACAGGGAAAGAACAGGTGGGCGCGTTAGCCTGGGGCCCAGCATTCCCCCCGCCTGGCCCTGCTGAGATGCCCCCATTGCAGGGACGGGCGCCGGCGGCAAGGGGGCAGCGCTGCCCGAGGGGAGCTGTGAGGACGGGCGCCGGTGGCGAGGGGGCAGCGCTGCCCGAGGGGAGCTGTGAGGACGGGTGCCGGTGGCGAGGGGGCAGCGCTGCCCGAGGGGAGCTGTAAGGACGGGTGCCAGTGGCAAGGGGGCAGCGCTGCCTAAGGGGAGAGCCCCCCACCTGGCCCTGCTGAGATGCCCCCATTGCAGGGACGGGCGCCGGTGGCGAGGGGGCAGCGCTGCCCGAGGGGAGCTGTGAGGACGGGTGCCAGTGGCAAGGGGGCAGCGCTGCCTAAGGGGAGAGCCCCCCACCTGGCCCTGCTGAGATGCCCCCATTGCAGGGACGGGCGCCGGTGGCGAGGGGGCAGCGCTGCCCGAGGGGAGCTGTGAGGACGGGTGCCGGTGGCGAGGGGGCAGCGCTGCCTGAGGGGAGAGCCCCCCGCCTGGCCCTGCTGAGATGCCCCCATTGCAGGGACGGGCGCCGGCGGCAAGGGGGCAGCGCTGCCCGAGGGGAGCTGTGAGGACGGGTGCCGGCGGCGAGGGGGCAGCGCTGCCCGAGGGGAGCTGTGAGGACGGGTGCCGGCGGCGAGGGGGCAGCGCTGCCCGAGGGGAGAGCCCCCCGCCTGGCCCTGCTGAGATGCCCCCATTGCAGGGACGGGCGCCGGCGGCGAGGGGGCAGCGCTGCCCGAGGGGAGCTGTGAGGACGGGTGCCGGTGGCAAGGGGGCAGCGCTGCCTGAGGGGAGAGCCCCCCGCCTGGCCCTGCTGAGATGCCCCCTTTGGAGGGACGGGTGCCGGTGGCAAGGGGGCAGCGCTGCCTGAGGGGAGAGCCCCCGCCAGGCCCAGCAGAGATGCCCCCATAGCAGGGACGGGTGCCGGCGGCACGGGTGCAGCGCTGCCCGAGGGGAGCTGCGGGGACCGGCGCCGGTGGCGCGGGGGCAGCGCTGCCCGAGGGGAGCTGTGAGGACGGGTGCCGGTGGCGAGGGGGCAGCGCTGCCCGAGGGGAGAGCCCCCCGCCTGGCCCTGCGGAGAGGCCGCCTGGGGCGGGACGGGTGCCGGCGGCCAGGGGGCAGCGCTGCCTGAGGGGAGAGCCCCCGCCTGGCCCTGCTGAGATGCCCCCATTGCAGGGACGGGTGCCGGCGGCAAGGGGGCAGCGCTGCCCGAGGGGAGCTGTGAGGACGGGTGCCGGTGGCGAGGGGGCAGCGCTGCCTAAGGGGAGAGCCCCCCACCTGGCCCTGCTGAGATGCCCCCATTGCAGGGACGGGCGCCGGTGGTGAGGGGGCAGCGCTGCCCGAGGGGAGCTGCGGGGACAGGCGCCGGCGGCAAGGGGGCAGCGCTGCCTAAGGGGAGAGCCCCCCGCCTGGCCCTGCTGAGATGCCGCCATTGCAGGGACGGGCGCCAGCAGCGAGGGGCCAGCGCTGCCCAAGGGGAGAGCCCCCCACCCGGCCCCTCACCGTTGATGAGATAGGGGTGGTTGCAGCACTTGCGCAGCTCCATCATGGTGTTGAGCAGGTTGGGCATGTTGGTGTGCCCTGCTCCCTTGGACAGGAAGGAGAAATTCTTCTCCAGGATGGCCCGGTAGTATTTCTTCTGGATGTTGGTCAGCTCCACCTCGATGATGGTCTCCTGCTTGGGCGCCAGGTTCTTCTCTACATCCTCCTTCAGCCGCCGCAACATCATGGGCTTCAGGATGGCCTGGAGCTTCTGCACCTGGGAGCAGGGCCGGGGCAGTCAGCACTGGGAACACGCCCTCCAGGCAGGGGGAGGAGGTCTGCACATGGGGGAGGAGCCCAGGGCCAGGAGAGCAGGGGGCTGCGGTCTGGGATTGAGGGGTACTGTCAGGGATGGGTGTTGTGAACAGGAGACAGAGAACAGGCGTGTGCGGGGTAGACAAGGGGCTTGGGGCGTGCATGCGGGGTGGTGTGGGACAAGGCGCACGGACGGGAGTTGAGCTCATGGTGCGCAGGCAGGAAAGCGGGGACGAGGGGCTCGGGGAGGGCAGGGCGGTGGGGCGCGGACGAGAGGCTCGGGGAGGGCAGTGGGGTGCGGAGAAGGGCATGGCAGGGGGGCACGGACGAGGGGTTTGGGGAAGGCAGGATGGTGGGGCACCGACGAGGGGCTTGGTGAGGGCAGGGCTGTGGAGCGGGCAGGTGTGGATGGCAGGGGATGAGGGGAGGGCAGGGCGGTGGGGCGCCGAGAAGGGCAGGGCAGTGGGGCGCCGACGAGGAGCTCGGGGAAGGCAGGGCGCCGACGAGGGGCTCGGGGAAGGCAGGGCGGTGGGGCGCTGACGAGGGGCTCGGGGAGGGCAGGTGTGGATGGCGGGTACGAGAGGCTCGGGGAGGGCAGGGCGGTGGGGCACCGACGAGAGGCTCGGGGAGGGCAGGTGTGGATGGCAGGGGACGAGGGAAGGGCAGGGCGGTGGGGCGCCGACGAGGGGCTCGGGGAGGGCAGGTGTGGATGGCGGGGGATGAGGGGCTTGGGGAGGGTAGGATGGTGGGACGGGAAGGGTGGGGGATGAGGGGCGCATGGAGGGCAGGGCGGTGGGGCGCCGACGAGAGGCTCGGGGAGGGCAGGGCGGTGGGGCGCCGACGAGAGGCTCGGGGAGGGCAGGTGTGGATGGCGGGGGATGAGGGGCTTGGGGAGGATAGGATGGTGGGACGGGAAGGGTGGGGGATGAGGGGCGCATGGAGGGGAGGGCAGTGGGGCGCCGACGAGAGGCTCGGGGAGGGCAGGGCGGTGGGGCACCGACGAGAGGCTCGGGGAGGCAGGTGTGGATGGCGGGGATGAGGGCTTGGGGAGGGTAGGATGGTGGGGCCCGGGAAGGGTGGGGATGAGGCGCATGGAGGGCAGGGGCGGTGGGAGTGCGGACAAGGGGCACAGGGAGGGCAGGGCGGTGGGACATGGACAAGGGGCGCGGGGAGGGCAGGGCGGTGGGGCGCCGACGAGGGGCTCGGGGAGGGCAGGTGTGGATGGCGGGTACGAGAGGCTCGGGGAGGGCAGGGCGGTGGGGCGCCGACGAGAGGCTCGGGGAGGGCAGGTGTGGATGGCAGGGACGAGGAAGGGCAGGGCGGGGGGGCACCGACGTGGGGCTCGGGGAGGGCAGGTGTGGATGGCGGGTACGAGGGGCTCAGGGAGGGGAGGGCAGGGCAGGGCAGGGCGGACGACGGGGTGGGACAAGGTGGAGGGGGACGCCCGCCCACCCTTACCTGCTCCTCTGTCTTGAGGTCCCCGAAGTCCTTTAGGAACTCGGCCTCAGAGGGGAACTGCGAGGGCTCCAGGAAGTGCAGCAGGCTGAACAG
The DNA here is from genome assembly GCF_016161935.1 of Mauremys reevesii. Taxonomy (NCBI): domain Eukaryota; kingdom Metazoa; phylum Chordata; order Testudines; family Geoemydidae; genus Mauremys; species Mauremys reevesii. Next base: position 157,943 of record NC_052635.1, read on the forward strand.
CTCCTCTACCGTGTTCTGCAGCGGGGTGCCCGTCAGCAGCACCTTGTGCTCCTGGCATAGGACAGGGCGTCAGGGGGCGGCCCCATGCTACCCCTGCCCCCAAAGAGCCCCCAACCCCCCACAGCCAGGGCCCCAAAACCTCCACTCAGGGCCCAGCACATGGCGGGAAGCCCACAGAGGGAGGTCCCCCACCTCACCCCCAGCTGAGCTCCACCGCAACCACCCTTTCCCCCCCTGCCCCCCACCTCCCAGACCCCTCTGGGCCCCCAGGCGTCCCACCAGGTCCATGTGCTTGAGGCTGTCCAGCAGCTTGCAGTTGCGGTTCTTGAGCCGGTGGGCCTCGTCGATGATGACACAGCGCCACTCGATCTCCCGCAGCTCAGGGCAGTCCGACAGGATCATCTCGAAAGTGGTGATCAGCGCGTCGAACTTGTAGGCGCCGGGGATCAGCCGGCCCTGGAGGGGGGCAAGGGCAATCAGACAACGGGGGTGGGGTGGGGTGGCCACACTGCGAACCAGCACAGCCAAGAACAGCCTCCCCACAACATGCCAGGGCAGGATCCCCACCTCCTGGAGCCGTGAGACCCCCTCCCCAAACCCTTCCTACCTCTCCCTCCCCCTGTACCCCAGAGACCTGCGCCCATCCCCAAGCCTGCCCTGCTGGGACCCCCGTGCGTCTGCCCCTCCCCCCGTATCCAGGAGTCCCTGCAGTACACACGCGTGTATCAGTGTCCACGCCCCCGTGGGTCTGCCCCTCCCCCCATACCCAGGAGTCCCCGCAGTACACACGCGTGTATCAGTGTCCACGCCCCCGTGGGTCTGCCCCTCCCCCCATACCCAGGAGTCCCCGCAGTACACACGCGTGTATCAGTGTCCACGCCCCCGTGGGTCTGCCCCTCCCGCCCCTGCGGTACATGCACCTGTGTCGGTGTCCACGCCCCCGTGGGTCTGCCCCTCCCCCCATACCCAGGAGTCCCCGCAGTACACACGCGTGTATCAGTGTCCACGCCCCCGTGGGTCTGCCCCTCCCGCCCCTGCGGTACACGCGCCCGTGTCCACACCCGTGGGTCTGCCCCTCCCGTCCCTGCGGTACACGCGCCCGTGTCCACGCCCCCGTGGGTCTGCCCCTCCCATCCCTGCGGTACACGCGCCCGTGTCCACACCCGTGGGTCTGCCCCTCCCATCCCTGCGGTACACGCGCCCATGTCCGTGCCCCCGTGGGTCTGCCCCTCCCGTCCCTGTGGTACATGCGCCTGTGTTGGTGTCCACACCCGTGTGTCTGCCCCCCCCCCCACCCCGTCCCTGCGGTACACGTGCCCGTGTCCGTGCCCCCGTGGGTCTGCCCCTCCCATCCCTGCAGTACACGCGCCCGTGTCCGTGTCCACGCCCCCGTGCATCTGCCCCTCCCCCTGTACCCAGGAGTCCCCGCAGTACACACGTGTATCAGTATCCACGCCCCCGTGGGTCTGCCCCTCCCGTCCCTGCGGTACACGCGCCCGTGTCCACGCCCCCGTGGGTCTGCCCCTCCCGTCCCTGCGGTACACGCGCCCGTGTCCACGCCCCCGTGGGTCTGCCCCTCCCGTCCCTGCGGTACACGCGCCCGTGTCCATGTCCACGCCCATGTGGGTCTGCCCCTCGCCCCGTACCCGGGAGTCCTTGCAGTACATCTCATACTGCTGGATCATCTGGCGGGAGGCCAGGCTGCCATGGTAGACGATGCTGTTCATCTCGGTCCACGTGTTGAACTCGCGCTCCCAGTTGGTGATGGTGGAGAGGGGAGCAATGACCAGGAACGGGCCTCGGATGCCCACATTATAAACCTCCTGCAGGAAGGCAATCGACTGGATGGTCTTCCCCAGCCCCATCTCGTCTGCCAGGATGCAGTTCTGCCTGTGGGGGGGAGAAAAGGGGGTCAGCTTCCCCTCCACCCCAGCCCCTCTGCAGTTCTGCCAGCTGAGTGGGAGACACAGAGCTAACCCCAGCCTCACCCGTCCCCCAGGCCCAGCTCACCTGTTGTACCAGTTGAAGAGCAGCCAGTTGACCCCCTCCAGCTGATACTCCCGCAGCTGGTTGCGGTTCTTGTACTCATGGGAGAGCTCCAGTTTCTTCCAGGAGATGGCCTGGGGGCGGGCCTGGGGAGGGACAGGGGGGACACCATCAGCATGCCGGAAAGAAGCCCCCCTTACACCAGCGACAGTGGAGGGGGGCTGCCCGGAGAGAAGACAGACGCTGTCACTCACTATGCCTAGGCGTTCCAGGTGCCTGACCTGCTGCTGTTGGGATGGGAGGCAGCTTGGGGGGAGGGGGTGATGGCAGAGCCGGCTTGGGATGGGGGAGAGGCAGGATGGGGCTGTCACTCACCATTCATTTAAGCAGGGTGGCTGATGGGTGGAGCCAGGGTAGGGGGTGGAGCCACAGCTGTTACTCCTCCTGCCTCTGAGCTCAGGGCCTGGATGCATTTGGGCTGAGGGGGCGGAGCCGGTGTCTGATGGGGTGGAGCTGAGGGCTGTCACTTATCACGCATTTAGCTCAGGGTAGAGTTGCCAGGCATCCCGTTTTTGAGTGGAATGCCCGGTTGAAAAGGGACCCTGGTGGCTCCAGTCAGCACCGCTGACTGGGCCATTAAAAAAGTCTGGTTGGCTGGCTCCTAGGCGGAGGGACAGCCATAGTGACTCCACGCACTGCCACCGCCGCGGCTCCATAGCTCCCATTGGCTGTAACTGCAGCCAATGGGAGCTGCAGGGGCGGTGCCTGTGGGTGTGAGCAGCATGCAGAGCCATCTGGCTGCCCCATGCCTAGGAACTGGACAGGCCAGTCGTTTCCGGGAGTCACCTGGTGTAAGAGCTGCCTGGAGCCCACGCCCTGAACCCCTGCCCCAGGTCAGAGCCCCCTTCCGCACCCAGAACCTCTCATTTCTGGCCTCACCCCACACCCCCAGCCACAGCCCTCACACCCCCGCCCTGCATCCCAACCCCCTGTCCCAGCACGGTGAAAGTGTGTGTGTGTGGGGGGGGGGGGGGGAATGGAGTGGATGGGGCCTTGGAGAAGGGGCAGGGCAAGGGTGTTCGGTTTTGTATGATTAGAAAGTTGGCAGCCCTAGTGCTGCGACTGGGGGCAGAGCCAGAGACTGTCACTCACCACGCGTTTGAGCTCAGGGTGCCGGGCCTGGATGCGTTTGAACTCACGGACCTTCCCCTCGTCCACATCCTCCTTGAGCTCCCAGGTGCTGTCCTCATAAGGCAGGGAGCACCACTTCACTAGGTAATAGATCACCGGCTGTGGGGCCAGGGACAGGCCCATGGTCACAAGGGGCTCCAACAGCTCATCCCCGCCCCACAGAGAGTGTCAGCTCTCTCCAACCAGGCCAGGGCCATGTGCTGGGAGGGGAAAACTGCAGGAAGGTCGCCACTGCTGCCTGTTCCCAGTCCCCAACCCCACCCCCAGAGTGAGTTCCCACAGAGCTTCACGCCAAGCCCAATAGCCCCCCCATAAATCAGGGGGTTTTGCAGCCCCAGAGCCTTGGCCTCTGCCCCAGACCCCACTTCCTCCCCACACCTCACTGTCCCAGTTTCCCCTTCCCCCACACAGCTAAACCCTCCACCCCACCCTGGTCACCTCTCCGTTGTCCTTATCGACACTGTGAGACTCATCCAGGATCCGGTCGACCTCCACGTAGTCAGGGTTAAAAGGCTCCTCATCCTGGGGAGGAGACGTATATAACTCGCCTCGACCTGTCCCCAGTCTCCCTGAGGGCTGACACTCACCCACACCCCCCGTCCTGGCTGGGGACCCCCAGCTCCCACCCTCCCAGTCCTCTGCTGCTACGAGGAAGAAGCCAATCCTATGGCCACAGTGCCAAAGGGACCCCTGGGTGCCAATGGGCAGAGGGCACGGCGGGCAGAGGGCTTCACAGGGCCTCCTGGGTCAGTTAGGTGTGTCAGAGCTCACCAAAAGGTGTCAAGTGAGGTATGTACTGTGAGCCGGCAGTCCACTGGCCACCACTCCTCGGGAAACGCATGTACAGAGAACACTTATGGAGTTCCAGGTCTGCGCTGGAAATTATGTTCTTAAGGGTTTCGAGTTAGGGTGGCAACACCCTCGGAAACGCTGCTTTCAGGCCGGCAGGACCAGACACTTCTCAAATACTCAAGAGACTTTAAGGCCAGGAGGGACCATCGTGACCGTCTAGGCTGCCCTCCTGCACATCGCAGGCCCCGGACCCTCACCCACTCCTGTAACAGACCCCTCACCTCTGGCTGAATTATTGACGTTCTCAAACTATGGTTTAAAACTTCAAGTTAGAGAGAATCCGCTGTTGACACTAGTTTAAACCTGCAAGTGACCCACGCCACAGAGGAAGGTGAAAACCCCCCAGGGTCTCTCTGTCTGGCCATGTGGTTATTGTCTGCCTCACAAAGTGCACCTATCTGCATAGCGAGCCACAGGCTACGGAAGAGATTGCAGCATCTACAGGAATGACAGACAGCGGGGGTGGCCTGTATAGGAGGAACAGCCGAGAATTTCTGCTGTACCTCGGAGTGCAAAGTGACGCATGCCAGTGCCTTCACCTGGGAGGCAGCCAGCCTGGCGCAAAGTGCGGCAAAGAATCTGGGCGAGCAGTACTCATCAAGACAGGAGAGTCTCTAGCATAGTCAGTCCAGGCTCTGGAATGGGTGGTGGTGTTTCATTTTCTAGTCACCCTCTCTTTCCAATACTTTACTTACTGCAACGGGAATCTCTATGCTTCGTTAATGAAACTCTATCCTCGTTTTCACTACTAACCAGAGGTTCTCATCCTAGTTACCATTGTGGGCTGCACATGTAGCTCTGTTTGTTACATAGGCTGCCCCCCACACAATAGATACACTACCTGTATGGCCCTGAGGGTGTCATATGGGCCACAGCTGCATGCTGACTGGGCCGCGGGCTGAGAACCGCAGCTCTAAATGTACCCAAGTGCTGTGCTGAGGGAGCGGTGATCTGAGGGTGTCCAGCCTCTTTGGGAACAGCGTCTGTGGATGTTGCGAGTGGCCAGGGGAGGCATGGAGGATCCAGGAGCTGGGGCGTGTCAATCGCTAACTGATAAGAGTAACAGTGGGGCAGGCGAGGCCCAGGGGGGCAGTGCTTGTGTTGCCCATGGAGTTGGGGTGCTGGGTTGCCCTCACGCTCAGGCCAGGGGGTAGTGAGGGGCATCACAGCCTCAGGTACCCCCAGGAAGTGTCACTGCTGCCCAGACCCTGTGGTCCCCCCCATGGCTTATGCCCACCCCCCGGTACCTCGTGGAAGAAGTGCCTCATCTGAGTCATCTTGGTCTTGAAGCGTTTGAGTTTCTGGTGGATTCGCTTGTCCTTCTCCAGCTGGGAAATGGTGGCCCATTCACAGTGCAGATACGAGCTGGAGGAAGGGCAGAGGGGTTAGACAGACAGACAAATGGACAGACATCACGTGAGCGATATTATACCTGGCCAGAAACTGGAGTTTGAATTCCATGCCCAGAAATTCCGACAGTGGGGAGTTTTCTCCATTCAGAATCTGAACAGAAGCAGAAATTTCAGAATCTCCCAAGAAACAACCCCCCCAAAACAAATGTGACCCATGGGCATGGAAACCCGCCGTTTCCATAAGGTGAAGGTGGAGCCTTATGAATTTATGGTTTCAAGTAGTCTCATTTTATATGAAAACAGACAACACAATAAGTTGTGCTGGCAGGAGTCGCCAGCAGCCATGGCCCACAGAGCTGGTGGCACACCAGCCATCCTTCAGTCAAGCTAAATGGAAGGAGCAGTTCAATGCCCTGTTAGGTAGTGACCGCTGGGAGCGGTAGGAACCCATCCCCCCAGGCAAACGGTCTGGCTGCAGAGGCAGGGTCTGGAGGCTCACTGGTAGCAGAGCTTTGCGTGTGTGAAAGCCGGAAAGCCAGCAGGAAGAAGTGATGCACCAAGGAGCATGGCCTAGGGAGGGAGCTGAGACATGGAGCTCCTTGGGGCACAGGACTGGCCGCGGAGTCAGGCCTGGAGAGCATGGGTCAGGAAACTGCCTTATTGTGTCCCAGGGCATAGAATTGTGTGTTGGTTCTTTAGGATTGCAGCAAAGAGCAGACCTGACTATCACCAATTTCTCTTCATGGCCCCAGATTTCGACAACCTGCCTGGGCCTTCAGGCCCCAGGATAATGTACATAAATGGAACATCCCAATTTGTTAATAGAAAAGTTGAGTCAAAAGAGAGCCAGTCAAAATGAAACACTTTCTCGTTCTAGGGATGCCCAGGAAGTAAATCTTCTTGTCAAAAGTTTGGTTGAAATTGTCACAGAGCCAACACATTTTGGGGCTTTTGGGGGGGGGGGGGAAACTGTTGTGCCGAAAATGTTTCAACCAGCTCCAAAAGGCTCCCATGCTCCATCCCTTTGGCACCCTTGACCCTCCCCAACTGGGCACTGGTGCCACGTGCAGTGGGGAGTGGCCACCCCAGTGCCTCTACCACCCAGGGTCTGTGGCACTAGCTACTCCAGATCCATCTGCCCCCCCTCGGGCCCTTGCAGGGGAAAACCAAAGCTGGGGAGATGCGGCTGCAGCCTCCCCACACCACGCGGGGGCAGGTGGGGAGCTAGATTCGGAGCACTCCAGGGGGGACGCCTTGGGGAAGGGCATGACACCTACTAGTTCTTGTATTTGACGAAGAATTCCTCTGCTTCCGTGAACTGCCCTGAGGGGAGCTGGAGAGAGGGGGAGGGTGTTAGTGCTGCTGACACCCTGTACTCAAATCCCTGAACACCCTGCACCCCCACCAAAGCACCCCGCTCCACCCTCCTCCCCTGTGGCCAGACTGCAGCCAGCACCCGCTAGAGGAGAAAGGCCCCATATCCCAGTCCCTGGCCCCCTCTTGCAGGACCTGGTGCCTGGGAGGCGTCAGACCCATCCTCACAGCGTGCGCTCTCACCTCCTTCTTCACCACCCGCATGGACAGCACCTTGTCCACGATGGCAGCATCCTCCTCACTGGGGTTCTCCTGAGGGCAGGGATGAGAGAGATTGGGGGAGTGGGAATTACACGCAGCAGAAGCCTTTCCCCTTTCACACCCTGCCTCCCAGACTGCAGACTGGGCCCTAGCCGCAGCTGCATCACACTTCACCCTTGTGCCCCCCCCCCCCCAGGCTTACCACAAGGAGAGGTGTAGGGAGCAGTGGTTCTGCTCCCTGCATCCCCCTGGGGCCCAGGACTCACCACAAAAAACTGCATGGAGGGCAGGGTCTCTCCCTCCGGCTCAGGGGCAGAGGGCTGTGGCACGGGAGGCTGCTCGAGCCGCACTGGCCCTGTCACGTCCAGCTCCTCATCCTCTTCATCGTCAGTGATCTTGATGTCCAGATCCTCAGTGTATTTCTTCCGCTTCACTTGCCGGTTGGAGCGACGCTTCTGGGGGTGCGGGAGTGGGGCGCGTGTTAGAGACACCCCAGGACAGACACTGCACACAGAGCCTGGACAGCGCCCCCACATACACACATAAGGGGTTAGAGGGCAGCAGGGCAGACACCCCCACACACACACACACGGGGTGCAGGGCACAGCCCCCTGCTCCACTCACTCCCCCTCTCCCCCTCAGCAGAGATCGCACTGCTCCCCTTCCAGGCAGGGAACCCAAGTGTCCGGGCAGCCTGTGTACCCAGCCCCCCCCGTGGGCAGTGCATGACCCGCACCCGCCCCCAATACACCACACACACACCCCAGTCTCCTCACCTGGACGCTGCTCTCCTCCTCCTCGCGGGGGGATGGAGCTGGCATGGCCTCAGTGTCAGAGTTATCAGAGGAGGCATTCCGCTTCCGTTTCTTCCCCACCACGGGGGTGATGGTGCTGGGGGGATGACAGGGGACAGGCAGAGTGAGGGGGGGCTGGGCTCACACCCCATCGCGGGGGAGTGCAGGGGAAGGGACGCCAGGGTGCCACTCTGCTGGGCAGACAGAGCTGCTGCCCACCTCTCACCAGTGCATCCAGCACAGCTCCCACCCCAGCCCAGATCTAGCCCCAACCCCTTTGGCACTGGCTGTAGCTCCCAATACAACCGCCACCAGGGACCAGCCACCTGCCTGCACCCCCCAAGGGCAAGATGGGGCAGACGGGACCAGAGGGGCTGGGGAAAGGTGGGGCAGGGCTGGAACAAGGGAAGATGAGGAAACTCTTCAGCCTTCAGCCCTGAGTTTCCTGCGTCTCTGGGCTGGGGGGGGTCAAGCCTCCCCTAGGAGGGGACTACATGATGAGATGGGAGCTCCGGACTGCAGGGCTGTATGAGGGGTCTCACCTGGGCTTGCTGCGCCCCTTGCTTTTGCCAGAACCCCCCTGGCCCCGGCCCTTGCGAGGCCTCTCCTCCTTGGGCCCCCCACGCTCGCCCTTGCGGCGCCGCTTGCGTTCACCCTCCTCCTCGGGCCGCACACTGGGCAGCTCGTCCTCGTTCAGCACCCGGGGGATGTTCTGCTCGCCCCGGGCCCGTGCCCGGGCGATGGCTTCGGCCACGATGCGGTTCGCCTTCTCCTGCTTCTTCTGGTGCTCCAGTTTGCGGGTCTCCTCCGAGCCACCGCGTGTGCCATGGCTGGACAGTGCCACCACCTCGCTGCTGCTCAGTACCTTCACCACGGAGAGCCCAGGCGAGCCACCCTGGGATGAGCCAGCCTGTGGGAGGAGGGACCATCACCCCCTGACCCAAACTCCCCTCAGATCCTGCCTTCCCCACAGGGTGGGGGGAGGGACCATCACCCCCTGACCCAAACTCCCCTCAGATCCTGCCTTCCGCAAAGAGAGCTGCCAGCCAGCCTGTGGGAGGGAAGGACCATCACCCCCTGACCCAAACTCCCCTCAGACCCTGCCTTCCCCACAGGGAGCTGCCAGCCAGCCTGTCGGGGGAGGGACCATCACCCCCTGACCCAAACTCCCCTCAGACGCCGCCTTCCCCACAGGGTGGGGGGGCAGATCCTGCCTTCCCCACAGGAGCTGCCAGCCAGCCTGTGGGAGGAGGGACCATCACCCCCTGACCCAAACTCCCCTCAGACCCTGCCTTCCCCACAGGGTGGGGGGAGGGACCATCACCCCCGACCCAAACTCCCCTCAGACCCTGCCTTCCCCACAGGGAGCTGCCAGCCAGCCTGTCGGGGGAGGGACCATCACCCCCTGACCCAAACTCCCCTCAGACGCCGCCTTCCCCACAGGGTGGGGGGAGGGACCATCACCCCCGACCCAAACTCCCCTCAGACCCTGCCTTCCCCACAGGGAGCTGCCAGCCAGCCTGTCGGGGGAGGGACCATCACCCCCGACCCAAACTCCCCTCAGACCCCGCCTTCCCCACAGGGTGGGGGGAGGGACCATCACCCCCGACCCACACTCCCCGCAGACCCGCTTTCCCCACAGGGTGGGGACCATCACCCCGACCCAAACTCCTCAGACCCTGCCTTCCCCACTGGGAGCTGCCAGCCAGCCTGTCGGGGGAGGGACCATCACCCCCGACCCAAACTCCCCTCAGACCCCGCCTTCCCCACAGGGTGGGGGGAGGGACCATCACCCCCGACCCAAACTCCCCTCAGATCCTGCCTTCCGCAAAGGGAGCTGCCAGCCAGCCTGTCGGGGGAGGGACCATCACCCCCTGACCCAAACTACCCCGACCCAAACTCCCCTCAGACCCTGCCTTCCCACAGGGGAGGGGAGGACCATCACTCCCCTCAGATCCTGCCTTCCCCACAGGGAGCTGCCAGCCAGCCTGTGGGAGGGAAGGACCATCACCCCCTGACCCAAACTCCCCTCAGACCCTGCCTTCCCCACAGGGTGGGGGGAGGGACCATCACCCCCTGACCCAAACTCCCCTCAGATCCTGCCTTCCCCACAGGGGAGCCTTCCCCACAGGGGAGGACCATCACTCAGATCCTGCCTTCCCCACAGGGAGCTGCCAGCCAGCCTGTCGGGGGAGGGACCATCACCCCCTGACCCAAACTCCCCTCAGACCCTGCCTTCCCCACAGGGTGGGGGGAGGGACCATCACCCCCGACCCCAACTCCCCTCAGACCCCGCCTTCCCCACAGGGAGCAGCCATCCCGCCAGTGGCCGGGGAGCACCACCACCCCCTGACCCAAACTCCCCTCAGACCCTGCCTTCCCCACAGGGTGGGGGGAGGGACCATCACCCCCTGACCCAAACTCCCCTCAGACCCTGCCTTCCCCACAGGGTGGGGGGAGGGACCATCACCCCCGACCCAAACTCCCCTCAGATCCTGCCTTCCCCACAGGGAGCTGCCAGCCAGCCTGTGGGAGGGAAGGACCATCACCCCCGACCCAAACTCCCCTCAGACCCTGCCTTCCCCCCAGGGAGCCACCTTGGGACGAGTGGCCTCGGGTAAAGTCACTCCCCACCCCGATTTCCCCATGGAGCCTCCACAGACACCTTCATGGCCCCCCCTTTGGGCAGCTCCCCCTAAGCAGGCCCCATTCCCCAGCTCACCTGCGGCTGCAGCACAACCTTGAGTGGCACCGTCAGCCTCTGTCCCGGGCCACCCACCACCTGGGCCTGCTGAACGGATGAGACCGCCAGGGGAGGCTGCTGCCCTGAGGCACCCACTGCTGGGGGCTGCTGCAGCAGCTGGATCTTCTGAGGCCCCCCAGGATGACCCCCGGTAGGCTGCTGCACTTGCAGCTGGATGGTCACCACCTTGGCGGGCTGGCCTGGCGCCCCTTTGGCCTGGCTCAGGGCCGCCAGCTGGTTGCCCTGCAGCACAATCTTCCCTGGCAGGTTGCCCAGCACCACATGGCGCTGCCCGGGGGGGCCGCCCCCACCCTGTGGCTGCTGGAGCACCAGGGTGATGCGCTTCGACTCGCCCTGTGGGGGAAAAAGCAATGGGGGTTAGACACCAGCCCCACCCCCAGTGCCCCTACCCCACACCCTGCTCAACAGCGCCCCACCCCAGAGCGCCAGCGGGATGCGTGTTGACTCTTTCACACTGGGGTCAGACATGCCCGCCCCCCAGCCCCCTTACCTGAGCAGGGGCGGATGTCAGGGTCACAGCAGGTTTCAGGGGTGTTCCGCCTGCAGCCCCCGTGCCCCCCGCCGGGCTTTTCACGGGCTGCAACACCAGCTGCTTGACCGGCCGACCGGGCTGGACCAGCCGGTGCACAGTGGTGGGGCCACCCGAGGGGGACACCTTGGTGGCCAGCACGGCATTGCTGGAGACAATGGAGACACCAGGGCGTAGCGGGGTGCCTGTCAGAACTTTGGCAAAGGTCACCTTGCCCCCATTGGCCGCCCCCAGCGGCTGGGGCTGGGCCTGGATCTGAGCCACATGGGCCCCCGTCACCGAGCTGCCCGCCGGGGCCTTCAGGATGACAATCTTGGGGGCTGACAGGGGGGCCGCAGCCTGCGGCAGCTGCTGCCCCCCAACGGAGGACGACGACACCACGGCAGTGCTGGCACTGGACACACCCATAAAGGGGTTCCCCTGGCTCAGCACCTCCTGCCCCTGGGGGAGCTCTGGCTGCGGAGGGTCTGGCTGGGGGGGGTCGGGCGTGGGATTCAGCTGCCCTGGTAGCGGCTCTTGCTGGACAGGCTCTGCGGCAGGGGGCGGTGTTGGCTGGGAGGGGTCCAGTGCCCCCGGCAGTCCCAGCGCCTCTTCGATGGGGTCGGGCGGTGCCTGGGCAAAGCCTTCCTCCGTCAGGGAGTCCAAGCCGAAAAGGTTGGGGTCATCGAACAGGTCCATGATGGGGTCAGCCATGGCGGGGGGTGGGCGAAGAGGGGGCTGTCACAGTGGGGAGGGGTTTGGGGCTCCCCTCCCCAACGAGCGTCACGATCGGGGCCTCCGCGGTCACGTCAGTCAGCACCAGGCCTCATGGAGAAGGGAGAGCAGGAGTCCAGGTCCGGCTGCATGGGAGACACAGGACGGGGGGTTACTGGATGCACCTCCAGTATCTCAATCCCTGGCTCCCAGCTACAGGCCAGACGCTCCCACGCACATGCCCGTCCTCACTCCTGACCCACAGCCCCCTCCCGTCCCAGCTCTGCCCCTTAATCCCAACCCACAGACCCCTGCTGTCCCAGCTCTGCCCCTTAATCCCGTCCCACAGCCCGCTGCCATCCCAGCTCTGCCCCTTAATCCTGCCCCACAGCCCACTCCCGTCCCAGCTCTGCCCCTTAATCCTGCCCCACAGCCCCCCTCCCGTCCCAGCTCTGCCCCTTAATCCTGCCCCACAGCCCCCTGCCGTCCCAGCTCTGCCCCTTAATCCCAACCCACAGCCCCCTGCCGTCCCAGCTCTGCCCCTTAATCCCGTCCCACAGCCCGCTGCCATCCCAGCTCTGCCCCTTAATCCCGTCCCACAGCCCCCTGCCGTCCCAGCTCTGCCCCTTAATCCCTCCCACATCCCCTGCCGTCCCAGCTCTGCCCCTTACTCCCGACCCACAGCCCGCTCCCGTCCCAGCTCTGCCCCTTAATCCCGCCCCACAGCCCCCTCCCGTCCCAGCTCTGCCCCTTAATCCCCACCCACAGCCCCCTGCCGTCCCAGCTCTGCCCCTTAATCCCAACCCACAGCCCCCTGCCGTCCCAGCTCTGCCCCTTAATCCCGTCCCACAGCCCCCTGCCGTCCCAGCTCTGCCCCTTAATCCCGGCCCACAGCCCCCTCCCGTCCCAGCTCTGCCCCTTACTCCCGTCCCACAGCCCCCTGCCGTCCCAGCTCTGCCCCTTAATCCCGTCCCACAGCCCCCTGCCGTCCCAGCTCTGCCCCTTAATCCCAACCCACAGCCCCCTGCCGTCCCAGCTCTGCCACTGCCCCAGTCTCCTGCTGCATCAATTCTGCTGCTGCCCCTTAATCCCGTCCCACAGCCCCCTGCCATCCCAGCTCTGCCCCTTAATCCCATCCCACAGCCCCCTGCCGTCCCAGCTCTGCCCCTTAATACTGACTCACCGCTCCCTGCTTTCCCAGCCCTGGCTTCTCCCATGTCCCATACACACACCCCAACTGAGACAGAAAAGGGCACATCTATCCAAAAGTCCCGTCCGCAGCTATGGGGCCAGACATCCCCTCTTCATGCCTGAACAGTGGCCAGTCCCACAGAGCAGGAGCAGGGACCCCAAAGTCCTGTCCCAAACCACCGCTCAGCCCCACACCCTGCTTGGCTTTCACAGTGCACAACAGCAGCAGGGATCCCAACCTGCCCTGTTGTCACCCCACAGAAACAAGAGACACCCCCCACCATGCCAAAGTCAGGGCAACCCCAGAGAAACAGAAAGGTTCGAATGCAGGCTCCCCTCACCCCAATGCACCTCGCGGGGTGCTGCACAGAGAGTGGGGCCAGAAAAGGGCTCCCTGACAGCATCCGAGGGACAAGAGGGCATTGAGCAGAGAGAACTGGGGAAACCACCACATTGCTCCCTCCATCCCCACACGCTGCAGCCCCCACCTGCGTTACAGATCCTGCCCCGCACTCCACAAAGTGTTTGACCCTGCCCCCCACAGCGCTCCAGATCCTGCCCCCCCCACAGCGTTTCAGACCCTGCCCCCCACACTGCAGCTCCCCCCCAGTGTTACAGACCTTACCCCCCACTCCACTAGACCCTGCCCTGCACCCCACACAGCGTTACAGGCCTTGCACCCCACACTATTACAGGCCTTGCACCCCACACTATTACACCAACCCTGCCCCCTCACCCCCCCAGCATTACAGACTCTGCCCCCCACACCGTACCAGAACCCCCACTTCACTGCTCCCAGTTCCCCAGGCTGTCCCATCTCCATCCCTCTCCTGCCCCACCAATCCTCTCCCCACAGTGCCCTCATACTACTCCATCCACCCTCTTATCCTCCCCTCCTGCAGCCTGTGTCTTTTTCCCTTCATCCCTCCCAACTCTCCTGCTCCACAACCCCTGCCCCATGCACCCTCACCCCCATCTCCTCCCAGCCCCAGCTCCTGCCCCAACCCTCTCCCACAGCACCCCACAGCCCCTCAGTGCTCCTTCTCCCCATCTCACTGCTCACCCCCAGTGCTCCCCCACCCCACCCACATGGCTCATGCCACCTGTGCACCCCTGCCCCAGTACCCCAATGCCTCTCTCGCAGCTCCCCACATGCCCCCTCATGGCTCAGAGCTCCCCCACCCCATCTCCCCACCTCCCCCAGGGCACACCCCCACATGCTCCCCACCCCACCTCCCCAGGGCACACACCCCCCATGCTCCCCACCCCACCTCCCCCAGGGCACACACCCCACATGCTCCCCACCCCACCTCCCCACATGGCACACACACCCACATGCTCCCCACCCCACCTCCCCACATGTCCCCAGGGCACACACCCCACATGCTCCCTCACCCCACCTCCCCAGGGCACACACCCCCATGCTCCCCACCCCACCTCCCCACATGTCCCCAGGGCTCTCCCCACCCGCAACGGGGCCGGGCTCTCCCAGACGCGGCTCCAGCCCCGGCGTCTCGGCGGTGGATCCCTCCCCGAGCCGGGCGGGAGGCGGGGCCGGGCCCGGCCGCTTCTAGCAGCGCAGCAGACACAGGGCCCGGCCCGGCCTACAGAGACCCCCGCCCCAGCGAGACAGGCCGCCCCCAGCCTGCCTCCAGCCTGGCCCCACAGAGACCCCCGCCCCCAGCTCCCGCCCCCAGCCTGGCCCCACAGAGACCCCAGCCTGGCTCCACGGAGCCCCTGCCCCACCGCAGCTCCTGGGACCCCCAGCCTGGCCCCAGCGAGACTCCCCCTCCCGCCCGCAGCCTGGCCCCACAGAGACACCCTGCCCCAGCTGCCGCCCCCAGCCTGGCCCCACAGAGCCACCCCTACCCCTGCACACAGCTCCCCCAGCCTGGCCCTACAGAGACCCCCGCCTCCCCACACACAGCTCCTGCTCCCACCCCAGTCTGGCCCCACAGACACCAACCCTGCCCCCAGCGACGGCCCGCCCCAGCCTGGCCCCACAGAGCCACCCCCGCCCCAGCTCCCGCCCCCAGCCTGGCCCTACAGAGACCCCGCCTCCCCACACACAGCTCCTGCTCCCACCCCAGTCTGGCCCCACAGACACCAACCCCGCCCCAGCGAGACGGCCCGCCCCCAGCCTGGCCCCACAGAGACCCCCGCCCCAGCTCCCACCCCAGCCTGGCCCCACAGAGACCCCCAGCCTGGCTCCACAGAGCCATCCCTGCCCCACCGCAGTTCCTGGGACCCCCAGCCTGCCCCAGCTCCCGCCCCAGCCCGGCCCCACAGAGACCCCAGCCTGGCAGCCTGGCCTGGCCCCCAGCTCCTGCCCTCCCCAGCCCGGCCCCACAGAGACCCCCACCCACAGCTCCCCCAGCCTGGCCCCACAGAGCCACCCCTACCCCCTGCACACAGCTCCCCAGCCTGGCCCTACAGACACCCACAGCCCCACACAAGAGACCCCTCCTGGCCCCCACCCAACACCCCGAAGACCCGACCACCCGCCCCACAGCTAGCCCCCAGGAGTGCCGGAGAACCCCAGTATCCCACCCCACCCAGCAGAACCCACCCAAAAACCCACCTCAGCCCCCCCATCCTGCCCCCAGCTTCCTCCCTTGAGCTGCTGCACCCCCGAGTCACCCCCAGAGCCAGCCCAGGGATGCAGGTGCTAAGTGCTAATCCTGCCATGACTCCCCACAGACATGCTGGGGCCAACCTCCTCTGCACCCCACTCCATGGCAGGGCCTGGGGCCATGGGCTCCAGCCACCCACCCCAGCACATACCTACTGGCCTCCTCGCAGGGCTGTGCAAGATACAGCCACTTCCAGGGCTCCCCCACAACTGCTCCAGCTGCCCCCTCCCCCCTGTGCCCCAGAGCTGAAAACACCCAACAAGCTGATAGGTGGGGGTGCAACCCTTAGTCCTGTACATTTCCCAACAGCCCCTCTCATTGCCATCTGCAGGCACCCGTCCCCCATGCTCACTCTGGGCCAGCTGAACCTCCAGGGCACCTCAGCCTTTACACTCCCCAAACCACAACTCCTCACTGGGCTGCACTGTGACCCCCACTGCCCAGCGCCCACCCACTACCAACCAAGCTCTGCTGAAGGCTCACGCCCACACCACATACTCCCTCCCTGCATGCCCCCCCCCCGAGCCCAGCACAAAACTGACATTGGGAGCCCATGCCACGCTCCCTGGGAGTGTCAGCATAAAACAGGGATCCCCATACCGGGGCCCTGCGGAGCTCAGCTGGGCCTGGGCCATGTGACAGAGACCAGGACCCCACTCCCACAGGAGGGGAGAAAACTACGGTTCCATTCCCACCCCCATAGCATCCCTGCCTTGGGGGACAGGCTGGGGTTGTTGCCGGGCAACGACCTTGCATCCAGGTTGCACATTACTGATGGGAAAACAGCCCGGAGCAGGGAGCCAGCAATGTGATTGGGCAACAAGGGGGAGTTGAGGAGCACCCCCTACTCCAGGGCTCAGGGATTCAAATGCATGCAGCCAAAGGCCTCAGTGGGCAAACCGCAGAGTTAGGAGGGTGCCAGTGATCTGGCTTGGCCAGGCAGTGACTAAGGGGGAAGGCAGCAGGAGCTGCAGAATCTCGGGTTCACATCAAAGAGGTCCTTCCTCATTCTAGGGAGCCGTGGGTTCACACACACACAGAGGAGTACGCACTTCTATCCTCTCACAGCCATGCAATGTGCTGCAGCTACCAGGGCCCCCAGGTGTCAGCCCCCACTTGGCCCAGAGATCATCCCCCCTCCTTCCCCGGTGCCATCGCTTGGTCTGAGCTGTGCACACACCCTGCTGCTGTACAGAGCCTGCCATCCCCTGCCACGCTGCACAGCACGGCCTGCTGCACCCCGCTACTCCCCATCACCCATGCCAACAGCCCTGCAATGCTGTACAGGGCTCTGTCCTGGCCCACATGGGACCCTCCACATTTGGGACAGAGGCCGAGCAGGCGGGTGATGTATGCCAGGCAGCTCTGACCACCTGCTGCTGCGGCCCAGCAGTGACCCAGCAAGGGCCTGCCAGTGCCCCTCAGTCCCAACCCAAAAACACCTGCTCTCCCTGAGCTGGGGCTTCCCACACACAGCACTACCAGTGCTCCTCACTCCCAACCCACAGACCCCTGCAATCCCTGGCTGGGATCCCCACACAAATGTCTCTGTGCCCCTCACTCTGGACCCGCAGCCCACTGTTAGCCCAGCCCTGGGCTCCCACCCGCAGATCTGCCAGTGCCCCTCAATACTTTTCCCCTCTAGGGGAAAGGGGCCTTTCCCCTCACCGGAGCTGCCCCTGCAACACACAGGCATCAAACTGGTCCCTCTCTCCAGCCCCAAAACTCCCACTGAAAATATTTGTGATAGGATCTTGGGCTGACACCTCCCAAATGGTACATGTAATGGGGCTCCCCGCCTTCCAGCTCTTCCCCTCTATACTGCAGACACCCCCTGGGTGCACAGGGGGCCTACCTACCCCTATTCACCATGGGGAGGGGAGGACTGAGCTATTACCAGCACAAGGGGAGAAGAAAACCAGAGACAAGCCATAGTGAGACAGGGGTTCTGAACCCAGCGGAGAGGGGCTAAGGTGATGTTGCAGGCATCCCCCATCATCTGTGCTATCTCCTCACCCAATACAATAACATGGGGACCAACCTGAGTGGCTGCCCCTCTACTTCTAACCAACCCCAATTCCATCCCCACAGGCAGGGAGCTCCCAGGCCCTAGAGGGGGTATTTCACTCCAGTGGAAAAGCTGGGCAGCACCCTCCCAACAGAAACCTCCCACAAGGGGCAGCACACTGTATCCACTGTATCCTCTCCTTGTGCCCCCCCAGATCAGCACAGCACAGATGTGTTCCCTGCCCCCCCCCTCCCAGGAAAGGGCTACCTGGATGCTTCCTGCCCCCACCAATCTCCTTACCCCTCCCCCGCCCAAGGACAAGGTGACATGGACCCTCCAGTACAATGTGGATTCAGGCCCCCATCCTAATGTGAACCCAGCCCCCTGCCTCCTCTCCCCCGTGCAGTGTGGGCCCAGCTCCCACCCCTCCTTCAGTGCAATGTTGACCCAGCTTCCCCCCCCTCCAAAGCAGTGTGGACCCAGCTCCCCTCCCTCTCCAGTGCAGTGTGGATCCAGCCCACCTCCTCCAGTTCAGTGTGGGCCCAGCCCACCTCCTCCAGTTCAGTGTGGACCCAGCTCTCCCCGCTCCTCCAGTGCAATGTGGACCCAGCTCTCCCCGCCCCGCCCGTGCAGTATGGACCCAGCTCTCCCCGCCCCGTGCAGTATGGACCCAGCTCTCCCCGCCATCCTCCAGTGAAGTGTGGACCCAGCTCTCCCCTCCCACCCCGTGCAATGTGGACCCAGCTCCCTCCCGCTCCTCCAAAGCGGCATGGACCTAGCTCCCCCCCCGTCCAGTGCAGTGTAGAACCAGCTCTCCCCCCCCACCCCGTGCAATGTGGACCCAGCCCCCCCTCCTCCAGTGCAGTGTGGACGCCCCCCCCATTATCCCCTATGGGGGGCGGGCTGGACCATCCCTCCGGGGGGGGAATCTCCCTGCCTGGCCTGCATCCCGCAGACGGGCACGTCGCCATCCCATAATACCCCTGCCGGGCGGGGGGGGCGGGGACCTTACCTGGGGTCTCCCCTGCGACTGCCTCAGCCTCACCCTTCGCGGCGCTGACCCCCCTCCCCGGGAGCGAGAACAAGGCAGCTGAGCATGGGCGGCGCAACCTAACCCGCAGCCCCTCCAAGCCCCGCCCAGCTCGCCCGGCCTCGGCGACGGGCCCGGCGACCTAGGAGGCGGGGCCAGCCAGCAGGTTAGGCTGAGAGCCTACCAGGAAGTCTCCGCAGAGAGGGGGGAGGGAGCGGGGGCCCTCACCGGGGCGGGGCTGCCCTGAGTGGTGCCTGAATTAAAATAATAATAATAATAATTTAATAAACCCCGTTGTTTGTGGAGTTGTTCGCCCCCCACTCGTTTGGAAACCTGTCGTGGGTAATTTTTTCCCATCCCTTTCACAGTCAGGCAGTGGATAGGACAGCTATGAGGTATAGCCATCTTGGTTTGGGATGGATGCTGAGTGTGTTTTGTGTGTGGGGGGTGGTGGTAACTCCCTATTTAAGCCAGTGGTGACCCCCCCCCCCACTCACAGTGCTCCTGCACCCTCCAATGCCCGGCTGGGGAACAGGCTGCCTGCGCCAGGTGTCCAAAAATCATGAGTTAGCTCCCCCCCAAATCATGAGGCCTAAAATCATGGGATCAGGGTTAGAAATCCTGGGATTGGATTTAAAAATCATGGGATTAGGTATAGAAATGATGGGATGAGGCGTAGAAATCCTGGGATTGGGTTCAATAGTAATGAGACTGTCTTTTAAATTAATGGTATTGTGTTTAAAAATCAGGGTTTTTTTTGTAAACAAGGATAGGGTGATCAGACAGCAAGTGTGAAAAATCAGGATGGGGGGGGGTAATAGGAGCCTATATAAGAAAAAGCCCCAAATATTGGGACTATCCCTATAAAATCAGGACATCTGGTCACCCCAAAGAAAGATAAAATTTACAATTCTTTTTAATTACTTTTTTTTTTTTAGACTTTAGGGGTGGTCACTTTTCCAACTTTTCTCATCCAACAGCAGGGCTAGAAACTCCCTTTACAAAGTAAGAAAGCTGGGAGTCTCACATAATCAATTATAATAATCTCTAGCTTTTATCCAGTGCTTTTCATCTCTGTTGATCCCAATGTGCTTTAAAAACAAAGTCAGTATAACTATCTGCATTTTAGAGATGGTGAAACTGAGGCACAGCATGGTGAAGTGACCGCTCAAGGTCTCTCAGCAAGCCAGAAGCAGAGCCAGGAATAATCACCTAACACTAGGAGCTGGGGCTTGAAGAGAAACACCCAATGTCCGGGACTTGCAATAAAATGATTAAATCTGGCAACACTGAAATGCTAAAAAACATTAACCACCACCCCGCACACAAAAAAAAATGATTTTTTTATCCTTCTGTGATTGGAGTTTAAAGTGGGGTGCAGGAGTCACCTCAAGGGCAGAACTTTTTGTTAACGAGTAGCTAATTCAAAAGGCTCTAAAATCTGCAGGCATACTTAGACTGTCTTGAAAATTGCTCTGCTTCATTAAGTCTAGGGGAAGAATATTTAGGGTCATTTGGTCCAACGGTTCCCAAGACTCTGCCCCACACAAAATTGGCTTTCTTTTAATCTTCAAAATGCACTGAAATCCACATACACAGTGAGATCCTCTTGATTCTTGGTAGACCACCAACAGGAGCTGGAGTAGGAGTTGTGCTGCGAATTTGGAGTAATTTGGTCAAGGAGTTCTACAGACAGAACCCACCCCCCATCCATGCATATTGGTAATCCGCCTTAAAAGTAGTGCATCCCAGGATATGGAGGAGGTGAACACCCCACTGAAATGAATGGGACAGCTCATACTCCCTGGTATGGTGTCAAGATAAATCTGTCAGCCGAAAGCACCACACTGAGATGAATGGGGCAGCTCATACCTCTATGACCCTCACCTACTGCAGAGCCCCTTTGCCCTGTGGGGGGATGGAAGGGTCAGGAGCGAGACAGAGCTGGTAGCTGAGTGGGAGGTGCCGTTCCCCCTCTCCCTCTTTCTGTGTAGTACCATAGGAGAGATTTACTTTAGCCCTCTAATTCCCATTTTTCAAAGGAATAAAGTGGTGTCAATCCTGGTTTTCAGAATCTTAAAGGCTGTTCTACACATGGAGTTGCTCTTGATTAACTCCTGCAAGCACATTTAGGCTTGTCTACAACAAGATATTAATCTGGATTAAGGCAGGGTGTGAATTTATAGTAGAACAGCTATTCTGAAAAACTCCATGTGTGGATACTCTTATTCTGTAATTCACATCTTAATGCAGACTAATTTTTCTGAGTGCCCCCATGTAAACAAGACTTGATTGTAGAATAAGAGCATCCAATGCAGGAAGTTATTCTAAACTATTCTGCTTTAAATTCATGCCCTGCTATAATCTGGATTAACATCCCCATGTAGAAACCCCTAAAAATGCCCACTTCTTGAGTTATAGTCAGGAAAACTACACGTGTACATAAACCATAAGGCTCTGTCTACACTGCAGCCTCCTGCTGACAGTTTTATGGGTCAGGGTTGTGAAGCAGTGTGATCCCTGATTCACAAAAGTGTGCTAGCAAAGCTCTTAGTGCAGAGACAGCTATACCAGCAATACTCCTCTTCTACTGGTATAGCTCTTTAATTCGGGGCAGACCTGGTCTACATTTAACATTGATATTGGCAGAGCTGTTTCACCAGGTGTGGTTTTGTTACCCACATACCTATGCTGTTCTACACTCGAGAGCAGATGGCGCAGCCTGAAGTCAGCGCCACGCCCCTGGTCCCAGAGCTGTAGCCTCTAGACCAGGACCCAGTCTTCCCAAAGGAATCTGAGCCCCAGTGGGATTCAAATAGAACAGGCACAATTGAGGCAGGGGCAGGGTTTATTAGACATGCAGGGTCACATAGAAATCAAGAGGAGTCCTGGCAGACAGGCAGGCTGAGAAGGGACAGCAGGACAGAGGCAGAGAAAAAAGCAGGTGTGTATGGATGGCTAGAAAGTGTGGAGAAATGGACAGACAGACACCAGGTAGAGATATGTAATGGCAGTGAAAGCTCAGGGAGGGTAGATTAGGAAAGACAGACACTGTAGGGGGAAGGACAGACAGCTGGGTGGGTGACTGGTCAAATTCATTCTCCCGAGAGATGCCCAGAGACATTAGCCTGTGACCCATGTAGTAGTCACTGCTGCGCTTCCCGGGGCCACAGCTCACACCCAGATGGCCCAGTGCAGCTCTAAGGTGTCTGAGCAGTGCAGGGAGAAATGCCCACAAAACCGCTCCGGCCCTTCCATTCATGAGGAGGCCATCAGGGAGCAGTGGCCCACCTAGTCTAACTTTTGTATTAAGCCCAGTGACTGGTGTCTGGCGAAAGCATCCCCCAGCTGGGATTCTCAGCCCTTCCAATTCAATGCTGAGACCTGGAGCAGCTCAACACATTTGCCTCCAAAAAAGCTTTTTAATACCAAAGGGGTGTTTCTGCAAAGCCACTTCCCACAGAAAAAGATTTATTGTTTTTTTAAACAAAGTCAAAAATTGTATTCTACAAACAGTAGCCCCCTCTCCTCCAGTAGCCCCCTCACCCCACCTTCTCTGCCCCATGAAAAGAGGGAGAGGATGTAAAAGTGAGGGACAGGAGGAATTCCCTTGACTCCTGCTCTTCTGGAATGAAACCATCTGACAGTTTCAAAAATTTAAATAACCCACCACCCGTGAAAAAAGGGGAACCACAAAAACTAGGGTTCCCCCTCAACAAAGTATGTTTTAATTTAGAAAAAGAAAAGTCCCTCCCCCCCCGGAAATAGGGAAAAAACAACCAAACAACAGTTAATCAAAATGTTTGAATGAAATTAAAATTGCTCATTTTCTTTTTAAAATTTAAAAAAACCTGCCCCAAAACAAACCCTAAAATGCCCAAATTTTGGACTGAATTCATAACTCCCAGACAGCTTCCCTGTGGAGCTGGACTCCCTCAGGTCAGACCTGTTCTAGGAGATGCTAGGACCTTGTCTATCCTTAATGGATGTGTCAGCCGGAGCTGTGAACAAAACACACAGCCTAGCAACACAGCTATGCCAACAAAGCCCCATCTGTGCCGGCAGACGAGGGCTTGTCAGCACAACTCATGCTTGGTGAGGTCACATTCCTCCACTGGCAGAAAAATTTCTGGAGATGCAGCGCATGCTGGCATAGCCTGCATAGTGTAGACACAGCTAGAGACAGATCGTGCAAGTCCCTAGGCTTGCATGCTGGGACCGTGCCTAACAAAGCCAACACGCTGCTCGAAACTGTCTCCGGCACTTGAGAGATGGGTTGAAAGTTTGTTTTGCAAAAAGCTTCAACAGAAAATGAACAATTTTTGTTTCTTCAACATTTTAAACTTTTTAAATTGTTTTTGTTACAAAATTCAAAACAAGTTTTTTTTCAAAGTGTTTGTAAACAAATATTTGCTTAATTAAAAAAAAGGACTATGTGTATATATAGAGTTGGAATCCTATTTTTCAGCCAAACATTTTTGTCCAAAACCCAATGACTCCACCCCTGGTGCTGCTATGCTATTAACACTTATACTGCAGTAGCACACAAAGACCACAGCAGGTTGGGTCCCACTTGGTCCAAGAGTCAGAATATCCAACCGTTCCAACCCTCAAGCAGCTTGCCGTCTACGGGCTTGTCTGCATGGGACACTAAGAGGTGAATTTAAAATGGAGCCATTAAACCAGATTAAAACCCTGTACGGATGGTCTTATTCAGAATTAAAGTGATGCTAATTCAATTGATTTTAATTGACAGCCAAAGTGAATTAAGATAAACTGTATTCAGCTCACTTTAATTCTAAATAATAAAAGCAACCACACAGGGGTTTAATGCAGTTTAAGGAATCTACTTTAAAAGTAGCAAAGAGTCCTATGGCACCTTGTAGACTAACAGACGTATTGGAGCATGAGTTTTTGTGGGTGCATCCGACAAAGTGGCTATTCACCCACGAAAGCTCATGCTCCAATACGTCTGTTAGTCTACAAGGTGCCACAGGATTCTTTGCTGCTTTTACAGATCCAGACTAACACGGCTCCCCCTCTGATACTTTAAAAGTGAATTCAGATTCACTTTCCTGAGTAGACAGCCCCTCAGGTATCATCTACATAGGGAAGTTGCATCAGTCTAATGCAGCCAACGTGTGAATTCTAACTCAGACATTTGAGCCAGAACAAACCACAGCACTGTCTCCCATTTGGGTTTAGAAGTGGCCTATTTCAGTCTAGTTTACAATTGGGAACAGGTATCGTAGGGTACAATGAGGCCCAGCCCCAGGTTCAAACCAATCAGCGTGTAACTAGTGCAACGTTCCCCATGCAGGTAAAGGCTAAAAGACCTTCCAGACTCTGCAGCTGGGTGAAGGGAGATGGGGTAACCCATCCTAACCTCCCTAGCAGGATGTATGCAGTGCTTAGCCACCGGCCATCCCAGCCCTCAGCTGCCTGCATCAGGGCACAGTGGGTTCGGAGGAGGCGAAGGGGTATCTTTAGGGAGCTTTCCCCAGAGCTGAGGGGCAGTAATGGAGGCTGGGCACACAGGTGTCCGTTCCCTCTGGGAGCCACGCTGACCTGAGCTGAGAGACATGGGAAGTTGGGGACCTTCGCAAACCCCAGGCCTGACTGTTAAACGCCCCCCCAGCAGCACCAGTTACTGTAGACTGTCTGTCCATCACCAGTGTCTGTACCTCTGTGGTGTCAGCGTGGGGCCCAGATGTTCAGAGCTCCCTAAGGGAACTGGGTGCCCAGTGAATGGGGAACTCAGTGCCTGAAGCCCCCAAGAAGCTTAGAAAAACTCAGCCCTGCCAAGCCAACAAGAGAATAAATCTCTCATCAGTGGTGCAGCCTAGGGGGTTACAGCAGCGGGCGCTGGGAGCCAGGACTCCTGGGTTCTTTCTCCAGCTCTGGGAGGGGAGTGGGGTCTAGTGGTAAGAGCGGGCTAGGACTCCTGGATTCTCTCCCCAGCTCTGGGAGGGTAGTGGTGTCTAGTGGTTGGAGCAGGGGGGGTGGGTGGGAGCTAGGACTCCTGGGTTCTTTCTCCAGCTCTGGGAGGGGACTGGGGTCTAGTGGTTAGAGTGGGCTAGGACTCCTGGGTTCTCTCCGCAGCTCTGGGAGGGGAGTGGGGTCTAGTGGTTAGAGCGGGCTAGGACTCCCGGGTTCTCTCCCCGGCTCTGGGAGGGGAAGGACCACGCCATGGTGCCCCGCCCCATAAGCAGAGATGCAGCGAGTGCGGGTTACAGACATGCACACGTTTAATAAGACGAGGAGCCACAGAGAGGGAGTACACGATAAAAGCCGATACAGGCTGAGGGGTGGGGGCTGGGCACCTGGCCAGGAACACACAAACAGGGTGGGGGGCCCCCCAGTTGGGACCCACAAGCCCCAGGGAAGCAGGGGCCTCACTGGGGCCCAGGCAGCAAGAGATGCAGCTGAAGCGAAAAGGCACTGACGGGGGGAGACTCCAGACCAGGCTCTGCCCTCCCCCCCCCTCCACAAGAAGGAATGTTTGGGGGTGTGGAACCATGGGCAGGGTCTTTAACCACCCCCCAGGCGTGCGTCAGGGGACACCTGTTCCCCTCCATGGGGTCGGGACAGGAGTCACGAGCCCCCTCCCACCTCCACGGCTCAGCCAGGGAGCCACCTTCCCCACCAGGGACTGGGGTGGGCTGGTCTCAGCCCCAGGGGAGCTGAGGATGACCCCCCACTCCAGGGGCACTGGCATCAACGCGGGGCTCAACAGCAGCCCGAGCTGTCTCCTGAGCCCTGGGGGCTGTGGCGAGAGCCGGCGCCAGGAGCTGCCCCCGACGGCTGCTGGGGCCCGATCTTGATGCCATTCGCCTAGAAGAGAGAGGGAAGGTTACTCGGGTATGGACAGGAGAGGGCGCTGCCTCTGCGGGCCCTGCAACAAGACACTGGGTCTCGGAATGGGATCCCATCACCCATAGAAGATCTCACAGAGCTCCTGACCCCTAGGGGAAGGGACCCAGGCATCTGAGATAGCAGCATGGGGCACTCACTCCTGCAACATATGCCTGGCAGAGGAAGTGGGAACCCAGACATCCAGGATGGCAGTGCCGAGGCACCCCCCAAGCAGAAGGCCCTGCAGGCCCCAGCGGATGAGCAATGAGGCCCAGGTGGGACAAGAAGTGGGGGGGTCTGGCTCACCTCATTGTTGACGTCAAAGAGCCCCTGCTGAATCTTCCTGTAGATTTCCTTGGCTGTGTCAATGAAGGCCTGAAAACCCAACACACGTGGAGCTGAAAGCAGGCTGGCCTGGAGGCGTCTGTCCCCTGCACCCAGGATGTGGCTCCCAGATGCACCCCCTAGCCTGCTGTAAGGAGAGGGGGCTCCTGGGTGTAACGGGGTGTGGAAAGGGGCACTGTGGGAGGTGACCCCAGGTCCCTTCTAGTCCCCTCTGCCACTGACAGCTGTCTTGGCCGAGCGGAGAGTGTGGGAAGGGGAATGGGGTGGGCAGAACAGGAAGGAATGAGGTGGGAGAGTGGGTGGGGGGATGGGGCGGGAGAGTGGATGGGGGGACTGCGGGAGAGAGGGAGAAGGGGCAGTCCCAGGCCGTGATCCCAGTCCCCCTTTCCCCTCGGTCACCTCCTCGACGTTGGTGGACGTCTTGGCTGAGGTCTCCATGAAGACCAGCCCATGTTCCCGCGCGAAGGCCTCTCCCTCTGCTTTCTGCACATCCCGCCGGGACTCCAGGTCACTGCGGGGACACCACAGGTGGGGGGTGAGCATGGCTGGGCAAGGGTCCTGCCCTGGTGAGTCCTAGGGCCCCCCAAAGGCCACGGTGGGAGCCCTGCCCTCGGCTGTGGAGCCTGTCCTGGCAGGGATGACCATGCTTCACCCTGAATCCATGCACTGCCCAGAGAATCCCCTCACAGAAAGCCAGCTTCCCATCCGACCCTGCAGATATCAGCTCCCCCCGGGGTTCCTACACCCCCCCGGAGATGAGAAACCGTCTGGCCGCTCCTTCAGCTCCTTGACAGCAGATCTCGGCATGGACCTGCCCTGGAACCCAACCACTTCAGTTACCTCTTGTTGCCGATAAGCATGATGACCATGTTGGAGCTGGAATGTTGCCGAGCGTCCTCCAGCCACGAGGTCAGGTGGTTAAAGGTCTCCCGCCTGCGGGCCAGAGAAGGGGTTGAAAGGTGCTGCGGGGACAGACGGCCCCCAGGCTTTGAGCGCAAGAGAGAGGGGAGTGTGGGGTGAGGGAGCCAGGCCTTACCTGGTGATGTCATAGACCAGCAATGCTCCAGCTGCACCACGGTAGTAGGAACGGGTGATGGAACGGAAAGACTCCTGCCCGGCCTGGATGAGAGAAAAAGGGGGTGAATGCAGCTGCTCACCTGGCTCCACTTCCCTGCTGGGTCCCCCGGCTCCCCCAGCCACACCTGGCTTCTCCTAGTCACCCTATTCCTCTGCATCACACCCACCTCCTCCCCTGCGCCACAGCTGCAGTACAATCCCCAGCACCCTCTGCGTAACCACACCCCACAGCTCCCAGCCCCATTACTCCCACTGCTCCTAGCTACCTACCCCACACCTCCTCAGCTATGTCTCCCAGCCCCACTGTTCCCCACAACTGTGAATCCAGCCTCCCCCGTCAGTGTCCGCCCCATCTCACTGTGTCCCAGATCTGCAGCTTGATCTGTTTGCTGTCAATGTTGATCATCCGAGCTCCGAACTCCACACCTGGCAGAAAGACACAACAGCAGAAACCATCAAAAGGGGGACCCAATGGGGCAGGCCCAGTACAGTACACAGCTCTGTCAGTGCCTCTCACTCGCGACCTGCAGCCCCTGCCAGCCCAGCCCTGCCCCCCCCAGCTCTGCCGGTGTCCCTCACTCCCGACCCGCAGCCCCTGCCAGCCCAGCCCCCGCCCAGCTCTGTCAGTGCCTCTCACTCCCGACCCGCAGCCCCGGCCAGCCCAGCTCTGTCAGTGCCCCCCCTCCCGCCCGCAGCCCCGGCCAGCCCAGCTCTGTCAGTGCCCCCCCCTCCCGCCCGCAGCCCCGGCCAGCCCAGCTCTGTCAGTGCCCCCTCCGCCCCGCAGCCCCGGCCAGCCCAGCTCTGTCAGTGCCCCCTCCTGCCCGCAGCCCCGGCCAGCCCAGCTGTGTCAGTGGCCCCCTCCCGCCCAGCCCCGCCAGCCCAGCTCTGTCAGTGCCCCCTCCGCCCCCGGGCCAGCCCAGCTCTGTCAGTGCCCCCAGCCCCGGCCAGCCCAGCTCGGTCAGTGCCCCCTCCCGCCCGCAGGCCCAGCCAGCCCAGCTCTGTCAGTGCCCCCTCCCGCCCGCAGGCCCAGCCAGCCCAGCCCCCGCCCAGCCCTGTCAGTGCCCCCTCCCGCCCGCAGCCCCAGCCAGCCCAGCCCCGCCCAGCCCTGTCAGTGCCCCCTCCCGCCCGCAGCCCCGGCCAGCCCAGCCCCGCCCAGCCCTGTCAGTGCCCCCCTCCGCCCGCAGCCCCGGCCAGCCCAGCCCCGCCCAGCCTGTCAGTGCCCAGGCCCCCTTCCACCCCTCCGCCCCGCAGCCCCGGCCAGCCCAGCCCTGTCAGTGCCCCCTCCCGCCGCAGCCCTGCCCCGCAGCCCCGCCCGTCACCGATGGTCAGGTCGTGAACGGGCTGGAAGCGCTTGTCGGTGAACTGCAGCAGGAGACAGGATTTCCCGACACCTGGGGGCACAAAACGAGACTCTCAGGCCCGGGCCCGCCTGGGCCCCCCGCAGCCGGGGCCCGGGGGGGCTGGGGCAGTGAGTGACCCCCCCCCCGCCCGGACGGGCCCAGCGCCCCTCCCCCACCGTACCGGTGTCCCCGATGATGATGTATTTGAAGAGATAAGCGTAAGACATGATGCCCCAACCAGGTCCGCCAAGGGCCTCTCTATCCCCGCCCAGGCTCCGACTCTACTGCTCTACACCTGGTGCCGCTCTATCCCCACCTGTGCCGTCACCCGTCTCCACTGCACTACTTCCGGCGAGTGGCGCCGCTATATCCCCAGCACGGAGCCTACTCTATGCTCTACTTCCGGTACGCTCTAGCCTTCTTCCGATGCCGACTCTATTATCCACTTCCGGAGCCGTTCTAGCCCTAGCATAGGGCCAGCTCTACTGCTCTATTTCCAGCGCCGCTCTATCCCTCACCCAGTACCATTTCTACTTCCGGCGCCATTCTAGCTCTGGGAGAGCTAAACTCGGTTGCTCTCCAGCCGCTTTGGCCGCCCGGGCGTCCCGCTGTCTCTCACTCCCAGCTCTACCGGGGGGGGGCTTGGGGTTTGTACCGGAAGTGACGCCAAACAGCGGCGGCGGGGGGAGAACAGGGGAGCACGGGAGGACGGCGATTTCCGGTTCCGGGAGAGGGCTCGGGGTGGGGGGTCGCTCACAGACTCGCAGGCGGTGGCGGCTGCTGGGACCATGGAGGTGAAGGGGGTGGCTGAGGGGGTGGTTGTGGGGCTGGGGAGGGCTGGGGGCAGTTGTAGGGGCTTGGGGGTGGTTGCAGGGGTGGCTGCAGGGGTGGTTGGGGGCTGGGGGTGGTTGCAGAGGAATGTTTGCGGCGTGCTGGGGGTGGTTGAGGGGCTAGGAGGTGTCTGGGGTGGGAGGGTGGCTTGGGGGCGGTTGTAGGGGCTTGGGGTGGTTGGGGGCTGGGGAGGTGGGGGTGGTTGCAGAGGAATGTTTGCGGCGTGCTGGGGGTGGTTGAGGGCTAGGGAGGTGTCTGGGGGTGGGAGGGTGGCTTGGGGCAGTTGTAGGGGCTTGGGGGTGGTTGCAGGGGTGGCTGCAGGGGTGGTTGGGGGCTGGGGAGGTGGGGGTGGTTGCAGAGGACTGTTTGCGGCGGGCTGGGGGGTGGTTGAGGGGCGAGGGAGGTGTCTGGGGTGGGAGGGTGGCTTGGGGGAGGTTGTAGGGGCTTGGGGTGGTTGGGGAGGTGGGGGTGGTTGCAGAGAAATGTTTGCAGCGGGCTGGGGAGTGGTTGGGGCTAAGGGGTGGTTGCTGGGGTGGTTGGGGGCTGGAGAGGTGGCTTGGGGAGGTTGTAGGGGCTTGGGGTGGTTGTGGGGGACTGGGGAGGTGGGGGTGGTTCAAGAGGAATGTTTGTGGCTGGCTGGGGAGTGGTTGGGGGCCTAGGGGGTGATTGTGGGGGTCTGGGGAGGTGGTTGGGGAGTGCTGAAGTCAGAGGCTCAGACCTGTTCTGCATGTAAAGGTTTTGCCATCGTCCATGTGTAACACACACACCTGACCCCCTCCCCCCAGAATAATGGAGCTGGGACCCCCTGGGCGTGGTGATGCCAACACAAAAGCGCATTTGCTGGTGCAGCTCATTTGGCTCTGGGAGCTGACCTGAGCTGTGTCCTGTTTAAATCCAGTTTCTCTTGGACTGGCATCAGGCGTATCTCTGCTAGGGCAGCGTTGGCAGCAGAGCTGCACTGGTGTCCAGCTCTGCCAGCTAACCCGTGCTAGTGTAGACGAAGCCTTACGCCAAAGTAATGAAGAGATTGGATTGTGACCAACACCTGCCTCCTGCTGGCGTGAAACTGGTTCAGGCAGTTTGACTCACACCTGGAAACTGAGCATCCACTCACGAACTCTCGTTCGATTGAACCTGTGTAAAATCCCATCCTCAAAGAGATCCCTGTGGGTCAGGCTGAAATCCCAGATCCCTAGGCCACCTTAGAGTGACAAAAAGGCTGTGAGCCAGGTCTTGTCTACACGTAAACATGGCCATGTCAGCAGCGTTAAGGTAGCCATTGAAGAGACAGCTCTGCTGGTATAAAAGTGTTTGTGCCGGGAAGCGAAATAAGCTCTCCTAGCATATCTTTTTATACCAGTTTTACTGTGGCTTCTGTGGGGTTTTTCTGGCATAAATGTCACACTCGTCACAAACATAGCTCTGCCACTAAACCTAGACCAGGGCTTGGCTTGAGCCCAGTTTATGTGGGTTAAACTGCAGGCATTGGGTTTGTCTGCACATGGACTTGTTCAGGAATAGCTCTGCTATGAAAGTGGATTCAGCTACACAGGAACAAGCTAAAGTACTTCTAGAGTATCTGAGTGCCTGACAATCTTGAGTGTATTTCTTCTCCCAGTGCTCCTGAGAGGCAGCACTGTGCTAGTATGCCCTCTGTATGGCTGGGGGACTAAGGCAGAAAGGCTAAGGGCTCCTCTGCATGAGACACTCAGGAAAATTAATGTGAATTCATTTGAAGTGAATTAGTTAAACCACATTTAACTTAACTCACTTTGAAGTTAAGTAAAGTTAGTTAATTATGGCCACTTAAATGCTGAATAAGACTGTCCACACAGGAGTTGTGTGCAGTTTAACAAATCCACTTTAAATTCACACTTGCTAAATTGGATTAACTTTTCTGAGTGTCCCACGTAAACAAGCCCTCAGTGACTTGCCTCAGCTTCCACAGGGAGCCTGTGACAAAGCAGTGAGTTAATACATGTGGAGAGCTGTAGTTTAAATTCTCCCTGCCTTAATCCGGATTAATTTTCAAATCTAGACAAAATAAAACCTTTGAAGGCACTATTTAGCCTGGCAGCTTGTTGTGCTAGTTTAAGAGGTTGGTTTAAATTCGGTTAAACCATAACAGAAGCACGTGAGTGTCCTTATTTCCCATTAAAGCCAGTTTATTTTGGGTTGGTTAACTGGTTATTTTGCGTGGCCCCAAACTGAAATGTACCTGCTTTAATCTGTAAGGAGGGCATCTCTATAAGGCTCAGCACCAGGGTAACTGAATTGGTTTGGAAAACGGTTCAAACTAAATCCCTGGGACTTTTCATTGATTTTTTTAAAGCCATCAGGGACCCTGTGTGTCACAGACCAGAGAATTCCTCCCAGTTCCTGCTGGCCAGAGCTCAACAATGCCTGTCTTCCTAAAGCACCTTCCAGGATGGTCTCCGGGCTGTCTCTGAAGCCCTCATGAGATGGAGATTCCACCACTTCCCTCAGGAGTTTGTCCTAGTGGTTAATTACCCTCATTGTTAAAAAAAACAAAAAAAACCCAACAACAGTGGTGCCTGATTTCCTGCCCGAATGTGGCTGGCCCAGCTTACAGCCCCGGGTTCTGGTGTGTGCAGGTGAGGCTGGTGT
Organism: Mauremys reevesii; assembly: GCF_016161935.1. Lineage (NCBI taxonomy): Eukaryota > Metazoa > Chordata > Testudines > Geoemydidae > Mauremys > Mauremys reevesii. Next base: position 189,617 of record NC_052635.1, read on the forward strand.
GGTTGCCTGTGTCTGACTGGAAAGCCCCATTAACCCCCCTGGGACTCCTTTGTTTGCCCCTCGCTGCTGCCTGGACTGGGTGCCAGTCACCCCATGTACAGGGCTGAATGCCTGTGGGCTGGGGTTTGCACAGAGACCGAGGGCACAGGCTGGTCCTCACCAGCCCACTTCTCTTCTCTCCCCCGTAGTTCCCTGGAGGAAATGACAATTACCTGGCCATCACGGGGACGGCTCATCCCTTCCTGTCGGGGGCAGAGGTGAGATGGCATTGCGGCTGAGGGTGGAAAATGGGAGATGGATTTGGGATGGGAGCTGAGCGGAGCAGGGTCTGCGGGAGGAGGCCCATGGAAGGAGGCTGGAGCTGGCCCGTGCGGAGACCAAGGCTCACCTGGGAATGAGCGACTAGCAGAGGCAGAGAGAGGAAACTAAGAGGGTCATTGTGAGAAGGACCCGTGAGGGAAAACGTTGCTGCCCCAGTGGGACTTCCTGGGGTGAAGCAGGGGGGCTGGAGCCCAGAAGCTCGGTCGTGGAGCCATGTGGCCGACTCTGAAGGAAGAGTGGGACCCCCTGGGGGTCTGGTTCACTGAAGGGGTTCCTCCGAGGGACAGTTTAAAAGATAGGGTGTGGCACAGATCCTCTGGATCACTATGAGGCACCAGGGAGGTGGGGTCTGGGCCCTGGCTGGGGGAGGGGGCAGGGGGGTACCAGGGTGATGAGGGCTGAGCTCTGGCCGGGGAAGGGGTAGTGATGGGCACCCCAGGGTGATGGGGCTGGGCCCGGGGAGGGGGCAGGGGGGGCACCAGGGTCATGGGGCTGAGCCCTGGCTAGGTGAAGGATAGTGTGGGGCACCAGGGAGATGGGGTGGACCTTGGCCGGGGGAAGGGGGCACCAGGGTACCAAGTTCAAGTCTCCGACCTTTCTGCAGACGTTCCACACCCCCAGCCTGGGGGATGAGGAGTTTGAGATCCCGCCCATCTCCCTGGACGCCGACCCCTCGCTGGCCGTCTCAGACGTGGTGGGGCACTTCGATGACCTGGGGGACCCCAGCAGCGCGCCCGATGCCGGCTTCTCCACCCAGTATGGCGTGCAGGCCCTCGACATGCCCGTGGGCATGAACCACAGCCTCATGGAGCAGGGCGGCGGGCTCCTGGCGGGGGGGCTGGCCATGGTGAGGGGCCGGGCCGGGCTGGGCAGGGCAGGGCAGGGCAGGGGAGGGCGGGCTGCCTTGCAAGGCACTGCCCGGTAGTGCCTGGCTGTGGGCTGCGGAGGAGCCTGGGCCCCCTACTGGCTGGCTGGGGATGTACATGCCGGGAGGGCCAGGGCTGGTGCCCCCTAGCAGCAAACTAGGGTATTGCAGGAGGCTGGTGCTGCCGGGGGCTTCCTCGGGGGAAGGACAGTGCCCCCCAGCGCCGGCCCCCCAGCTTTGTGTCTGCCCCCCCAGGACCTGGATCACTCCATGGGCACCCAGTACAGCACCAACCCGCCCGTCACGATAGACGTGCCCATGAGCCCTGGGGCACTGATGGGGCACGGCCAGCTGACCACCATCGACCAGTCCGAGCTGAGCTCCCAGCTGGGCCTGAGCCTGGGGGGCAGCACCATCCTACCGCCCGCTGCCCAGTCGCCCGAGGAGCGGCTCTCCACCACGCCCTCCCCCACCAGCTCCCTGCAGGAGGACGAGCCCGAGGAGTTCAGACGGGTGAGATGCTGCTGGTGCCTGTGCCATGGCCCCCCCCAGCAGCGCCAGGGCCTCGCTCCTCTCCCTCCCCTGGGCAGCGCCGGGGCCCCGCGCTCCCGCTCCTCCCCCCACCGCCCCGGGCAGCGCCGGGGCCCCTCGCTCCCGCTCCTCCCCCATCCCCCCCCGGGCAGCGCCGGGCCTCGCCTCGCTCCTCCCCACCTCCCGGGCAGCGCCAGGGCCCTCCATCTCGCCCCGGCAGCGCCGGCCCTCGCCTCCCGCTCCTCCCCGGCAGCGCTGGGGCCCCTCGCTCCCGCTCCTCCCCCCACCCCCCTGGGCAGCGCCAGGGCCCCTCCATCCCCAGCAGCGCTGGGCCTCGCTCCCGCCTCCTCCCCATCCCCGGGCAGCGCCGGGGCCTCGCCCGCTCCTCCCCATCCCCGGGCAGCGCCGGGCCTCGCTCGCTCCTCCCCCATCCCCGGGCAGCGCCGGGCCTCGCTCGCCTCCTCCCCATCCCCTGGGCAGCGCCGGGCCCCTCGCTCCGCTCCTCCCCACCCCCGGGCAGCGCCAGGGCCTCCATCCGCCCGGCAGCGCTGGGCCTCGCCCCGCTCCTCCCCATCCCCGCCCCTGGGCAGCGCCGGGGCCCCTCGCTCCCACTCCTCCCCAATCCCCTGGGCAGCGCCGGGCCTCGCTCGCTCCTCCCCATCCCCTGGGCAGTGCAGAGGCCCTCGCTCCCGCTCCTCCCCATCCCCTGGGCAGCGCCGGGGCCTCGCCCCGCTCCTCCCCACCGACCCGGGCAGCGCCAGGGCCCCTCCATCCCCAGCAGTGCCGGGCCCTCGCTCCGCCTCCCATCCCCGCCCCGGCAGCACCAGGGCCCTCGCTCCCGCTCCTCCCCATCCCCTCCCGGCAGTGCCAGGGCCTCGCTCCCGCCTCCCCCACCCCTGCGGGCAGCGCCGGGCCCCTCGCTCCTGCTCCTCCCCACCCACCCGGTCAGCGCCAGGGCCTCCATCCCCCAGCAGCGCCGGGCCTCGCCTCGCTCCTCCCCATCCCCGGCAGCGCCGGGGCCCCTTGCTCCCGCTCCTCCCATCCCCGGCAGCGCCGGGGCCCCTCGCTCCCGCTCCTCCCCATCCCCGGTCAGCGCCGGGGCCCTCGCCCCTGCTCCTCCCCACCCACCTGGTCAGCGCCAGGGCCTCTCCATCCCCAGCAGCGCCGGGCCCTCGCTCCCGCTCCTCCCCTCTGTGGGCAGCGCTGGGCCTCGCCCCGCTCCTCCCCTCTGTGGGCAGTGCCGGGGCCCCTCGCTCCGGCTCCTCCCCCCCTCTGTGGGCAGCGCCGGGGCCCCTGGCTCCCGCTCCTCCCCTCTGAGGGCAGCGCCGGGGCCCCTCGCTCCCGCTCCTCCCCTCTGAGGGCAGCGCCGGGGCCCCTCGCTCCCGCTCCTCCTCCCCTCTGAGGGCAGCGCCGGGGCCCCTCGCTCCCGCTCCTCCTCCCCTCTGAGGGCAGCGCCGGGGCCCCTCGCTCCCGCTCCTCCTCCCCTCTGTGGGCAGCGCCGGGGCCCCTCGCTCCCGCTCCTCCCCCCCTCTGTGGGCAGCGCCGGGGCCCCTCGCTCCCGCTCCCCCCACCCGCCCCCGGGCGCTTGGCTCCCCCATGTGTGCTGCTGAAGGTGAGGTCTGTCTCCAGCAGCAGGTGCCAGCCCAGAAGGCTGCGCCGGTGGTGCTGGACGTGGGGCGGAAGCAGAAACCTGCCAAGAAGCAGAAGAAGAAGAAGGACCCAAATGAGCCGCAGAAACCAGTCTCGGCCTATGCCCTGTTCTTCCGTGACACACAGGCCGCCATCAAGGGCCAGAACCCTAACGCCACCTTCGGGGAGGTCTCCAAGATCGTGGCCTCCATGTGGGACAGCTTGGGCGAGGAGCAGAAACAGGTGGGTAGGGCAGTGGGAGCCTGGGGGGAAGAGCACAGGCAGGCGAGGGCTGGGGAGGGGCAGAGCTGGGGGTGGGTGTTGCTGCTCACCCCCTGTCCTTCCTCGCCAGGTTTACAAGCGGAAGACGGAGGCGGCGAAGAAGGAGTATCTGAAGGCGCTGGCGGCCTATCGGGCTCTCCAGGTGTGTCACTGCGCTCGGTGCTGTATGCCTAGTCCCAGGCTGAGGGCAGCAAGCAGCCGCTCTGCGCCCTGCAGTTCTGAAGGTGGGCTGGGCTCAGCGGAGAGAGGGGGGCTGGATGAGGAGCAGGGTGGAACGAAGCAGAGATGGAGGAGGGAGAGGGTCAGAGAAAACGGCTGAGGGAGTCCAGCAAAACTGTAGCAAGTTCTCGGAAGGTCCCTGCTCCAGCTGCTTCTCCCGCGCCTGGCAGGAGGCTCCGGCTCGTCCGTTCTCCCCTAGGGCTCCTCTCTGGGTTGTTCCAGGGAGGAGGAGGCTGCCCTGCATTGTTCATGGCCTCCCCCCGCCTGCTTTCTCTGCTCTTGGGCTAATCTTTATTCTCCCTCTCTGCAGACGGCAGCCGAGACGGCGGAGCTGGACCTGAACCCAGTGCCGCCCCCAGCAGCTCCCCAGCCAGCGCCAGCTCCAGCCCCCACGGCTCCCTCGCCGGCCCCCACGCCCCCTGCCCCCTCGCCAGTTCTCGAGTCCCCACCGGCCACCCCTCAGCCAGTGCCCGCCCCCGGGAACCTCTGCTCGCCGCCGCCAGCCCAGCCCAGCTTCACCAAGATCATCATCCCCAAGCAGATGCTGCCCTTGTCCTCGCAGGGCGGGGTGGTCACTGTCATCCCCGTCACCTCTGTCACCTCCAGGGGGCTGCAGCTGGGCACGGGCGCCACCCAGATCGTCACCCGCTCTGTGCTGCAGGCTGCGGCGGCCGCTGCCGCGGCCGCCTCCTCCATGCAGCTGCCCCGGCTCCAGCCCCCGCCCCTGCAGCAGATGCCCCCGCCCCAGCCCCCTGCCCAGCAGGTCGCTGTCCTGCAGCCTCCGCCACCCCTGCAGGCCATGCAGCAGCCCGCCCTGCAGCAGAAGGTGCGGCTCCACCTGCAGCAGCAGCCCCCGCCCCTGCAGATCAAGATCCTGCCTCCGCCAGCCCTGCAGATCCAGCCTGTTACCCTGCAGCCCGAGGAGGCCAGTCCCGAGCGGCCCAGCCCAGAGCCCCAGGGCTCCCCGGAGCCTGTGGAGATGATCACGGCTGACGTGGTGCCCGAGGTGAGGGGGAGGGAACGGGGGTCCTGTGGCCCTGCTCCTGGTCAGGGGAGGGCTGGACTGAGACACGGTGCCTCCTGTGTCCTTGTATTTCTCCCCTGCCCTGCGGTCGATGAGCGGCTGGCGGGGCAAAGAGCCAGCACATTCAGAGGCCATGGGGTGGGATGGACTGGAGGGGTGTAGATGACCTGGGGGTTCTCTATGTGGGTCGTGGGGGGATAGGCTGGGTGCAGGGGGGTGTTGGGTTGTGGAGGGGTGACAGCTGGGTACAGCGGGTCATGGAGGGGATGGGGGATGGGCTGGGTTCAGGGGGACAGGGAGGGATAGCATGGGGGAGAGGCTGGGTGCAGGGGGTAATGGAGGGGTGGGGTGACAGGCTGGGTACAGGGGGTGGTGGAGGGGCACTGTGTTGGGACGGGCTGGGCACGGGGGTGCAGTCGGGTGCGTGAGGTCGTAGCCTGCTGAGGCAGGAGTGTCCTGGCTGCAGGGGGTGGTGAAGGGGCGCTGTGTGGGGACGGGCTGGGCGCAGGGGTGCAGTCGGGTGCGTGAGGTTGTAGCATGCTGAGGCGGGAGTGGCCCGGTAGGGGGTGGTGGAGGGGCGCTGGGTGGGGACAGGCTGGGCACGGGGGTGCAGTGGGGTGCGTGAGGTCGTAGCATGCTGAGGTGGGGGTGGCCCGGCCGCGGGGGTAGGCTGGGTGTAGGGGTGGTGAAGGGGCACTGTGTGGGGACGGGCTGGGCACGGGGGTGCAGTTGGGTGCGTGAGGTTGTAGCATGCTGAGGTGGGAGTGGCCCGGCCGCGGGGGGTAGGCTGGGTGTAGGGGGTGGTGGAGGGGCGCTGTGTGGGGACGGGCTGGGCACGGGGGTGCAGTTGGGTGCGTGAGGTTGTAGCCTGCTGAGGTGGGAGTGGCCCGGCCGCGGGGGGTAGGCTGGGTGTAGGGGGTGGTGGAGGGGCGCTGTGTGGGGATGGGCTGGGCGCGGGGGTGCAGTCGGGTGCGTGAGCTCGTAGCACGCTGAGGCGGGAGTGGCCCGGTAGGGGGTGGTGAAGGGGCGCTGTGTGGGGACGGGCTGGGCACGGGGGTGCAGTCGGGTGCGTGAGGTCGTAGCCTGCTGAGGCCGGAGTGTCTCGCTGCAGGGGGTGGTGATGGGGCGCTGTGTGGGGACGGGCTGGGCACGGGGGTGCAGTCGGGTGCGTGAGGTCGTAGCCTGCTGAGGCAGGAGTGTCCTGGCTGCAGGGGCGTGAAGGGGCGCTGTGTGGGATGGGCTGGGCGCGGGGGTGCAGTTGGGTGCGTGAGGTTGTAGCATGCTGAGGCGGAGTGGCCCGGTAGGGGTGGTGGAGGCGCTGTGTGGGGATGGGCTGGGCGCGGGGGTGCAGTCGGGTGCGTGAGGTCGTAGCCTGCTGAGGCGGGAGTGGCCCGGTAGGGGGTGGCGGGGCGCTGTGGGGGGCTGGGCTGGGCACGGGGGCGCAGTCGGGTGCGTGAGGTCGTAGCACGCTGAGGCGGGAGTGGCCGGGCTGCTGGGGGGGGTGGAGGGGCGCTGTGTGGGGACGGGCTGGGCACGGGGGTGCAGTCGGGTGCGTGAGGTTGTAGCCTGCTGAGGCAGGAGTGTCCTGGCTGCAGGGGCGGTGAAGGGGCGCTGTGGGGATGGGCTGGGCGCGGGGGTGCAGTTGGGTGCGTGAGGTTGTAGCATGCTGAGGCGGGAGTGGCCCGGTAGGGGTGGTGGAGGGGCGCTGTGGGGATGGGCTGGGCGCGGGGTGCAGTCGGGTGCGTGAGGTCGTAGTCTGCTGAGGCGGAGTGGCCTGGCTGCAGGGGTGGTGAAGGGCGCTGTGTGGGATGGGCTGGGCACGGGGGTGCAGTCGGGTGCGTGAGGTCGTAGCCTGCTGAGGGGAGTGGCCCGGTAGGGGGTGGTGAAGGGGCGCTGTGTGGGGATGGGCTGGGCGCGGGGGTGCAGTTGGGTGCGTGAGGTTGTAGCATGCTGAGGCGGGAGTGGCCCGGTAAGGGGTGGAGGCGCTGTGTGGGGACGGGCTGGGCACGGGGGTGCAGTTGGGTGCGTGAGGTCGTAGCATGCTGAGGCAGGAGTGTCCTGGCTGCAGGGGGTGGTGGAGGGGCGCTGTGTGGGGATGGGCTGGGCGCGGGGGTGCAGTTGGGTGCGTGAGGTTGTAGCATGCTGAGGCGGGAGTGGCCCGGTAGGGGGTGGTGGAGGCGCTGTGTGGGGACGGGCTGGGCACGGGGTGCAGTCGGGTGCGTGAGGTCGAGCCTGCTGAGGCGGGAGTGGCCTGGCTGCAGGGGTGGTGAAGGGGCGCTGTGTGGGGATGGGCTGGGCACGGGGTGCAGTCGGGTGCGTGAGGTCGTAGCATGCTGAGGTGGGAGTGGCCCGGCCGCGGGGGGTAGGCTGGGTGTAGGGGTGGTGAAGGGTGCTGTGTGGGGATGGGCTGGGCACGGGATGCAGTCGGGTGCGTGAGGTCGTAGCCTGCTGAGGCAGGAGTGTCCTGGCTGCAGGGGTGGTGAAGGGGCGCTGTGTGGGACGGGCTGGGCGCGGGTGCAGTCGGGTGCGTGAGGTCGTAGCACGCTGAGGCGGGAGTGGCCTGGCTGCAGGGGTGTTGAAGGGGCGCTGTGTGGGGATGGGCTGGGCACGGGATGCAGTCGGGTGCGTGAGGTCGAGCCTGCTGAGGCGGGAGTGGCCTGGCTGCAGGGGTGGTGGAGGGCGCTGTGTGGGGATGGGCTGGGCATGGGGGTGCAGTTGGGTGCGTGAGGTTGTAGCGTGCTGAGGCGGGAGTGGCCCGGTAGGGGGTGGTGAAGGGGCGCTGTGTGGGGATGGGCTGGGCGCGGGGGTGCAGTCGGGTGCGGGAGTTAATAGAATGCTGAGGCGGGAGTGGCCAGGGCGGCGGTGGTGAAGGGGCGCTGTGTGGGGACGGGCTGGGCCGGGGGGTGCAGTCGGGTGCGTGAGGTCGTAGGCTGCTGAGGCGGAGTGTCCTGGCTGCAGGGGTGGTGAAGGCGCTGTGTGGGGACGGGCTGGGCGGGGTGCAGTCGGGTGCGTGAGGTCGTAGTCTGCTGAGGCGGGAGTGGCCTGGCTGCAGGGGGTGGTGAAGGGGCGCTGTGTGGGGATGGGCTGGGCACGGGGGTGCAGTTGGGTGCGTGAGGTCGTAGCATGCTGAGTTGGGAGTGGCCCGGCCGCGGGGTAGGCTGGGTGTAGGGGTGGTGGAGGCGCTGTGTGGGGATGGGCTGGGCGCGGGGTGCAGTCGGGTGCGTGAGGTCGTAGCCTGCTGAGGCGGGAGTGTCCTGGCTGCAGGGGGTGGTGAAGGGGCGCTGTGTGGGGACGGGCTGGGCGCGGGGGTGCAGTCGGGTGCGTGAGGTCGTAGCCTGCTGAGGCGGGAGTGGCCTGGCTGCAGGGGGTGGTGAAGGGGCGCTGTGTGGGGATGGGCTGGGCGCGGGGGTGCAGTCGGGTGCGTGAGGTCGTAGCCTGCTGAGGCGGGAGTGTCCTGGCTGCAGGGGTGGTGAAGGCGCTGTGTGGGGACGGGCTGGGCGCGGGGTGCAGTCGGGTGCGTGAGGTCGAGCCTGCTGAGGCGGAGTGGCCTGGCTCCAGGGGGTGGTGAAGGGGCGCTGTGTGGGGATGGGCTGGGCGCGGGGGTGCAGTCGGGTGCGTGAGGTCGTAGCATGCTGAGGTGGGAGTGGCCCGGCCGCGGGGGGTAGGCTGGGTGTAGGGGGTGGTGAAGGGGCGCTGTGTGGGGACGGCTGGGCGGGGATGCAGTCGGGTGCGTGAGGTCGTAGCCTGCTGAGGGGAGTGGCCCGGTAGGGGGTGGTGAAGGGGCGCTGTGTGGGGACGGGCTGGGCACGGGGGTGCAGTTGGGTGTGAGGTCGAGCATGCTGAGGCGGGAGTGGCCCGGTAGCGGTGGTGGAGGGGCGCTGTGTGGGACGGGCTGGGCACGGGATGCAGTCGGGTGCGTGAGGTTGTAGCCTGCTGGGGCGGGAGTGTCCTGGCTGCAGGCGGTGGTGAAGGGGCGCTGTGTGGGGACGGGCTGGGCACGGGGGTGCAGTCGGGTGCGTGAGGTCGTAGCCTGCTGAGGCGGGAGTGGCCTGGCTGCAGGGGGTGGTGAAGGGGCGCTGTGTGGGGACGGGCTGGGCACGGGGGTGCAGTCGGGTGCGTGAGGTCGTAGCCTGCTGAGGCTGGAGTGTCCTGGCTGCAGGGGGTGGTGGAGGCGCTGTGTGGGGACGGGCTGGGCACGGGGGTGCAGTTGGGTGCGTGAGGTCGTAGCCTGCTGAGGCAGGAGTGTCCTGGCTGCAGGGGGTGGTGGAGGGGCGCTGTGTGGGGACGGGCTGGGCACGGGGGTGCAGTCGGGTGCGTGAGGTTGTAGCCTGCTGAGGCAGGAGTGTCCTGGCTGCAGGGGGAGGTGGAGGGGCGCTGTGTGGGGACGGGCTGGGCACGGGGGTGCAGTCGGGTGCGTGAGGTCGTAGCCTGCTGAGGCGGGAGTGGCCCGGTAGGGGGTGGTGGAGGGGCGCTGTGTGGGGATGGGCTGGGCACGGGGGTGCAGTCGGGTGCGTGAGGTCGTAGCCTGCTGAGGCAGGAGTGTCCTGGCTGCAGGGGGAAGTGAAGGGGCGCGGGGGGGGGAAGGGCTGGGCGCGGGGGTGCAGTGGGGTGCGTGAGGTTGTAGCATGCTGAGGGGGGAGTGTCCCGGTAGGGGTGGTGGGGCGCTGTGTGGGGATGGGCTGGGCGCGGGGGTGCAGTCGGGTGCGTGAGGTCGTAGTCTGCTGAGGCGGGAGTGGCCTGGCTGCAGGGGGTGGTGAAGGGGCGCTGTGTGGGGATGGGCTGGGCACGGGGGTGCAGTCGGGTGCGTGAGGTCGTAGCCTGCTGAGGCGGGAGTGGCCCGGTAGGGGGTGGTGGAGGGGCGCTGTGTGGGGATGGGCTGGGCGCGGGGGTGCAGTTGGGTGCGTGAGGTTGTAGCATGCTGAGGCGGGAGTGGCCCGGTAGGGGGTGGTGGAGGGGCGCTGTGTGGGGACGGGCTGGGCACGGGGGTGCAGTTGGGTGCGTGAGGTCGTAGCATGCTGAGGTGGGAGTGGCCCGGCCGCGGCAGGTAGGCTGGGTGCAGGGGGCGGTGAAGGGGCGCTGTGTGGGGACGGGCTGGGCGAGGGGGTGCAGTTGTGTGCGTGAGGTTGTAGCATGCTGAGGCGGAGTGGCCCGGTAGGGGTGGTGGAGGCGCTGTGTGGGGATGGGCTGGGCGGGGTGCAGTTGGGTGCGTGAGGTTGTAGCATGCTGAGGCGGAGTGGCCCGGTAGGGGTGGTGAAGGGCGCTGTGGGGATGGGCTGGGCACGGGGTGCAGTCGGGTGCGTGAGGTCGAGCACGCTGAGGCGGGAGTGGCCTGGCTGCAGGGGTGGTGGAGGCGCTGTGTGGGGACGGGCTGGGCACGGGGGTGCAGTCGGGTGCGTGAGGTTGTAGCCTGCTGAGGCAGGAGTGTCCTGGCTGCAGGGGGCAGTGAAGGGGCGCTGTGTGGGGATGGGCTGGGCGCGGGGGTGCAGTTGGGTGCGTGAGGTTGTAGCATGCTGAGGCGGGAGTGGCCCGGTAGGGGGTGGTGGAGGGGCGCTGTGTGGGGATGGGCTGGGCGCGGGGGTGCAGTCGGGTGCGTGAGGTCGTAGTCTGCTGAGGCGGGAGTGGCCTGGCTGCAGGGGGTGGTGAAGGGGCGCTGTGTGGGGATGGGCTGGGCACGGGGGTGCAGTCGGGTGCGTGAGGTCGTAGCCTGCTGAGGCGGGAGTGGCCCGGTAGGGGGTGGTGGAGGGGCGCTGTGTGGGGATGGGCTGGGCGCGGGGGTGCAGTTGGGTGCGTGAGGTTGTAGCATGCTGAGGCGGGAGTGGCCCGGTAAGGGGTGGTGGAGGGGCGCTGTGTGGGGACGGGCTGGGCACGGGGGTGCAGTTGGGTGCGTGAGGTCGTAGCATGCTGAGGCAGGAGTGTCCTGGCTGCAGGGGGTGGTGGAGGGGCGCTGTGTGGGGATGGGCTGGGCGCGGGGGTGCAGTAGGGTGCGTGAGGTCGTAGCATGCTGAGGTGGGAGTGGCCCGGTAAGGGGTGGTGGAGGGGCGCTGTGTGGGGACGGGCTGGGCACGGGGGTGCAGTCGGGTGCGTGAGGTCGTAGCCTGCTGAGGCGGGAGTGGCCTGGCTGCAGGGGGTGGTGAAGGGGCGCTGTGTGGGGATGGGCTGGGCACGGGGGTGCAGTCGGGTGCGTGAGGTCGTAGCATGCTGAGGTGGGAGTGGCCCGGCCGCGGGGGGTAGGCTGGGTGTAGGGGGTGGTGAAGGGGTGCTGTGTGGGGATGGGCTGGGCACGGGGATGCAGTCGGGTGCGTGAGGTCGTAGCCTGCTGAGGCAGGAGTGTCCTGGCTGCAGGGGGTGGTGAAGGGGCGCTGTGTGGGGACGGGCTGGGCGCGGGGGTGCAGTCGGGTGCGTGAGGTCGTAGCACGCTGAGGCGGGAGTGTCCTGGCTGCAGGGGGTGATGAAGGGGCGCTGTGTGGGGATGGGCTGGGCACGGGGATGCAGTTGGGTGCGTGAGGTCGTAGCCGGCTGGGGCGGGAGTGGGCTGGGTGCTGGGGGTGGTGTAGGGGCGCTGTGTGGGGAGGGGCTGGGCATGGGGGTGCAGTTGGGTGCGTGAGGTTGTAGCGTGCTGAGGCGGGAGTGGCCCGGTAGGGGGTGGTGAAGGGGCGCTGTGTGGGGATGGGCTGGGCGCGGGGGTGCAGTTGGGTGCGTGAGGTTATAGCATGCTGAGGCGGGAGTGGCCCGGTAGGGGGTGGTGAAGGGGCGCTGTGTGGGGATGGGCTGGGCACGGGGGTGCAGTCGGGTGCGTGAGGTCGTAGCCTGCTGAGGCGGGAGTGTCCTGGCTGCAGGGGGTGGTGAAGGGGCGCTGTGTGGGGACGGGCTGGGCCCGGGGGTGCAGTCGGGTGCGTGAGGTTGTAGCCTGCTGAGGCAGGAGTGTCCTGGCTGCAGGGGGTGGTGGAGGGGCGCTGTGTGGGGACGGGCTGGGCACGGGGGTGCAGTCGGGTGCGTGAGGTTGTAGCCTGCTGAGGCAGGAGTGTCCTGGCTGCAGGGGGTGGTGGAGGGGCGCTGTGTGGGGACGGGCTGGGCACGGGGGTGCAGTCGGGTGCGTGAGGTGGTAGCCTGCTGAGGCAGGAGTGTCCGGGCTGGAGGGGTGGTGGAGGCGCTGTGTGGGGACGGGCTGGGCACGGGGTGCAGTCGGTGCGTGAGGTCGTAGCCTGCTGAGGCGGGAGTGGCCCGGTAGGGGTGGCGGGGGCGCGGTGTGGGGAGGGGCTGGGCACGGGGGTGCAGTCGGGTGCGTGAGGTCGTAGCCTGCTGAGGCAGGAGTGTCCTGGCTGCAGGGGGAAGTGAAGGGGCGCTGTGTGGGGAGGGGCTGGGCGCGGGGGTGCAGTTGGGTGCGTGAGGTTGTAGCATGCTGAGGCGGGAGAGGCCCGGAACGGGGTGGTGCAGGGGCGCTGTGGGGATGGGCTGGGCGCGGGGTGCAGTCGGGTGCGTGAGGTCGTAGTCTGCTGAGGCGGGAGTGGCCTGGCTGCAGGGGTGGTGAAGGGCGCTGTGTGGGATGGGCTGGGCACGGGGTGCAGTCGGGTGCGTGAGGTCGAGCCTGCTGAGGCGGAGTGGCCCGGTAGGGGTGGTGGAGGCGCTGTGTGGGGATGGGCTGGGCGCGGGGTGCAGTTGGGTGCGTGAGGTTGTAGCATGCTGAGGCGGAGTGGCCCGGTAAGGGGTGGTGGAGGCGCTGTGTGGGGACGGGCTGGGCACGGGGTGCAGTTGCGCGTGAGGTCGAGCATGCTGAGGTGGGAGTGGCCCGGCCGCGGCAGGTAGGCTGGGTGCAGGGGGCGGTGAAGGGGCGCTGTGTGGGGATGGGCTGGGCATGGGGGTGCAGTTGGGTGCGTGAGGTTGTAGCATGCTGAGGCGGGAGTGGCCCGGTAGGGGGTGGTGAAGGGGCGCTGTGTGGGGATGGGCTGGGCACGGGGGTGCAGTCGGGTGCGTGAGGTCATAGCCTGCTGAGGCGGGAGTGGCCTGGCTGCAGGGGGTGGTGAAGGGGGGCAGTGAGTGGAAGGGCTCGGCGCGGGGGTGCAGTCGGGTGAGTGAGGTCGTAGCCTGCTGAGGCGGAGTGGCCTGGCTGCAGGGGGTGGTGAAGGGGCGCTGTGTGGGGATGGGCTGGGCGCGGGGGTGCAGTCGGGTGCGTGAGGTCGTAGCATGCTGAGGTGGGAGTGGCCCGGCCGCGGGGGGTAGGCTGGGTGTAGGGGGTGGTGAAGGGGCGCTGTGTGGGGACGGGCTGGGCGCGGGGATGCAGTCGGGTGCGTGAGGTCGTAGCCTGCTGAGGCGGGAGTGTCCTCGCTGCAGGGGGTGGTGAAGGGGCGCTGTGTGGGGACGGGCTGGGCACGGGGGTGCAGTCGGGTGCGTGAGGTCGTAGCCTGCTGAGGCGGGAGTGGCCTGGCTGCAGGGGGTGGTGAAGGGGCGCTGTGTGGGGATGGGCTGGGCGCGGGGGTGCAGTCGGGTGCGTGAGGTTGTAGCATGCTGAGGCGGGAGTGGCCCGGTAGGGGGTGGTGGAGGGGCGCTGTGTGGGGACGGGCTGGGCACGGGGGTGCAGTTGGGTGCGGGAGGTTGTAGCATGCTGAGGCAGGAGTGTCCTGGCTGCAGGGGGTGGTGGAGTGGCGCTGTGTGGGGAAGGGCTGGGCGCGGGGGTGCAGTAGGGTGCGTGAGGTCGTAGCATGCTGAGGCGGGAGTGGCCCGGTAGGGGTGGTGGAGGCGCTGTGTGGGGACGGGCTGGGCACGGGGTGCAGTCGGGTGCGTGAGGTCGAGCCTGCTGAGGCGGGAGTGGCCTGGCTGCAGGGGGTGGTGAAGGGGCGCTGTGTGGGGATGGGCTGGGCACGGGGGTGCAGTCGGGTGCGGGAGGTCGTAGCGTGCTGAGGGGGGAGTGGCCCGCCGCGGGGTAGGCTGGGTGTAGGGGTGGTGAAGGGTGCTGTGTGGGGAGGGGCTGGGCACGGGGATGCAGTCGGGTGCGTGAGGTCGTAGCCTGCTGAGGCGGGAGTGTCCTGGCTGCAGGGGGTGGTGAAGGGGCGCTGTGTGGGGACGGGCTGGGCGCGGGGATGCAGTCGGGTGCGTGAGGTCGTAGCACGCTGAGGCGGGAGTGTCCTGGCTGCAGGGGGTGATGAAGGGGCGCTGTGTGGGGATGGGCTGGGCACGGGGATGCAGTCGGGTGCGTGAGGTCGTAGCCTGCTGAGGCGGGAGTGGCCTGGCTGCAGGGGGTGGTGGAGGGGCGCTGTGTGGGGATGGGCTGGGCATGGGGGTGCAGTTGGGTGCGTGAGGTTGTAGCGTGCTGAGGCGGGAGTGGCCCGGTAGGGGGTGGTGAAGGGGCGCCAGGTGGGGATGGGCTGGGCGGGGTGCAGTTGGGTGCGTGAGGTTATAGCATGCTGAGGCGGGAGTGGCCCGGTAGGGGTGGTGAAGGCGCTGTGTGGATGGGCTGGGCACGGGGTGCAGTCGGGTGCGTGAGGTCGAGCCTGCTGAGGCGGAGTGGCCTGGCTGCAGGGGTGGTGAAGGGCGCTGTGTGGGGATGGGCTGGGCGCGGGGGTGCAGTCGGGTGCGTGAGGTTGTAGCATGCTGTGGCAGGAGTGTCCTGGCTGCAGGGGGTGGTGGAGGCGCTGTGTGGGACGGGCTGGGCACGGGGTGCAGTCGGGTGCGTGAGGTTGTAGCCTGCTGAGGCAGGAGTGTCCTGGCTGCAGGGGGTGGTGGAGGGGCGCTGTGGGGACGGGCTGGGCACGGGGTGCAGTCGGGTGCGTGAGGTAGTAGCCTGCTGAGGCAGGAGTGTCCGGGCTGCAGGGGGTGGTGCCGGGGCGCTGTGTGGCGAAGGGCTGGGCACGGGGGTGCAGTCGGGTGCGTGAGGTCGTAGCCTGCTGAGGCGGGAGTGGCCCGGTAGGGGGTGGTGGAGGGGCGCTGTGTGGGGATGGGCTGGGCACGGGGTGCAGTCGGGTGCGTGAGGTCGAGCCTGCTGAGGCAGGAGTGTCCTGGCTGCAGGGGCAGTGAAGGCGCTGTGTGGGGATGGGCTGGGCGCGGGGTGCAGTTGGGTGCGTGAGGTTGTAGCATGCTGAGGCGGGAGTGACCCGGTAGGGGGTGGTGGAGGGGCGCTGTGTGGGGATGGGCTGGGCGCGGGGGTGCAGTCGGGTGCGTGAGGTCGTAGCCTGCTGAGGCGGGAGTGGCCTGGCTGCAGGGGTGGTGAAGGGGCGCTGTGGGGAGGGGCTGGGCACGGGGGTGCAGTCGGGTGCGTGAGGTCGTAGCCTGCTGAGGCGGGAGTGGCCCGGTAGGGGGTGGTGGAGGGGCGCTGTGTGGGGATGGGCTGGACGCGGGGGTGCAGTTGGGTGCGTGAGGTTGTAGCATGCTGAGGCGGGAGTGGCCCGGTGAGGGTGGTGGAGGCGCTGTGTGGGGACGGCTGGGCACGGGGTGCAGTTGGGTGCGTGAGGTCGAGCATGCTGAGGTGGGAGTGGCCCGGCCGCGCAGGTAGGCTGGGTGCAGGGGCGGTGAAGGGCGCTGTGTGGGGATGGGCTGGGCATGGGGTGCAGTTGGGTGCGTGAGGTTGTAGCATGCTGAGGCGGAGTGGCCCGGTAGGGGTGGTGAAGGGGCGCTGTGTGGGGATGGGCTGGGCACGGGGTGCTGTCGGGTGCGTGAGGTCGTAGCCTGCTGAGGCGGGAGTGGCCTGGCTGCAGGGGGTGGTGAAGGGGTGCTGTGTGGGGACGGGCTGGGCGCGGGGGTGCAGTCGGGTGCGTGAGGTCGTAGCCTGCTGAGGGGGGAGTGTCCTGGCTGCTGGGGGTGGTGAAGGGGCGCTGTGTGGGGAGGGGCGGGGCGCGGGGGTGCAGTCGGGTGCGTGAGGTCGTAGCATGCTGAGGTGGGAGTGGCCCGGCCGCGGGGGGTAGGCTGGGTGTAGGGGTGGTGGAGGGGCGCTGTGTGGGGACGGGCTGGGCGCGGGGTGCAGTCGGGTGCGTGAGGTCGAGCCTGCTGAGGCGGAGTGTCCTGGCTGCAGGGGTGGTGAGGCGCTGTGTGGGGACGGGCTGGGCGCGGGGGTGCAGTCGGGTGCGTGAGGTCGTAGCCTGCTGAGGCGGGAGTGGCCTGGCTGCAGGGGTGGTGAGGGGCGCTGTGTGGGGATGGGCTGGGCGCGGGGGTGCAGTCGGGTGCGTGAGGTCGTAGCATGCTGAGGTGGGAGTGGCCCGCCGCGGGGTAGGCTGGGTGTAGGGGTGGTGAAGGGCGCTGTGTGGGGACGGGCTGGGCGCGGGATGCAGTCGGGTGCGTGAGGTCGTAGCCTGCTGAGGGGAGTGGCCCGGTAGGGGGTGGTGAAGGGGCGCTGTGTGGGGATGGGCTGGGCACGGGGGTGCAGTTGGGTGTGTGAGGTCGTAGCATGCTGAGGCGGGAGTGGCCCGGTAGCGGGTGGTGGAGGGGCGCTGTGGGGGGACGGGCTGGGCACGGGGATGCAGTCGGGTGCGTGAGGTTGTAGCCTGCTGGGGCGGGAGTGTCCTGGCTGCAGGCGGTGGTGAAGGGGCGCTGTGTGGGGACGGGCTGGGCACGGGGGTGCAGTCGGGTGCGTGAGGTCGTAGCCTGGCTGCTGGGGGTGGTGAAGGGGCGCTGTGTGGGGATGGGCTGGGCACGGGGGTGCAGCCGGGTGCGTGAGGTCGTAGCCTGCTGAGGCGGGAGTGGCCGGGCTGCAGGGGGTGGTGAAGGGGCGCTGTGTGGGGACGGGCTGGGCGCGGGGGTGCAGTTGGGTGCGTGAGGTTGTAGCCTGCTGAGGCGGGAGTGGCCGGGGTGGGGGTGGGGGCGGGGCGCGGGGTGGCGGGGCGCTGTGTGGGGAGGGGCTGGGCACGGGGGTGCAGTCGGGTGCGTGAGGTTGTAGCCTGCTGAGGCGGGCGTGGCCCGGTAGGGGGTGGTGGAGGGGCGCTGTGTGGGGAGGGGCTGGGCGCGGGGGTGCAGTCGGGTGCGTGAGCTCGTAGCACGCTGAGGCGGGAGTGGCCCGGTAGGGGTGGTGAAGGCGCTGTGTGGGGAGGGGCGGGGCACGGGGGTGCAGTCGGGTGCGTGAGGTCGTAGCCTGCTGAGGCGGGAGTGGCCTGGCTGCAGGGGGTGGTGGAGGGGCGCTGTGTGGGGACGGGCTGGGCGCGGGGGTGCAGTTGGGTGCGTGAGGTTGTAGCATGCTGAGGCGGGAGTGGCCCGGTAGGGGGTGGTGGAGGGGCGCTGTGTGGGGACGGGCTGGGCACGGGGGTGCAGTCGGGTGC
The DNA here is from genome assembly GCF_016161935.1 of Mauremys reevesii. Classification (NCBI taxonomy): domain Eukaryota; kingdom Metazoa; phylum Chordata; order Testudines; family Geoemydidae; genus Mauremys; species Mauremys reevesii. The sequence continues at coordinate 206,724 of NC_052635.1, forward strand.
GTGAGGTCGTAGCCTGCTGGGGCGGAGTGTCCTGGCTGCAGGCGGTGGTGAAGGCGCTGTGTGGGGACGGGCTGGGCACGGGGGTGCAGTCGGGTGCGTGAGGTCGTAGCCTGGCTGCAGGGGGTGGTGAAGGGGCGCTGTGTGGGGATGGGCTGGGCACGGGGGTGCAGTCGGGTGCGTGAGGTCGTAGCCTGCTGAGGTGGGAGTGGCCTGGCTGCAGGGGGTGGTGAAGGGGCGCTGTGTGGGGACGGGCTGGGCGCGGGGGTGCAGTCGGGTGCGTGAGGTCGTAGCACGCTGAGGCGGGAGTGGCCCGGCGGCAGGGGCGTGATTCGGGGAGACGCCCCAGGGCGTCGCCCCGCAGCCAGTGACCCCACTCCCCCCGCCCAGGTGGAGTCCCCGACGCAGATGGACGTGGAGCTGGTGTCCGAGTCCCCTGTGGGGCTGTCGCCCCGGCCCCGCTGCGTGCGCTCCGGCTGCGACAACCTGCCCGTCAGCAGCAGCGACTGGGACAACGAGTACTGCAGCAGTGAGTGCGTCGTCAAGCACTGCAGGTGAGGGGGGTGCTGCGCCTCCCCCATGTCCCCGGGCACCCCTCCCTCTCACCTGCTGACACTCTCTCTGTCTCCCTTCGCAGGGATGTGTTCCTAGCCTGGCTGGCTTCTCGCAACTCCAACAGCAGCGTGGTCTTTGTGAAGTGAGCGGCGTGGCCGGGATGGAGCCTGTTCTGAGTGCGGGCAGCGCCTGGCGCAGACACGGCCGGGGACCCGGTGGGAGGTGGTGATGGCACAGACTTTGCTCTTACGCCAGGCTATGCCTCTGGAGCTGATTAAAGTGGGAGGGGCTGGAGCTTTGTGAGCTGCTTATTGGGGCCGGGGGGACATGGCCCCCAACATCGTCCCCGCTGCCTGGCCTGAATCCCCTCGAGCCAGGAGTTGGGAGCTGCCTGTGCCCAGCGAGCGAGGCCCAGCATTCGTTTTCTCGTTTTATTATGAAATAACCCCGTCCCTTCCGCCCCCTACATGTTCTTGGGCTTGGAGATGATCCCATCTGGGTAGCGCTGCTTGAACTGGGCCACCACATCAGGGTCCAGCAGGTGGATGCCGTCCAGCTGGTTGCCCAGTGTGATCCTGGCAGAGAGAGGAGGGCAGGGTTAGCGGGCAGGGGGTCCAGGTGTCCTGGGAAGGGGGGGGAGGGGGCTCACCAGTTGGGCTGCACATTATGCGGGCGGCCGAAGAGCTCGATCTTGCGGGTGCCGGGAGAGAGGCGCTCGATCATGCCGTAGATCTCGTCCGGCTTGTGGCTGGTGGAGCGGACCTGCAAGAGGGGGTGGCCATGGGGGAGCTGTGGGGTGCGGGGAAGGAACCCTAGCCGCTCCCCGCAGGGGGGGGCAGAGCATGGGGAGGGGCTGAACTCACCTCAGCTACGATGACATCACAGTCCAGGCCCCGGTTGAAGCCCTGGGGGTTCCCCTTGACCCCCACCTGTACAGGAGAGAGAGAGAGAAAGAGGCTGAGCCAGGAGCTGGGGGGACCCCCGCATCTAAGCTGGTCCCAGGCAGTGCTCCCCCGTACCAGGCAGTGCTCCTTGCCATGGTTCAGCCAGTGCCCTGTCCGCCCCGTGCGGATGATTCGCTGGAGCTGGTTGGTTTTCACCCAGATGATCTCATCCACTCGCTCGTACCTGGGGGAGAAGGGGAGGGGGTTAGCGGCTGGGCTGGGGGAGCAGTGGCGGTGAGGGAGGGGGGACTGATCAGACACTCACCCCCAGAGGTTGAGACACTCGCGTCCCAGCTCCATGGCCCTGCGGGGACAGCAGGTGGGGGTGAGATGCTGAACTGGCCCAGACACTCTGTCAACCTGCCTAGCTCCCCCCATAGACTCACCTGCCCCATAGCCACACAGTGACCTGCAGCCTGGCTCACCCCAGGCCCCCTGGCAGGCTCAACTGCCTCCCCGTGCTCACTGGTGACCCAGAGCCTCTGCTGTGCACCCCCCCCAACGCCCATAGCAGCCGGTGACCCAGAGGCTCAGCCGTTTTCCCCTCTCCTCTCCTATGCCAGCCAGGGACCCAGAGGCTCAGGCCCCCCACCCCCCTCGCATGTATTGGCCGGTGCCCCAGAGGCTCAGGCCCCCTGCCATGCCAGCCGGTGATCCACAGGCTCGGCGTACTGGCCAGTGACCCAGAGGCTCAGCCCTCCCCCAGCCGGTGACCCACAGGCTCAGGCTCCTACCCCCCCACCATGCCAGCCGGTGACCCACAGGCTCAGCCCCCGCCCGCGTACCGGCCAGTGACCCAGAGGAAGAGGAACCCTTCGTCCTGCAGCACAGGGATGTTGAGGCGTCGCATCTCGTCATCGGTCAGGGTGCCATAGGGTAGCTCCATGTGGATGTCCCAGGGCGGGTCGGCCATGACCACCGCGAACTTGCCCAGGATGCTGACGTCCAGGTAGCGGATGTCGCAGCAGATCCACTGTGGTGGTGGTGGTGGGGGGGGTCAGAGAGAAACCAAAACTACCCTCCCCCATCCTCAAGGAGAACGGCCTTCAGCTGCTGATGGGGCAGCAGGAAGCCTCCGCCCTCCACTGGAACCCCCAGAACTGTGTCATCTCACAGCTCACCAGCCACTGTGTCCCTCTCCAGAGACCCGACAGCCCCACCCCCATATCGCTGACCAGACCCCCCCAAACCCTTCCCCAGAGACTCAACAGCCCCACCTCTGTAACGCTGCCCATTGCCCCCCCATCGTCCCCCAAATTCTTCCCCAGAGACCTGACAGCCCCACCCCTGTAACGCTGCCACCAGCCCTGCTGTCCCATACCACTTCCTGCCTAACCCCCCACCCCCAAATCGATTCGCCCAGACACTTCCTCCCTGCCCCCACCGATACCTGCGGGGGGAAGAGGCGGTCGATGCTGGGGTCCCCACCCACCGCCTGGGGCAGTGCCAGCTCCTGGCCAGCATTGCGGTCACGCCCCCCGGGGGCATCCAGGTCGGCGCAGGCATCAATCTCGTAGTGAACGTATTTGCAGGTGTCCATGTGGAAGCAGGTGTTGAGGAAGGAGCAGTCGCCCAAAGACTCATCCGTGTGCTTGTTAATGATGCGCCTGGGGGGGGACAGTGATATATGACGGACATGGAACCCAGGAGTCGGGGTGTCCAACTTGCCGTTCCCCCCACTAGACCACTTCCCTCCCAGTGCCAGGGAAAGAACCCAGGAGTCCTGGCTCCCAGCCCCCCTGCTCTAACCCACCAGCCTCCACTCCCCTCCCAGAGCCAGGGAGAGAACCCAGGAGTCCTGGCTCCCAGCCTGCCCTGCTGTAACCCATCATACCCCACTCCCTTCCCAGAGCCGGGGAGAGAACCCAGGCGTCCTGATTCCCAGCCCCAGGACAGGCTATCACCTGAAGTGCAGTTTGCGGCAGGGCCGCTCAGCGTCTGTGGCTTTCATACACTCCTCCTTGGTGCCATAGTCACAGAACTCCTGCACCTGCGCGCGGCCCCGCGAGCGAAACTTCTCCACGATTGACTGCTCCTTGGCCGTGGTTGTGTTCAGCAGCTCCAAGATCTCCTGGCTCACCTAGGGTGTGGGGAAAGCTGTGAGAAGGACCCAGGAATCCGGGGTTCCCTTCTGCCTGCTCCCCTCCCATAACCAAGGAGTCCTGACTCTCAGCCTCCCCCGCCCCTCCCTGTGGGAATAATGGGTGTCTAGCAGACCTTCCTCAAGTGCTGGAAAGTGGGTAAGGGTTCATATATGGTCACAATAGCCTGTACCAATGAATGTTACTAAATGTTAATGAGGTGTGAAAAGGAGACAGACTGTATTGGTCCAAAGAAAAAGGTCTCAGGATCCCACCCAAGGTCAGGGTTGAGATCATGTCTGCTCCGACCCACTCCCCTCCCAGAGCCAGGGACAGAACCCAGGAGTCCTAGCTCCCAGCCCCTGACCCTAACCCACTAGACCCCATTCCCCTCCCAGAACCACGGCGACATCCCCCAGCATTGGGCCCCCAGCCTGTGTTGAGGCTAGGATCCAGGTGTCCAGCTGGCACCTTCTTGCTCTGCTGCTCCTTGGTGGACTGCTGGCTCAGCAGGCTCTCAATCTCCAGGTCCAGGTCTGATGCCTGCTTCCGAGACTTCTTGGCCGGTTCCTTGCCCAGCTCCGAGGTGGTCAAGGCAGAGGGGGTGGCACCGGCTGGGGAAGGAACAGCACCCCCAGCATCCTGCTCCGCCCAGCGCTTCTGGCCCCCAGCGCTGCCTGGCTCAACAGGGCACTTCCGCTCAGCCACAGCGCCCATCATGGCAGAGAGCTTGGAGTGGTCAGCATAGGTGACCAGGGTGGGCTGCTCCTCGTCATCCTGCAGCAGCCCCCGGCGCACCTCAATCAGCTCCTGAGCTGCAAACTTCTGCAGCAGGCTTTCCACGCTGCGCTGGGTGACGGGGGCCTCCGGCTGTGGGACAGACAGGATCACAGGGTGGGGCAAGTGTGAAAAGAGATGGGGTTACCCCAGTGCCTGGCAGGGGGAGAGACAGGGTCCCCCGGGGGAAGAGATGGTCAAACTGGAGGGAGGGTGAGGGATGTGTCAGAGGATCAGCCAATCCAGGGAACGAAGGAACAGCAAATAGTAGACAGAGCAGGTGTTGCTGGGGGACAGCGGGTGTGTTGTCACATGGACAGGCGGTGGAGGGGAATGGGGCTGGGCCCCAGGGCACCGGCAGCAAGGGGGAGGGACCGGGCTCTCACCGTGGAGATGGCCAGGCAGATGGAGAGGGCATCGGTGGGCAGCGCCAGCCCCAAGTCCGAGAGGTGATGCAGCAGCTTCTTCTCCAGCTCGGGGTCAGTGGCCAGCTCTCTAGCTGCGCTGCTGGGTGTGGGGGCTGTGGGCACTGGGCTGTCGCTGCGGAAAGGTGATGCCAGCTCTGGGTTCCTGAGGTCTAGGGAGAGAGATGGGATAACGCTGGTGATGTCTGAGTATCGACAGGTGACAGCCCCCTCCCGACCTCCCCAGCACCCGCCCACTACACCAACCCCCCGCATCCAAACTTCTCCCCCCAGCTCCAGCCAATCAGTCCTGCCCCCTCCTCCACTGCCTCTCACCCTTGTGCCAGTGGGTCCAGCTGGGGTCTCTGCTGCAGCTGTTGTTGACCCCCCTAGTGCCACGACCCCATGGCTTCTCCTGCCACCCAATGCATCCTGATTCCTGACCCCCCTGTATCCCCAGCACCTTGATGCCCTAGTGCCCTTTGGGGACCACTTGAGCCCTGTGCCCAAAATACCCTTTCACTTCTGACCCCACAGGGTCCTGCTTCTGTCACTGATGCAGCCACCCTCTGCCCCTGCCTCGTGGTTCCCAATCTCCCCCTGCCACAGTGCCCCTGCGTCTGCCCATCTGATCCAGTCATGGCCTTGCTGACCTTTGACCCTCACAGTGCTCCTGGATCTCACAACCAAGGGATCTAGCCCACCCCCCTCCCCCACTACCATCGATACCTCCCTGAGCCCCCACTACCCCGGCCAAACCCCAATCCCAACCGACCCCTATGTCCACTGTGCCTTCACCTCCTCTAGTTACCCCGACCCCTTGGTATCCTCTAGGCCCTAGTCCTTCACTCATGCTACTTGCCCTTTGACCCTGTGACAACCCCCGACCCCTACCCCCCCAGGGAATCCTGCTGGTGTCACCACTGCCCCCTCATGCCCTTTGCCCCCTGACCTCCTTGCATCACCAATGCCCTAGGATTGGCCCCTGATCCCGTGCCCTTTGACCCCTGAACTCCATGGTCCCGCTCTGCCCTTTGACCCCCGCGCACCCCACCCGCTCACCCAGCGGATCCTGTTTCCGCCGCCGCTGGAGCCGCTCCCGCAGCGAGTCCAGCTGCTTCTTGTGGGCCTGGATCGAGCTCCACGTGTCCGACATGGCCCGGCCCGGCCCGGGGCGCGATCTCCGGCCCCGCCGCCCTTCCCCGCTCAGGCAGCCCCGGGACGGACCGATGCTGCTCACGCAGGCCGCGCCAACACGAGTAACCGGAAGTGCCTCGGGGGGATGGAGATTAGGAGCGAGCATTTCCTGTTTCTGCCCACACCGCGAATCCGCCGCCGCCATCACGTATACTGGCAAGCGACGACCATCTTGGTTATGGATGTGTGTACAGAGCGGCCATCTTGGTTAGGGGTAATTTTGAACGCCGCCATCTTGGTTATCTTTGTTTTTAAAAACAGCCATCTTATTTGCTGGCAAACGACGGCCATCTTGGTTTTAAAGCCTCCACGGCGGCCATTTTTGACTGGGGCATACTTGGCGTCCATCTTAATTAGTGACGAACGCTGATGTCTTGGCGGCCATCTTGTTTACTGGCACAGAGGCGCCTACCCACCATTCTTGTTACTGGCACAAAGGTTTTTTGGCCCTTGTTGGTCATTAGTTTCGGCTGTACTTCGACTCCACACCAGCCACGTTGATGGTTGGCAGAGTCTGACTCACCCCCCTCACAGGGCAGTGGTTGCAACCATGTTGGTGTCTGGCCCCCATCCGAGGTGGCAGCCCCCCGCACCCCGTTGGTCTCTCGCATCAAGGTGGTGAATAGAGGATGTGGCAATCTCAGTGTGAAGTTTTGGTGGCCATGTTGGCTACTGGCACTGGAGCATTGCTTGCCCAAGCCACAAGCCTTGTTGTCAATGCAGTGGACCTGTGGAGGCAGCCATCTTGGTCACTGGCACCTGGGCACAAAGCCGAGCCTGCTGGTGACTAGTCGCAGACACTAGGGAGGCTGTTCTGGCACGAAGGAGCCTGGCACTGATCCGATCCTGGGGGTGACCGACAAACCCAGTGATAGTGACTAGCTCTGGGCAGGGATGGGGGCCTAACCCTGCTCCCTTTTCTGCTGCAGGTTCTCCTTTCCCTGGTGTGCTTTAGGCTGGTTGGAGGATAACATTTGCCTTTCCTCCAGCCCCTTTGTGTCCCCAAGCACCCCCCCCCAACATGCAGCCACATCTGGAGGGCAGCAGGACTGTTTGGGGCAGCAGAAAACACACCCCTGGGTGTTTGCCCCATGTGGAGCAAAGGGGAGCCCTAGATTGCCAGGCGGGTCACACCTTAGGATTCAGGACCCCTGAGTTCCAGTCCCAGTTCCACTACAGACTCCCTGTCCCTGAATCTAGCCCTAGCTCCCTCCTGGGGGTAAAGAACTCTTCCCTCCCCCTGACTTTAACATGGCACCTGGGCTGATGGGGCGGCTGCTCTGCCCTGGTGCGAGGGCTGAAGAGAGGAGAGAGAGAGGAAGAGCTGGCAGATGCAGGAGGGAGGGAAAATTGAATGGGTGGCAAGGTAGGAGGGGAGGGAAGAACAGCTGAGCTGGAGAAGGAATGGGGGGGACAACTTTGGGGATTAGTGCTTGTTGGTGTCACTAGGTATAAATCTAGGTAACTCGGGAGGATGGCTCTGGGCCTATGTGAACCAAAGTACCTCTATGTTAAGCGCTTTTGTTAGCCTCACTACACTTTTGTAACCTCCTGTGCTATGTGCTGACTGCTAGCAGCTGCAAGGCCGGTTAGCACTAGATGCAGCCAATACTAGATAAGATCGGCGGAAAGCAGATGCTGTAATCAAGGTTATATGCATGAGAAAGTAGCCCCCACAGTGGAAAAGTACAAAAAAACAAAAACAAAGGGGGTATAAATACTGGGACCCCGCCTGCGTGCGGGTGTGCAGGATTTGAGATGGCTATTTCTCCCTTGCACCTTATTTGAGCTCAAATAAACTTGGTTTGCTTCTCCACCCTGGTGTGTTAATTAGTGCGACGCACACCGGGCAACGAACCCCGCTGTTGCCCCCCCCCCAGGCCCTTTGGGCCGGCAACATGCTGGCTGGACATTCCCCTCACCAGAGGCCTCCCAAGCAGCTCTGTCTGGCTCAGGCTTAAGCAGCTCAGGAGCATTATGTGAAACTGGCAGGGGAGGGGAAAAGAGCTGGGCCTGGAGCTGCGGAGCAGGGCTGGAGACAGGGAGTACTTGTAATCCACTAAGGAGTGTGTGCGACCCCCTCTCCCCCCTTCCCCCCCCCCGCCCCCAGTGCTGATCCACAGAGAACATGAGCATGTTACACCCCCAACCACATGGGCCTGCCTCGTTAGTCACACTGGAGATAATGAGGCCAAGTGTGTACATGTCCCTGTTGCCCCCTGGTGGAGGTGATGAGTCCTGCCATGTGTGCACCTGTTGCCCCCTGCTGGAAGGGACAAGCCCTGCAGTGTGTGTGTGTGTGTGTGTGTGTGTGTCCCTGCTGCCCCCTGCTGGAGAGATGAGCCCTGCTGTGTGTGTCCCTGCTGCCCCCTGCTGGAGAGATGAGCCCTGCTGCTGTATGTCTCTGTTGCCCCCTGCTGGAGGGGACGAACCCTGCTCTCTCTCTCTCTCTCTCTCTCTCTGTGTGTGCTGCCCTCTGCTGGAGGGGATGAGCCTGGCCATGTGTGTGATACAGAGAAACGTCTGAATCTCTCTACTCACCCCGCCATCTCCTCCCTGGGGAGAATAAAACCCGAGTCTCTAGGGATTTGTCAAACTGCTTTAATGATGGACACAGACAAAGTCCTGCTGACCCTGGCCAGAGCAGCTGGGCCTTTGTTCTACACTAGAGGGCGCTTCACTATGGGTCCAGGATGGCTGGGACAAGCTCTGGTCCCTGCACCAGGGTCCTGCCTCCCGTCCAGTCCCCTCTGAGCTACGGTAAAAGTAAAAGACTAAAATGCCACTAAAGTTGTGTGGGGGCCGTGTCCCCGATGCCTGATCCCCCCGTGGTGGCTGGTGCCTCTTGCAGCATGCCAGGGCTGGTGCCCCCTGGAGGAGAGAGAGAGAGATGGGATTAGGGGACAGCACTGCTGGGGAGAGTGGGGTTGCACAATCCCCTAAACTGATGGCATGACCTCTGACATCTAGCCCTCCTACTGATTGACCTCTGACCCCAAATCTGTCCCACCAAGCAGCCTCCTACCCCAGCCCTCTCCCAAGTGACCCCATGTCTGCCCTGGCCCCCATGCTTTCCATCAACCACCCTCCCAGCTCCCTGTCCCACAAGCAGTGGCTAAACCGGGGAATGAGCTGTGCCATGGCTGGGAAGGGTGGGGGGATTTCCTGTGTCTCTGGGGCAGCCCCCCATCACAGCGGGGCTGGACTTTGGGGTCAAGCTCCTCCTCTTTTTATTCCCCGGGGGAGGAGGGATGTTACCTGCTGAGGGCCTGTCGGCTACTTCTCCGCCTTGCCTTGGCTCTCTGGGGCAGCCTCCCCTGCAGCTGGAAGTCCTCCTGCCGGCTTCTCCTTGGCTTCAGTGGGGGCCGCCTTGCTTGGGGCAGTGGCTGGGCCAAAAAGTACAGGGGGTGCAGTAGAGGAGGAGGGGGTGGCAGTGGGAGGGGGGCCCCGGCAGGTCTTGGCAGCCAGGCCCCCCCCTGCGATGAAGGCCGTGTACTGGTTCCAGAAGGACAGGGGCCCCACCAGCTGCGTCGGCACATCCCGCGCCAGGAACTCCTGCAGCTTTGCTGCGCCTCCCGGTACTGTTGGGGCCTCTGGGACCAGACACCGGCCACGCCGTGCTGTGCTGCAGCTCCACGCTGTGCTGCCCAGAGGAACCTGCCACAGGGACAGAGACAGACAGGGGAGCCCATTACATCTCAAGGGAGACCCTGTGTAAAGGCAGGGGCAGATGAGGGAGGTTTGAGCAGGGAGAGGCAGGGGACAGGCTTGGGGTGGGGTGGGGAGGGGCTCTCTTACCTGGTGGTGGGCTGCCTGGGCGTGCTTACGCAGTGCTGCCCCATCGGGGAATCCCTCCTTGCAGACCCCACAGGCCAGCGCCACCCCCTCTTTGGCCTGGCTGGCCCGTGGCTCCTCGGCTCCAGCCCCTGCTGCCCCCTCCTCCTCTCCCTCCTGTGCTCTGTCTCCTCCTCCCTCTGCCTTCTGGGTGCTGGGGTCCCCTTCTCCCTCCATGGCAGGTGGGGGGCTCCCTCCCCCAGGAGGCGAGGTGCTGGGATCGGCTGCTCCCCCCACCTCTAGCTTCCCAGCATCCTCCTCTTCCTTGGCATGAGCCGGGGCTGCTTCCTCCTCTGGGCTGGATGCCCCCTCTGAGCCCCCCGGGGCCTTCTCCGTGCTGCTGTCCAGTGAGTCCTCATCGCTGCCTTCCTCCTCCTCCTCCTCCTCCTCAGACAGCTCCTCCTCATCCCTCTGCGGGGCGGGGACCTCGGGCTGGCGGGTGCCCTCCCCCAGGGCAGCAGGGGGCTCGGGCAGCAGGGCCCCATTGGGGATCTGGCCCCCGAGGTGCATGCGGACGTGTTGCTGGAGGCTGACGGCGTTGGTGAACTTCTTCTGGCAGATGGGGCAGGAGTTCTGGGCTCGGGCAGCCGGGCTGGCCTTGTGGCCCACGAAGTGCGCCCGCAGGTTGCCCCGGGTGGAGAAGGCCCGGCCACACACCTTGCACTTGAAGGGCCGCTCCCCGCCATGCTGCCCGTAGTGGAGGCGCAGTGCCCGGGGGCAGCTCAGCACCCGCAGGCAGATCACGCACTGGTTGGGGCCCGAGGAGGAAGAGGAGGGCGGCGAGGAGGCCGAGGGAGCTGCCGGGCCAGGTCCAGGCGAGGCCCCCTGTCGGTCGATCTTCTCCACCAGCTGCTGCAGCTTGGAGGTCTCCGAGGGGGAGGCTCCCAGCGGCTCCAGCACGTAGGGGAAGGGGAAGCCAGTGCTGCCCGCCTTGAAGTGGTTGGCCAGCAGGGCCCAGCTGGACAGCTTGCCCAGGGGCACCCGTGCTCCTTCTGCTTCCCTCCCCGGCGGCGTGTTCTCATCCCCCTTGCCCCGCCCCTCGGCCGCTTTCATCAGCACCAGCTTGTTGAAGACGGGCAGGGTCTGAGCGGCGGCTGCGCCCCCGGCCGCAGTGCCCGAGAGCAGCGTCAGACTCTCAGTGGCACTCAGCCCCTTGCGCTCGGGGGGCGCCGCTTCCTCGCCTGGCTCGGCCTTCTCGGGCGGCACCGACATGCCATAGGGCAGCCCGGCGCCGGTCAGCACGTAGTCGAGGTGCTCGGGGACCGGGTGGGGGTTCATCTGGACATGCGGGTACTTCTCCCGGTGCCGGTGGAAGTGCACCTTGAGGTTCCCCCGGGTGGTGAAGCGGTTGCCGCAGACGTTGCACTTGTAGGGGCGCTCGCCCGTGTGGGAGCGCAGGTGGATCTGCAGGGCACTGTCGCTCCCGAAGACCTTGGCACAGAAGCGGCACTTGTGCCGACCCCCTGGCTTCTCCTCCAGCCCCTGCTCGGCCCCCCCAGCCCCGTTCTTCTGCCGCAGCAGCCCTGGGGAGGTGGCCTGCTCCAGGCCCCGCGCCGCCCCCAGACACTGGGCGGCCAGGAGTCCCGTAGAGGGGAATGCCGGGGCCAGGATGGGCTCCGCTTTGGGGCCTCTGGCGCTGCCAGGGAAAGGGTGGTAGAGGTGGAAGAAGGTGGGCTTGGGCACCTCTGGGGAGCCCGACACCTGGGTCCTCACCGGCTCGGACTTGATGGAGAAGACAGGCAAGGGGGCCTTGGCCTGGTGGGAGGCCCCTGGGGCTGGCTCTGGGGTGGGGGCTGAGGTGGAAGGCTGCCCCAGGGAGCCCAGCAACAACACCTGCCGGCAGATCTCCTCCGTCATCTGCATCTGGTGCAGCTGGCGCTGCTGGAGCACCCGCAGCTCCTCCAGGATCAGGGGGATGTTGAGGTGCCCGGAGTGGGGGGGAGCAGCCGGCAGAGCCAGGGGCGGTGGTGGCGGAGGAGGGAGCGGCTCTGGGGCCAAGGGGTTGCCGGCCAGAGGACCCGTCTCTGTCTCCATGTTTGGGGGGCTATCGGGCCGGGGCTCCGAGGAGGAAGAGGAGGAGGAGGAGGAGGAGGAGCCAGCGCTGTCTTGCCCGTTGGCTGAGGAGGAGGAGGGAGGGGGCTGGTTGGGGTGACAGGTGTCCCGGTGGGCAGCCAGCTCCGTGGGGCAGGACGGGGCTGCCTCGTCACTTGTGTCCCCTGTGGAGAGAGAGAGACAGAGGGTCAGACCTTGGGGGGCAATGCCAGGGGAGCCCCCTGCACCCCAGAGCTTCTGCAGCTCCCCCAAACCACAGGGGAATCAGAGACATCTCCCATATCTATACAGGAAACTGAGACCTCCACTATATCTATAGGGGGTGTTCCTACATCCCCCCAAAGCTATAGGGGGCAGAGGAGCCTGCTCCCCTCAAGTCCTCCCCCTTCCCCACTCAGAAATCTGCCCGGAACACAGTGCCCAGCTGGCTTTCCCCACAGGGCACCTCCTGATTCCACGCACCCCCACCCCCCCAGGCACAAGAGAATCCGGGGAGGGGGGTCAGGTCCCAGGCTGAGAGGGAGACAGTGCAGGGATCTCCTTTCCCCAGGGTGTAAATCAGGAGTAACCCCATTCGGACACATGAGACATATGGACAGACAGACAGACAGAGGGTGCAGGGGATGCACAGACAGACAGACAGACACACAGAAGGCTGCAGAGTATGGATGGACGGGCAGACAGAAAGGTGCTGGGGAACAGGCAAACAGAGGGTGCAGGGGAGGTAGGGATGGACAGACATGGGCGCATGGATGCACAGACAGACAGAGGGTGCACGGGACAGACAGACAGACAGAGGCTGCAGGGGTCAGACAGACACACAGTGCAGGGGAGGGAGGGATGGACAGGGGCAGCACGGACAGACAGAGAGAAAGGTGCAGGGGACAGATGGAAACTCAGAGGGTGTAGGGGATGGACGGACGGGGGCGCATGGACGCCCGGACAGACAGAGGGCACAGGGAACACACAGACAGATGGACAGAAAGGTGCAGGGGACAGAGAGACACACAGGCTGCAGGAGGCGGACGGACAGGGGTGCATGGACAGACAGACAGACAGAGGGCGCAGGGAATACATGGACGGACAGACAGAAAGGTGCAGGGACAGACAGACGGACAGAGGGTGCACGGGGCGGACAGAGGGTGCAGGGGAGGTAGGGATGGGCGCATGGATGCACAGACGGACAGAGGGTGCATGGGACGGACAGAGGGTGCAGGGAGGTAGGGATGGGCGCATGGATGCACAGACGGACAGAGGGTGCATGGGACGGACAGAGGGTGCACGGGACGGACAGAGGGTGCAGGGAGGTAGGGATGGGCGCATGGATGCACAGGCGGACAGAGGGTGCATGGGACGGACAGAGGGTGCAGGGAGGTAGGGATGGGCGCATGGATGCACAGACGGACAGAGGGTGCATGGGACGGACAGAGGGTGCAGGGAGGTAGGGATGGGCGCATGGATGCACAGGCGGACAGAGGCTGCAGGAGGCGGACGGACAGGGGTGCATGGACAGACAGAGGCAGGGGCAGCTCCAGGCACCAGCACGCCAAGCGCGTTCCTGGGGCGGCAAGCCACGGGGGTGCTCTGCCAGTCGCCGCGAGGGCGGCATGCAGATTGCGTTGGGCAGCATGCCTGCAGAAGGGCCGCTGGTCCCACGGCTTTGGCGGACCTCCCACAGGCATGCTGCTGAATCCAGGGGACCGGGGACCTCCCGCAGGCAAGCCGCGGAAGGCAGCCTGCCTGTCCTGCTCGGAGCGGCAAAATACCTAGAGCCGCCCCTGGACAGAGGGCGCAGGGAATACATGGACGGACAGACCGAAAGGTGCAGGGGACAGACAGACGGACAGAGGGTGCAGGGAGGTAGGGATGGGCGCATGGATGCACAGACGGACAGAGGGTGCAGGAGGCGGACGGACAGGGGCGCATGGACGCAGGGACAGAGGCCGGACGAGCCGCCCCTCTCCTGGCTGCGGCTGCGGAGGGGGCCCGGGACCGGTCCCAGCTGGGCGGGCCGAGGGGCAGTTCCGCACCTGCGGGCTCCGCCATGGCCCGTGTCCCCGGGCGCTGGAGCTGCTGGCGCGGGGCGGTCCGGCGCGGGGCCTGCGCGCTCCGGGCGGAGGAGAAGGAGGATGCGGGGGAAGGAAGCAGGAGGAGGGAGCGGATGCAGGGAGGAGCCGGAGCGGATCCGACCCGCCGGGGCTGCAGGGACCTCTGGTGTCCGGAGTCCGGGGCGGCGAGCCCGGGGCCAGCGTTGTGGGCGCCTCGACGCACGGGGGTCCCGCTCCGTGTGGAGCCGAGCCGGGGGTCCCCGAGCTCCGAGCCCCGCCGTGGGTCCCTGCGCCCCGATGCCCGGGGGTCCCTGCGCCCTGAATCCAGCCGTGGGGTCCCTGCGCCCCGATGCCCGGGGGTCCCTGCGCCCTGAATCCAGCCGTGGGTCCCTGCGCCCCAATGCCCGGGGGTCCCTGCGCCCTGAATCCAGCCGTGGGGTTCCCAAGCCCTGATGCCCAGGGGTCCCTGCGCCCTGAATCCAGCCGTGGGGTTCCCAAGCCCAGCCGTGAGTCCCTGCGCCCTGATGCCCCGGGGTCCCTGCGCCCTGAATCCAGCTGTGGGGTTCTGAAGCCCAGTCGGGGGTCCCCGCACTCCAATGCCTGGGGGTCCCCAAGTCCAGCTGAGGGTCCCCGAGCTCCGAGCCCAGCTGGGGGTCCCTGCGCCCCGATGCCCGGGGGTCCCTGCGCCCTGAATCCAGCCGTGGGGTTCCCAAGCCCAGTCGGGGGTCCCCACACTCCAATGCCTGGGGGTCCCCAAGTCCAGCTGAGGGTCCCCGAGCTCCAAGCCCAGCTGGGGGTCCCTGCACCCCAATGCCCAGGGGTCCCTGCGCCCTGAATCCAGCCGTGGGGTTCCCAAGCGCAGCCGGGGGTCCCTGCGCCCTGATGCCCGGGGGTCCCTGTGCCCTCAATCCAGCCGTGGGGTCCCTGCGCCCCGATGTCCGGGGGTCCCTGTGCCCTCAATCCAGCCGTGGGGTTCCCAAGCCCCGATGCCCGGGGGTCCCTGTGCCCTGAATCCAGCCGTGGGGTCCCTGCGCCCCGATGTCCGGGGGTCCCTGCGCCCCAATGCCCGGGGGTCCCTGCGCCCTGAATCCAGCCGTGGGGTTCCCAAGCCCTGATGCCCGGGGGTCCCTGTGCCCTGAATCCAGCCGTGGGGTTCCCAAGCCCTGATGCCCGGGGGTCCCTGCGCCCTGAATCCAGCCGTGGGGTTCCCAAGCCCAGCCGTGAGTCCCTGCGCCCTGATGCCCCGGGGTCCCTGCGCCCTGAATCCAGCTGTGGGGTTCTGAAGCCCAGCTGGGGGTCCCCGCACTCCAATGCCTGGGGGTCCCCAAGTCCAGCTGAGGGTCCCCGAGCTCCGAGCCCAGCCGTGGGTCCCTGCGCCCCGATGCCCGGGGGTCCCTGCGCCCTGAATCCAGCCGTGGGGTTCCCAAGCCCAGTCGGGGGTTCCCACACCCAATGCTGGGGGGGTCCCTGTCCAGCTGAGGGTCCCCGAGCTCCAAGCCCAGCTGGGGGTCCCTGCACCCCAATGCCCAGGGGTCCCTGCGCCCTGAATCCAGCCGTGGGGTTCCCAAGCCCAGTCGGGGGTCCCTGCACTCCAATGCCTGGGGGGTCCCCCATCCAGCTGAGGGTCCCCCAGCTCTGAGCCTGGATGGGGGTCCCTGCACCCCAACACCTGGCCCTGGGTGGTCCCCGAGTCCAGCTGGGGGTCCCCGAGCTCCAAGCTCAGCCAAGGGTCCCTGCACCCTCATATAGAGGGGGGGTTGTCCCTGCACTCTGTAGATCCCAGCTGCGGGTCCCTGCCCCTCCTGAAGAACCGGGATCCCTGCCCCCTGATACTCCCCCACAGCCGCCCTCCCCCATGCCCAGGGCAGCTGCCCTCCAGGGGAGTGTGTGGGACAGATGGAGGTGGGTTTGGGGCTGGAGTCCCACTAGGCCAGTGGCTCTCAAGCTTTCCAGACGACTGTCCCCCTTCCAGGAGGCTGATTTGTCTTGTGTAACCCCAAGTTCACCTCTCTTAAAAACGACTTGCTGACAAAACCAGACATGAGAGAGAAGAGTGGCCCAGCACACTAGCGCTGAACAAGGGCTGACTTCCTCGCTTTGACCCTATAATCATACAACGACCCAATGGGCACATCGCTATTGTACCCACATTTCCGTCTCTGGTGGGGAGAGCAGCACAAACAAGTCACTGTAGCCATGTTTGTTTGTACTGACTTCCACAGGCTTCTTCTGTAGCCTGTTGTAAACGAGGCCAATCTCCAGCTGAGCTGACGTGTACCCCCGGGCTCCGAGCGCTGCCACAGGTGCGGGGTAACCTGGGGACCCAGAAGCTGGGTGAACTGGCCTGGCTTCCTTCACACCAGCCCGGCTGGGATCCAGCCCCGCTGGTTCTGGAGCAGCAGGGGTCAGTGCGCACAGCGGAGGCTTCAGGCCTTGGCACCAGACAGACAAACAGACGCAGGGGAGCCGGACGTGGGGACTGTCCCTGACATCTTCGCTCTGACCAGCCACCTCCCAGGAAGCCCCGACCTGTTTCTCTGGCTCCCTCGGCCGCAGCCAAAGTCCCAAACAGAAAACCCCCAAACTCAACACAAGAGAAGATTTCCAGGGCTCACAGGGTTACCTAGCAACCGCACAAAGGGTCCTGAGGGGGCTGGGACAGGGCCTGCGCTGCACAGAGTGGGGAAGAGACAGATAGACGGAGGATGGATGGTGTATGGAGATGGGTGGGTGGATGGATGGACAGGTAGAAAAGTGTGTAGGAGAGCACAGACCAATAGATTGGGTGCATGGGGATCTATGGAGGAGCGGTGTGTATGGGGATAGATAGATGGGGGGTGCCAGAGGATATATAGCTAGATGGGGTGCTGGAGGACAGAGGAGAGGGTTCAGGTGACAGATGCAGGGTGCAGGGGATACATAGCTAGAAGGGGTGCCAGAGGACCGATGAGGGGGTTCAGGTGACAGATGAGGGAGGGGTTCAGGGGACGGATGAGGAGTGCAGGGGACAGGGGACAGATGCAGGGTACAGGGGATACATAGCTAGATGGGGTGCCGGAGGTTAAGGGGACACATGAGGGGTGAAGGGGACAGAGGAGGGGTGCAGGGGACATATGCGGGGTTCAGGGGACAGAGGAGGGGTGCAAAGGACAGAGGAGGGGTGCAGGAGAAAGTTGCAGGGGTTCAGGGGACAGATGAGGGGGTTCAGGGGACGGGTCAGATGTAGGGTGCAGGGGATCCATAGCTAGATGGTGTGCTGGAGGTTCAGGGGACACATGAGGGGTGAAGGGGACACATGAGGGGTGGCAAGGGACAGAGGAGGGGGTTCAGGGGTCAGATAACGGGTGCAGAGGAGAGATGAGTGGTGAAGGGGAAATATCAGGGGTTATGGGGACAGAGGAGGGGTGCAGGGGACAGGAGACAGATGGGGGTGAAGGAGACAGATGCAGGGTGCATGGGAGAGATGAGGGGTTCAGGGGATACATAGCTAGATGGGGTGCCAGAGGACCAATGATAGTGTTCAGGTGACAGATGAAGGGGTCAGGGGACATATGTGGGGTGCAGAGGACAGATGAGGTGTGCAGGGGACATATGCGGGGTTCAGGGGACAGAGGAGGGGTTCAGGGGACAGGGACAGAGGAGGGGTGCAGGAGACAGATGTGGGGGTTCAGGTGACAGAGGAGGGGGTTCAGGGGACAGATGCGGGGTGCAGGGGTTACATAGCTATATGGGGTGCTGGAGGTTCAGGGGACACATGAGGGGTTCAGGGGACAGAAGAGGAGTTCAAGAGACAGATGAGGAGTGCAGAGGATACATAGCTAGATGGGGTGCTGGAGGAACCATGGGGGTTCAGGGGACAGATGTGGGGTGCAGAGGAGGGATGAGGGGTGCAGGGGATACATAGTTAGATGTAGTGCCGGAGGACTGATGAGGGGGTTCATGGGACAGATGCAGGGTGCCGGGGAACCCATGTGGGGTTAAGGGGACAGATGCAGGGCTCAGGGGACAGCTGCAGGGTGCAGGGGATACATAGCTAGATGGGGTGCCAGGGGACCCTTGGGGGGTTCAGGGGACAGGTGAGGGATGCAGGGGACAGATGCGAGGTTCAGGGGACAGATATGGGGTGCAGGGGATACATAGCTAGATGGGGTGCCTGGGGATCCATGAGGGGGTTCAGGGTACAGATGCGGGGTTCAGGGGACAGATGCAGGGTGCAGGGGACAGATTCGAGGTGCAGAGGAGAGAAGCAGGGTTCAAGGGACAGATGCGGGGTGCAGGGGATACATAGCTAGATGGGGTGCCTGGGGATCCATGAGGGGGTTCAGAGGAGAGATGCAGGGTGCAGGGGATACATAGCTAAATGGGGAACTGGGGGACCCATGCGGGGTGCAGGGGACAGATGGGGGGTGCAGGGGATACATAGCTAGATGCGGTGGCAGGGGACCCATGGGGGGTTCAGGGGACAGATGTGGGGTGCAGGGGGTACATAGCTGGATGAGGTGCCGGGGGACCCATGGGGGTGCAGGGGACAGATGTGGGTGCAGGGATACATAGCTAGATGAGGTGCTGGGGACCCATGGGGTTCAGGGGATAGATGCGGGTGCAGGGCATACATAGCTAGATGGGGTGTTGGGGGATCCATGGGGAGGTTCAGGGGACAGAGGTGGGGTGCAGGCGATACATATCTAGATGGGGTGCTAGGGGAAGCATGGGGGGGTTCAATGGACAGTTACTTAGTGCAGGGGATACATAGCTAGATGGGTGCTGGGTGACCTATGGGGGGGTTCAGGGGTCAGATACAGGGGGCAGGGGACACATAGCTAGATGGGGTGCCGGGAGTCCATGGGGTTGTTCAGGGGACAGATGCAGGGTTCAGGGTACTGATGTGGTGTACAGTGGATATGTAGCTAGATGGGGTGCTGGGGGACCCATAGGGGGTGCAGGGGACAGATGCGTGGTTCAGGGGATACATAGCTAGAGGGGGTGCTGGGGGACCCATAGGGGGTGCAGGGGACAGATGCGGGGTGCAGGGGATACATAGCTAGATGAGGTGCCGGAGGACCTATGTGGGGGTTCAGGGGACAGATGTGGGGTGCAGGCGATACATATCTAGATGGGGTGCTGGGTGAAGCATGGGGGGGTTCAGGGGACAGATGCGGGGTGCAGGGGATACAAAACTAGATGAGGTGTGGGGGGACCCATGGGGGATTCAGGGGACAGATGCGGGGTGCAGGGGATACATATCTAGATGGCGTGCTGGGGGAGCAATGGGTGGGTGCAGGGGACAGATGCGGGGTGGAGGGGATACATAGCTAGATGGGGTGCTGGGGGACCCCTGTGGGATTCAGGGAACATGTGAGGGGTGCAGGGGGGAGATGCGGGGTGCGGGAAATACATAGCTATATGTGTTGCTGGGGGACCCAGAGGGGGCCCAGGGGATAGATGCGGGGTGCAGGGGATTCATAGCTAGATGGGGTGCCAGGGGACCCATGGGGGGTGCAGTTTATAGATGCGGGGTGCAGGGGATTCATAGCTAGATGGGGTGCCGGGGACCCATGGGGGAGTTCAGGGAACATATGCGGGGTGCAGGGGGTACATAGCTAGATGGGGTACTGGGGGATCCATGGAGGGTTCAGGGGAGAGATGCAGGGTGCAGTGGATACATATCTAGCTGTTGTGCCCGAGGAGCCATGCCGAGGTTCAGGGGATAAATGCGGGGTGCAGGGGATACATAGCTAGATGAGTTGCCGGGGGACCCATGGGGGGTGCAGGGGACAGATGCGGGGTACAGGGGATACATAGCTAGATGAGGTGCCGGGGGACCCGGGGTTCAGTGGATAGATGCGGGTGCAGGGATTCATAGCTAGATGAGGTGCCGGGAACCCATGGGGTGCAGAGGAGAGATGTGGGGTGCAGGAGATACATAGCTAGATGTGTTGCCGGGGGACCCATGGGGGGGGCAGGGGACAGATGCGGGGTACAGGGGATACATAGCTAGATGAGGTGCCGGGGGACCAATGGGAGGGTTCAGCGGGCAGATGCGGGGTGCAGCAGATACATAGATAGATGGGGTGTCGGGGGACCCATGGGGTTCAGCGGACAGATGCGGGGTGCAGGGGATTCATAGCTATATGAGGTGTGTGGGGACCCATGGGGGATTCAGGGGACAGATGCGGGGTGCAGGGGATACATAGCTAGATGAGGTGCCGGGGACCCATGGGAGGGTTCAGGGGACAGATGCGGGGTGCAGCAGATTCATAGCTAGATGAGGTGCCGGGGAACCCATGGGGGATTCAGGGGACAGATGCGGGGTGCAGCGGATTCATAGCTAGATGAGGTGCTGGGGGACCCATGGGGGGTTCAGGGGATAGATGGGGGAGTGCAGGGCATACATAGCTAGATGGGGTGCCAGGGGACCCATGGGGGGTTCAGGGGATAGATGCGGGTGCAGGGCATACATAGCTAGATGGGGTGCCAGGGGACCCATGGGGGTGCAGGGGACAGATGCGTGCAGGGATTCATAGCTAGATGGGGTGCCGGGGACCCAATGGGGGTTCAGCGGGCAGATGCGGGTGCAGGGGATACATAGCTAGATGAGGTGCCGGGGACCCATGGGGGGTTCAGGGGATACCTAGCTAGATGGGGTGCCGGGGACCCATGGGGGTGCAGGGGACAGATGCGGGTGCAGGGGTTACATAGCTGGATGAGGTGCCGGGGACCCATGGGGAGTTCAGGGGACAGATGCGGGGTGCAGGGGTACATAGCTGGATGAGGTGCCGGGGACCCATGGGGTGCAGGGGACAGATGCGGTGCAGGGGATACATAGCTAGATGGGGTGCCGGGGGACCCATGGGGGGTGCAGGGGAGAAGTGCAGGCGATACATAGCTAGATGGGGTGCTGGGGGACTCATGGGGGTGCAGGGGACAGATGCGGGGTGCAGGGGTACATAGCTGGATGAGGTGCCGGGGACCCATGGGGGTTCAGGGACAGATGCGGTGCAGGGGATACATAGCTAGATGGGGTGCCAGTGGACCGATGGGGTCAGCGGACAGTTGCGGGTGCAGGCGATACATAGCTGGATGAGGTGCCGGGGACCCATGGCGGGTTCAGGGGATAGATGCGGGGTGCAGGGGATACATAGCTAGATGGGGCACAGGGGGACCCATGCGGGGTGCAGGGGACAGATGAGGGGTGCAGGGGATACATAGCTAGATGAGGTGCCAGGGGACCCATGGGGGTCAGGGAATAGATGCGGGTGCAGGGGTTACATAGCTAGATGGGGTGCCGGGACCCATGGGGGTGCAGGGGAGAAGTGCAGGCGATACATACCTAGATGGGGTGCCGGGGGACCCATAGGGGGTGCAGGGGACAGATGCGGGGTGCAGGGGATACATTGCTAGATGGGGCACCGGGGGACCCATGGGGGGTGCAGGGGACAGATGTGGGGTGCAGGGGATACATAGCTAGATGAGGTGGCAGGGGACCCATGGGGGGTTCAGGGGACAGTTGTGGTGTGCTGGGGTTACATAGCTGGATGAGGTGCCGGGGGACCCATGGGGGGTGCAGGGGACAGATGTGGGGTGCAGGGGATACATAGCTAGATGAGGTGCTGGGGGACCCATGGGGGGTTCAGGGGATAGATGCGGGGTGCAGGGCATACATAGCTAGATGGGGTGTTGGGGGATCCCTGGGGAGGTTCAGGGGACAGATGTGGGGTGCGGGGGATACATAGCTAGATGGGGTGCTAGGGGACGCATGGGGGGGTTCAATGGACAGTTACTTAGTGCAGGGGATACATAGCTAGATGGGTGCTGGGTGACCTATGGGGGTTCAGGGTCAGATACAGGGGCAGGGGACACATAGCTAGATGGGGTGCCGGGAGTCCATGGGGTGGTTCAGGGGACAGATGCAGGGTTCAGGGTACTGATGTGGTGTACAGTGGATATGTAGCTAGATGGGGTGCTGGGGGACCCATAGGGGGTGCAGGGGACAGATGCGGGGTACAGGGGATACATAGCTAGATGGGGTGCTGGGGGACCCATAGGGGGTGCAGGGGACAGATGCGGGGTGCAGGGGATACATAGCTAGTTGAGGTGCCGGAGGACCTATGTGGGGGTTCAGGGGACAGATGTGGGGTGCAGGCGATACATAGCTAGATGGGGTGCTGGGTGAAGCATGGGGGGGTTCAGGGGACAGATGCGGGTGCAGGGATACAAAACTAGATGAGGTGTGGGGGGACCCATGGGGGATTCAGGGGACAGATGCGGGGTGCAGGGGATACATATCTAGATGGTGTGCTGGGGGAGCAATGGGTGGGTGCAGGGGACAGATGCGGGGTGGAGGGGATACATAGCTAGATGGGGTGCTGGGGGACCCCTGTGGGATTCAGGGAACATGTGAGGGGTGCAGGGGGGAGATGCGGGGTGCAGGGAATACATAGCTAGATGGGGCACCGGGGGACCCATGGGGGGTGCAGGGGACAGATGTGGGGTGCAGGGGATTCATAGCTAGATGGGGTGCCAGGGGACCCATGGGGGGTGCAGGGTATAGATGCGGGGTGCAGGGGATTCATAGCTAGATGGGGTGCCAGGGGACCCATGGGGGAGTTCAGGGAACATATGCGGGGTGCAGGGGGTACATAGCTAGATGGGGTACTGGGGGATCCATGGAGGGTTCAGGGGAGAGATGCAGGGTGCAGTGGATACATATCTAGATGTTGTGCCCGAGGAGCCATGCCGATCTTCAGGGGATAAATGCGGGGTGCAGGGGATACATAGCTAGACGGGGTGCCAGGGGACCCATGGGGGGGTTCAGTGGATAGATGCGGGGTGCAGGGGATACATAGCTAGATGAGGTGCCGGTGGACCCGGGGGGGGGGTTCAGTGGATAGATGCGGGTGCAGGGGATTCATAGCTAGATGAGGTGCCGGGGAACCCATGGGGGGTGCAGAGGAGAGATGTGGGGTGCAGGAGATACATAGCTAGATGAGTTGCCGGGGGACCCATGGGGGGTGCAGGGGACAGATGCGGGGTGCAGGGGATACATAGCTAGATGAGGTGCCGGGGGACCCATGGGGGGGTTCAGGGGACAGATGCGGGGTGCAGGGGATACATAGCTAGATGGGGTGCCGGGGGACCCATGGGGGGGTTCAGCGGACAGATGCGGGGTGCAGGGGATACATAGCTATATGAGGTGTGTGGGGACCCATGGGGGATTCAGGGGACAGATGCGGGGTGCAGGGGATACATAGCTATATGAGGTGTGTGGGGACCCATGGGAGGGTTCAGGGGACAGATGCGGGGTGCAGCAGATTCATAGCTAGATGAGGTGTCGGGGGACCCATGGGGCGGTTCAGGGGACAGATGCGGGGTGCAGCGGATTCATAGCTAGATGGGGTGCTGGGGGACCCATGGGGGGGTGAGGGGATAGATGGGGAAGTGCAGGGCATACATAGCTAGATGGGGTGCTGGGGGACCCATGGGGGGTTCAGGGGATAGATGCGGGGTGCAGGGGATACATAGCTAGCTGGGGTGCGTGGGGACCCTGGGGGGGTGCAGGGGACAGATGCGGGGTGCAGGGGATTCATAGCTAGATGGGGTGCCGGGGGACCCAATGGGGGGGTTCAGCGGGCAGATGCGGGGTGCAGGGGATACATAGCTAGATGAGGTGCTGGGGGACCCATGGGGTTCAGGATACATAGCTAGATGGGGTGCCGGGGGACCCAGGGGGGGTGCAGGGGACAGATGCGGGGTGCAGGGGTTACATAGCTGGATGAGGTGCCGGGGGACCCATGGGGGAGTTCAGGGGACAGATGCGGAGTGCAGGGGGTACATAGCTGGATGAGGTGCCGGGGGACCCATGGGGGGGTGCAGGGGACAGATGCGGGGTGCAGGGGATACATAGCTAGATGGGGTGCCGGGGGACCCATGGGGGGTGCAGGGGAGAAGTGCAGGCGATACATAGCTAGATGGGGTGCTGGGGGACTCATGGGGGGTGCAGGGGACAGATGCGGGGTGCAGGGGGTACATAGCTGGATGAGGTGCCGGGGGACCCATGGGGGGTTCAGGGGACAGATGCGGGGTGCAGGGGATACATAGCTAGATGGGGTGCCAGTGGACCGATGGGGGGGGTCAGCGGACAGTTGCGGGGTGCAGGCGATACATAGCTGGATGAGGTGCCGGGGACCCATGGCGGGTTCAGGGGATAGATGCGGGGTGCAGGGGATACATAGCTAGATGGGGCACTGGGGGACCCATGCGGGGTGCAGGGGACAGATGCGGGGTGCAGGGGATACATAGCTAGATGAGGTGCCGGGGGACCCATGGGGGGTGCAGGGAAAAGATGCGGGGTGCAGGGGATACATAGCTAGATGGGGTGCCGGGACCCATGGGGGTGCAGGAGAAGTGCAGGCGATACATACCTAGATGGGGTGCCGGGGACCCATAGGGGTGCAGGGACAGATGCGGGTGCAGGGGATACATTGCTAGATGGGGCTCGGGGGGTCCCTTGGGGGGTGCAGGGGACAGCTGCGGGGTGCAGGGGTTACATTGCTAGATGTGGTGCCGCGGGACCCATGGGGGGTGCAGGGGACAGATGCGGGGTGCAGGGGATACATAGCTAGATGAGGTGCCGGGGGACCCATGGGGGGGTCAGGGAATAGATGCGGGGTGCCGGGGTTACATAGCTAGATGGGGTACCGGGGGACCCATGGGGGGTGCAGGGGAGAAGTGCAGGCGATATATACCTAGATGGGGTGCCGGGGGACCCATAGGGGTGCAGGGACAGATGCGGGGTGCAGGGGATACATAGCTAGATGGGGCACCGGGGGACCCATGGGGGGTGCAGGGGACAGATGCGGGGTGCAGGGGATACATAGCTAGATGGGGTGCCGGGGGACCCATGGGGGGTGCAGGGGACAGATGCGGGGTGCAGGGGATTCATAGCTAGATGGGGTGCCGCGGGACCCATGGGGGCGTTCAGGGGACATATGCGGGGTGCAGGGGTTACATAGCTGGATGAGGTGCCGGGGGACCCATGGGGGGTTCAGGGGGCAGATGCGGGGGGCCGGGGCTACATAGATGAGGTGCCGGGGGCCCATGGGGGTTCAGGGGACAGATGCGGGTGCAGGGATACATAGCTAGATGAGGTGCCGGGGGACCCATGGGGGGTGCAGGGGAGAAGTGCAGGCGATACATAGCTAGATGGGGTGCCGGGGGACCTATAGGGGGTGCAGGGGACAGATGCGGGGTGCAGGGGATACATAGCTAGATGGGGCACCGGGGGACCCATGGGGGGTGCAGGGGACAGAGGCGGGGTGCAGGGGATACATAGCTAGATGGGGTGCCGGGGGACCCATGGGGGGTGCAGGGGACAGATGCGGGGTGCAGGGGATACATAGCTAGATGGGGTGCCGGGGGACCCATGGGGGGTTCAGGGGATAGATGCGGGGTGCAGGGGATACATAGCTAGATGGGGTGCCGGGGGACCCATGGGGGGTGCAGGGGACAGATGCGGGGTGCAGGGGAGACATAGATCGATGGGGCACCGGGGGACCCATGGGGGGTGCAGGGTACAGATGCGGGGTGCTGGGGATACATAGCTAGATGGGGTGCCGGGGGACCCATGGGGGGTGCAGAGGACAGATGCGCGGTGCAGGGGATACATAGCTAGATGGGGTGCCGGGGACCCATGGGGGTGCAGGGGACAGATGCGGGGTGCAGGGATACATAGCTAGATGAGGTGCTGGGGACCCATGGGGTGCAGGGATAGATGCTGGGTGCAGGGGATACATAGCTAAATGGGGTGCGGGGACCCAATGGGGGTGCAGGGGACAGATGCGGGGTGATGGGGTTACATAGCTAGATGAGGTGCTGGGGGACCCATGGGGGGTGCAGGGGACAGATGCGGGTGCAGGGTCTACATAGCTAGCTGGGGTGCCGGGGGACCCATGGGGGGTGCAGGGGACAGATGCGGGGTGCAGGGATACATAGCTAGATGGGGCACCGGGGACCCATGGGGGTGCAGGGGACAGATGCGGGGTGCGGGGATACATAGCTAGATGGGGTGCCGGGGGATCCATGGGGGGGTTCAGGGGACAGATGCGGGGTGCAGGGGATACATAGCTGGATGAGGTGCCGGGGGACCCATGGGGGGTGCAGGGAACAGATGCGGGGTGCAGGGGATACATAGCTAGATGGGGCACCGGGGGACCCATGGGGGGTGCAGGGGACAGATTCGCGGTGCAGGGGTACATAGCTAGATGGGGCGCCGGGGGACCCATGGGGGAGTTCAGGGAACATATGCGGGGTGCAGGGGATACATAGCTAGATGAGGTGCTGGGGGACCCATGGGGTTCAGGGACAGATGCGGGGTGCAGGGCATACATAGCTAGATGGGGTGCCGGGGGACCCATGGGGTTCAGGGACAGATGCGGGGTGCAGGGATACATAGCTAGCTGGGGTGCTGGGGGACCCATTGGGGGTGCAGGGGACAGATGCAGGGTACAGGGGATACATAGCTAGATGGGGTGCTGGGGGACCCATAGGGGGTGCAGGGGACAGATGCGTGGTGCAGGGGATACATAGCTAGATGGGGTGCTGGGGGACCCATAGGGGGTGCAGGGGACAGATGCGGGGTGCAGGGGATACATAGCTAGATGGGGTGCCGGGGACCCATGGGGGTGCAGGGTACAGATGCGGGGTGCAGGGATACATAGCTAGATGGGGTGCCGGGGGACCCATGGGGGGTGCAGGGGACAGATGCGGGGTGCAGGGGATACATAGCTAGATGGGGTGCCGGGGGACCCATGGGGGGTGCAGGGGACAGATGCGGGGTGCAGGGGGTACATAGCTAGATGAGGTGCCGGGGACCCATGGGGGTGCAGGGTACAGATGCGGGTGCAGGGGATACATAGCTAGATGGGGTGCCGGGGACCCATGGGGGTGCAGGGGACAGATGGGGGGTGTAGGGGATACATAGCTAGATGAGGTGCCGGGGGACCCATGGGGGGGTTCAGGGAAAAGATGGGGGGTGCAGGGGATACATAGCTAGATGGGGTACTGGGACCCATGGGGGTGCAGGGGACAGATGCGGGGTGCGGGGGGTACATAGCTAGATGGGGTGCCGGGGGACCCATGGGGGGTGCAGGGGACAGATGCGGGGTGCAGGGGATACATAGCTAGATGGGGTGCCGGGGGACCCATGGGGGGTTCAGGGTACAGATGCGGGGTGCAGGGGATACATAGCTAGATGGGGTGCCGGGGGACCCATGGGGGGTGCAGGGGACAGATGCGGGGTGCGGGGGATACATAGCTAGATGAGGTGCCGTGGGACCCACGGGGGGAGGGTTCAGGGATAGGTGATTTGGCGCAGGGGGCACAGCCCGGGGGAGTTGGAGACTTTGACGAGTTTCACGTATTTGATAAGTCCTCCTGCCCACTCTGCCCGGCTCCCCTGCCGGCCCCGGCCCCTCCCAGCAGCACCTGCCGCCCCCGACCCCGGCACCCACCGTTCTCGGAGCCCGTGGACCCGTCGCAGTCCGAGATGAGCTGCTGGGGTTTGCGCTGCTTGCGGCGAGACATCCCCGCGGGGGCTCCGGGCCGGGCACCCCTGGGTCCGCCGCTCGGCTCGGGAGCCCGTGGGCACCGGGACGCTCCCAGGCGGGGTCTCGCCCCCCTCCCCGGAGCATGGACACGCCCCCTCCTTTGCGCCCCTCATTGGAAGCAAAGTCCTAATCCGGCCGGTCACTCGGGTCTCCTTTGTGCTCCTTAACCCCTTCCTGCCTGGCAGGGCTGCGGCGCTGGGGCTGTTCTACAGAGCCCTGGCCGGGGGCTGAGATGCAGCTGCCTCTGGGGTGGGGCAGGGGGAGCTGAACAGCTGCACTCTGGGGGGCGGGGGGTTGGCAGTGCTGTACCCCCTCTAAGCCAGGCAGAGCGGGGTTAGGATGGGAAGTGAAGGCGCTGCCCGCAGGCAGGTGAACCATGGCACTGGCGTTAATGAGGACTTTAATCCTCATCCCTTCCTGCCCAGTCCAGCCTCCCTGACACAATTCGGGCAAATGCAACATCCCTTTACCACTCACCACGTGGGCAGAACTTCCCCAAACATGCCTCCCCGGGGCACTGGGGCATTGGGGTCAGCACTGACAGCCCCAGAGGATGCCCCCTACTGAGCCCCTCACCCCACACCCTGCAGCAGAGCCCCCCATACCCAGCATATGCCCCTCCCTCCTCCAGCCCTGTCCTCTCCCCCATCCCCACTCTCCTCCACCCCCCATTACACCCTTCCTTCCTCTTTCTTCCCCTTTTCTTTTCACCTCTTCCTCGTGGCCTCCTGACCTCCCCGAGCACCACAAAAGCCCAGGCCTCGGCAGAGCCGGCGCTGTGGGAATGTTAATGAAGCCGCAGCACAAAGGGGGAAAAGACTTCGAAAAAACCCTCAGAAAGGGCCCCTTTGAGACAGGCTCGCTGCTGTGTGTGGCTCAGTGGGGAGGGGTTGGGGGGGATGGTGGGGGAGGGTTCTGAGAACCTCTCAACATGCTGCCTGTGGGAGCCACGCCTGCCCCCTTCCATTCATGCAGTTGAGAGGAGACTCAGGCACTGGGGCTGGAGAAGGGGGGGATGCATAGGGGGTGTGGGGCTGTGTCCCCTGCAGGGCCCCCCTCCCTGTATAAAGGGGGTGCAGGGTGTGTGTGTGTGGGGGGGCTGAATTTACCATAGGCCCATGCTTTCCATGCAAATGGAGTGCAGGGTGGGGGCTGTGTTTCCATAGGGCCCCAATCCCTGTGTTAAGGGGGCACTGGGGGGGAAGGTTTCCCATGGACTTTAATCCTCAGCCCTTCCTGCCCAGTCCAGCCTCCCTGACACATGCATGGAAGCTAAGCTCCTGAAGCCCACAGGGTGATGTTCTCTGCCCCCCAGGGGTGTAGCTGGCCCTTGTGTTTGTGGACATGTGTGGGGAGCTTCAGCTGCACCAGGGGCACTGCTGGGGGTGGGTGGGCGCGAGGGCACAGACAGGGACCATGCTCCTCCCCCAACCCTTTTGTAAACAGCTGAGCAGAAGCGGGGCACTGGTTTTCAAAAGTGGCCCCCAGTTTTTGGTGCCTAGCTTGAGAAGTATCCCAGGAGCTGAGCGGCCCCTGAGGGGCCCCACTGGAGAGCTGCCAGCTGTGACCCGCAGTGCCTAGAAGTGTTTGAAAATACAGGCCCTCACAGCTATGAGCACAGAGCGCCCCAGTCCTGCTGTGGGGCTGAGCCGAGGGGTGCAGATGCAGCTCTATCTCTCTGCCCCATCCATCCCCTTGGATCTGTCCCTGGCCCCCTCCCTGAGTCCCTGGGCAGAGGTAACACCCCTCAGTGCCTCACACCCAGCCCCACACAGCTCCCCTTGAATGCACAAAGACAAGGGGCGTGGGCTGGGGGAAGAGGAGACAGGAGGCTGCGCCCCAGCCTGTCGTGCTGGGGAGTGGGGGGGTCTGTGGAGGGCATACACAGCCAATTTGCCTGGCCCCAGGAAACGCCAGGGCCTGAAGAGAAGGATCAGGAAAGAGAGAGGAACTCAGATACTGAAACTGATTTTGTGTGTGTGTGTGTGTGTGTGTGTGTGTGTGTGTGAGAGAGAGAGAGATAGTGTGTGAGTGTGTGAGTGGGGGTGGGCAGCAAGATAGAGAGAAGGAATGTGGGACAGATCCTGAGCTGGCTGATTTCCACCAGACAGGGATCATAGAATCATAGAATCATAGAATATCAGGGTTGGAAGGGACCTCAGGAGGTATCTAGTTCAACCCCCTGCTCAAAGCAGGACCAAACCCAACTAAATCATCCCAGCCAGGGCTTTGTCAAGTCTGACCTTAAAAACCTCTAAGGAAGGAGATTCCACCACCTCCCTAGATAACCCATTCCAGTGCTTCACCACCCTCCAAGTGAAAAAGGTTTTCCTAATATCCAACCTAAACCCTCCCACCGCAACTTGAGGCCATTAATCCTTGTTCTGTTATCTGGTACCACTGAGAACAGTCTAGATCCATCCTCTTTGGAACCCCCTTTCAGGTAGTTGAAAGCAGCTGTCAAATCCCCCCTCATTCTTCTCTTCTGCAGACTAAACAATCCCAGTTCCCTCAGCCTCTCCTCATAAGTCATGTGCTCTGGCCTCCTAATCATTTTTGTTGCCCTCCGCTGGGCTCCTTCCAATTTTTCCACATCCTTCTTGTAGTGTGGGGCTCAAAACTGGACACAGTACTCCAAATGAGGCAGTACTCCAGATCTGTCCCCACTGGCTCCAATGGAGCTGCAGTCGATTTACACCAGCTGGGGATCCGGCCTTCCTTGGCTCCAATGGAGCTGCAGTTGATTTACACCAGCTGAGGATCCGGCCTTCCTTGGCTCCAATGGAGCTGCAGTTGATTTACACCAGCCAGGGATTCGGCCTTCCTTGGCACCAATGGAGCTGCAGTCGATTTACACCAGCTGAGGATCCGGCCTTCCTTGGCTCCAATGGAGCTGCAGTCGATTTACACCAGCTGAGGATCTGGCCTGCCTTGGCTCCAATGGAGCTGCAGTCGATTTACACCAGCTGAGGATCTGGCCTGCCTTGGCTCCAATGGAGCTGTGGCCGACTGACACCAGCTGGGGATCTGGCCTGGCTTGGCTCCAATGGAGCTGTGGCCGACTGACACCAGCTGGGGATCTGGCCTGGCTTGGCTCCAATGGAGCTGTGGCCGACTGACACCAGCTGGGTATCTGGCCTGCGTTGGCTCCACTAGAGCTGTGGCCGCCTGACACCAGCTGGGGATCTGGCCTGGCTTGGCTCCAATGGAGCTGCGGCCGACTGACACCAGCTGGGGGATCTGGCCTGGCTTGGCTCCAATGGAGCTGTGGCCGACTGACACCAGCTGGGGATCTGGCCTGGCTTGGCTCCAATGGAGCTGTGGCCGACTGACACCAGCTGGGGATCTGGCCTGGCTTGGCTCCAATGGAGCTGTGGCCGACTGACACCAGCTGGGGATCTGGCCTGGCTTGGCTCCAATGGAGCTGCGGCCGACTGACACCAGCTGGGGGATCTGGCCCTATCTTTGTGTTTTAAGTCCGCTGCAGCCTGATGAGGAAGCAGTACCCCCGGCTGGGGACGAGGCCAAGCTGCCCTAGAGGAGACACTAAGGTCCAATGTTCTGCCCTGGCTCCTTTCTTGAGCTTTTCCTGGTGGGACTGGAGAAGTGGGGGGAGGGGACCCACCCGGGTGTGAAAAGGTCAGAACTGCACATTCAAAGCCTTTTGGCTACAATGGAACAAATTTGCAGGGCAGCTGCTCCTGGGGGGTGCAGGGAACCAGTGCATCTTAGCTAGGCAGACGGATTGCTCTGTGCTCTTAGCCAAGAGCTTCTAGGGGCGTAGCATGGTGGGTCATGTTCCTGATGGGCTGCATCTGGGTGTGTAAACATCAGGCAATCACAGACTCACATCTGGATGGGGGAGTAGGTGCAACTCAGGCATAAATCCCACCTAGACAGGTGAGTAGGATACAGCACCAGCCCACATCTGGATTAGCAAGTAGGAGGCCAATGAGCAGAGGCATCAAAAAAGCAAACAGAATGTTGGGAATCATTAAGAAAGGGATAGATCAGGGGTCGGCAACTTTTCAGAAGTGGGGTGCCGAGTCTTCTTTTATTCACTCTAATTTAAGGTTTTGCGTGCCAGTAATACATTTCAACGTTTTTAGAAGGTCTCTTTCTATAAGTCTATAATATATAACTAAACTATTGTTGTATGTAAAGTAAATAAGGTTTTTAAAATGTTTAAGAAGCTTCATTTAAAATTAAATTAAAATGCAGAGCCCCCCCGGGCCAGTGGTCAGGACCCGGGCAGTGTGAGTGCCACTCAAAATCAGCTCGCATGCCGCCTTCGGCACATGTGCCATAGGTTGCCTACCCTGGGATAGATAATAAGACAGAAGATACCATATTGCCTGTGTATAAATCCATGGTATGCCCACATCTTGAATACTGTGTGCAGATGTGGTTGCCCCATCTCGAAAAAAGACATACTGGAATTGGAAAAGGTTCAGAAAAGGGCAACAAAAATAATTAGGGGTTTAGAACAGCTGCTGTATGAGGAGAGATTAGTCAGACTGGGATTTTTCAGCTTGGAAAAGAGACAACTAAGGGGGGATATGATAGAGGTCTATAAAATCATGACTGGTATGGAGAAAGTAAACAAGGAAGTGTTATTTACTCCTTCTTATAACACAAGAACTAGGGGCCACCAAATGAAATTAATAGGCAGCAAGTTTAAAACAAACAAAAGGAAGTATTTTTTCACAAAATGCACAGTCAACCTGTGGAACTCCTTGCCAGAGGATGTTGTGAAGGCCAAGACTATAGCAGGGTTAAAAAAAAAGAGCTAGGTAAGTTCATGGAGGATAGGTCCATCAAGGCTATTAGCCAGGATGGGCAGGGATGGTGTCCGTAGCCTCTGTTTGCCAGAAGCTGGGAATGGGTGGCTGGGAATAGATCACTTTATGATTACCTGTTCTGTTCAGTCCCTCTGAAGCACCTAGTATTGGCCACTGTGTCACATCTGGATATATGAATAGGGATACACTCAAAAACCACATTTGAGTTGGGGATTATGATGCACAATCATGAACCCCAACTAGATTTGTGAACACAATACAATTGTGACTCTTATTTGGGTTGGTTAATTGAGTGCAGGTGTAAACCACATCTGGATTGGTGATTATGACACAATCATAAACGACACCTGGGTAAAATAATAGGCTGTAATCACAAGCATCTAGATTTGTGCAAATTACACGGTTATCACTTGATCCAGCGTCACATCTGGAGGTGCAAGTTAACCCATCTGGACTGGTTAATATGACATACTGACTAGAATACCTCTGATGGTGCTGGGGAGAGTTCCTTTTTGCAGGTGGGGGGAGATTTTGCCACCTGGCTGCTGCTGCATGCTCTATCTCAGAGGGAATAATCAGGCAGGAGGTGTATTTGGAGCTGGCACAAACTAAAAGATTGATGAGGAAACTCTAGCAATTTGTTCCCAGTGGGCAGGGGAAGGAGGTGGGGGAAGATTTTGTTCCAGGAATGATAAAGAGAAATCTGTACCCAGACTAACCCAAACTGCTACCAGGGAATTGAGAACCCCAGTGGAAGAACTTGAACCCCAAATCCAAAATCTAGTTCTCCTCAACTGAAGAATCTCTACCCAGAAGATCCTACACCTCTACCAGGAACCTAAAATTCACACATGGCACCTATAAAATGGGATAGCTACTCTCCCGTGAATAATCAAAAACACCAGTGAGGAAAATGGCGCAGAATGAACCCAACACTTTTCTAGGGAACCTAGAATGCAGCAGGAGAATCTAGAGCACAGATGAACCTGACCATCTTGAACCCCAACAAGTAATCTATAGCCTCAATGGAGAATCTAGAAACCCAATGGGAAATCTATATCCAGAAGTTCCCCAACACTCTTCTATGGAACCTAGAACCATAATGGGAGAATTTATACTCCCAGTGGAGAATCCAATGGGGGGAGGGATAGCCCAGTGCTTTGAGTGTTGGCCTGCTAAACCCAGGGTTGTGAGTTCAATCCTTGAGGGGGCCACTTAGAAATCTGGGACAAAAATTGGTCCTGCTAGTGAAGGCAGGGGGCTGGACTCAATGACCTTTCAAGGTCCCTTCCAGTTCTAGGAGATTGGTATATCTCCAATTATTTTTTTTTTTATGAGAAATATATATCCAGAAGAACCCCAGTGACTAACCTAGAAACCCAGTGAGTAACCTAGAACATAGATGGAGAATCTAAGAAGCTGAAAATAGAGTAGGATTTGTTAGGCCAGGAGAGAGAAGTGACTGCATAGAAGCAGAAGTGTATAAAAGAACATAAGAACATAAGAATGGCCATACTGGGTCAGACCAAAGGTCCATCTAGACCAGTATCCTGTCTACCGACAGTGGCCAATGCCAGGTGCCCCAGAGGGAGTGAACCTAACAGGTGATGATCAAGTGATCTCTCTCCTGCCATCTATCTCCACCCTCTGACACACAGAGGCTAGGGACATCATTCCTTACCCATCCTGGCTAATAGCCATTAATGGATTTAACCTCCATGAATTTATCCAGTTCTCTTTTAAACACTGTTATAGTCCTAGCCTTCACAACCTCCTCAGGCAAGGAGTTCCACAAGTTGACTGTGCGCTGTGTGGAGAAGAACTTCCTTTTATTTGTTTTAAACCTGCTGCCCATTAATTTCATTTGGTGGCCCCTAGTTCTTGTATTATGGGAACAAGTAAATAATTTTTCCTTATCCACTTTCTCCACATCACTCATGATTTTATATACCTCTATCATATCCCCCCTTAGTCTCCTCTTTTCCAAGCTTAGCCTCTTTTCCAAGCTTAGAAAAGTCTTAGCCTCTTTACTATCTCCTCATATGGGACCCGTTCCAAACCCCGAATCATTTTAGTTGCCCTTCTCTGAACCTTTTCTAGTGCCAGTAGATCTTTTTTGAGATGAGGAGACCACATCTGTACACAGTATTCAAGATGTGGGCGTACCATCGATTTATATAAGGATGATAATATATTCTCCGTTTTATTCTCTATCCACTTTCTAATTATTCCTAACATCCTGTTTGCTTTTTCGACCGCCGTGGCACACTGCATGGACATCTTTAGAGAACTATCCACAATGACTCCAAGATCTTTTTCCTGATTTGTTGTAGCTAAATTAGCCCCCATCATATTGTATGTATAGTTGGGGTTATTTTTTCCAATGTGTGTTACTTTACATTTATTCACATTAAATTTCATTTGCTATTTTGTTGTCCAATCACTTAGTTTTGTGAGATCTTTTTGAAGTTCTTCACAGTCTGCTTTGGTCTTAACTATCTTGAGTAGTTTAGTATCATCTGCAAACTTTGCCACCTCACTGTTTACCCCTTTCTCCAGATCATTTATGAATAAATTGAATAGGATTGGTCCTAGGACTGACCCTTGGGGAACACCACTAGTTACCCCTCTCCATTCTGAGAATTTACAATTAATTCCTACCCTTTTTTCCCTGTCTTTTAACCAGTTCTCAATCCATGAAAGGATCTTCCCTTTTATCCCATGACAGCTTAATTTACGTAACAGCCTTTAGTGAGGAACCTTGTCAAAGGCTTTCTGGAAATCTAAGTACACTACGTCCACTGGATCCCGCTTGTCCACATGTTTGTTGACCTCTTCAAGGAACTCTAATAGATTAGTAAGACATGATTTCCCTTTACAGAAACCATGTTGACTTTTGCCCAACAAGTTATGTTCTTCTATGTGTCTAACAATTTTATTCTTTATTACTGTTTCAGCTAATTTGCCAGGTACTGACGTTAGACTTACCAGTCTGTAATTGCCGGGATCACCTCTAGAGCCCTTTTTAAATATTGGTGTTACATTAGCTATCTTCCAGTCATTGGGTACAGAAGCCGATTTAAAGGACAGATTACAAACCATAGTTAATAGTTCTGCAATTTCACATTTGAGTTCTTTCAGAACTCTTGGGTGAATGCCATCCGGTCCTGGTGACTTGCTACTGTTAAGTTTATCAATTAATTCCAAAATGTCCTCTAGTGACACTTCAGTCTGTGACAATTCCTCAGATTTATCACCTACAAAAGCTGGTTCAGGTTTGGGAATCTCCCTAACATCCTCAGCCGTGAAGACTGAAGCAAAGAATCCATTTAGTTTCTCCGCAATGACTTTATCATCTTTAACCGCTCCTTTTGTATCTCTATCATCGAGGGGCCCCACTGGTTGTTTAGCAGGCTTCCTGCTTCTGATGTACTTAAAAAACATTTTATTAGTTTTTGAGTTTTTGGCTAGCTGTTCTTCAAACTCTTCTTTGGCTTTTCTTATTACATTTTTACACTTAATTAGGCAGTGTTTATGCTCCTTTCTATTTAGCTCACTAGGATTTGACTTCCGTTTTTTAAAAGATGCCCTTTTATCTCTCACTGCTTCTTTTACATGGTTGTTAAGCCACGGTGGCTCTTTTTTAGTTCTTTTACTGTGTTTTTTAATTTGGGGTATACATTTAAGTTGGGCCTCTATTATGGTGTGTTTGAAAAGCGCCCATGCAGCTTGCAGGGATTTCACTTTAGTCACCATACCTTTTAATTTCTGTTTAACTAACCCCCTCATTTTTTCATAGTTCCCCTTTTTAAAATTAAATGCCACAGAGTTGGGCTGTTGAGATGTTCTTCCCACCACAAGGATGTTAAATGTTGTTATATTATGGTCACTATTTCCAAGCGGTCCTGTTATAGTTACATCTTGGACCAGCTCCTGTGCTCCACTCAGGACTAAATCGAGAGTTGCCTCTCTCCTTGTGGGTTCCTGTACCAGCTGCTCCAAGAAGCAGTCATTTAAAGTGTCGAGAAATTTTTCTCTGCATTTTGTCTTGAGGTGACATGTTCCCAGTCAATATGGGGGTAATTGAAATCCCCCACTATTATTGAGTTCTTAATTTTGATAGCCTCTCTAATCTCCCTTAGCATTTCATCATCACTATCACTGTCCTGGTCAAGTGGTCGATAATAGATCCCTACTGTTATATTCTTATTAGAACATGAAATTTCTATCCATAGAGATTCTATGGAACATGTGGATTCGCTTAAGATTTTTACTTCATTTGAATCTACACTTTCTTTCACATACGCAGGGAAGAATTGCTCCAGCTTTGTTAATGATGTGAATTGTTGGGGGTTCATGGGAACAGAGAGAGAAAGAAAAGGAAAAAGCAGAAGGGGAATAGTCACAGCCAGAGGTGCTGGGGCTGGGGTGGCGGCCGCACCCCCTGTCTTGATGTGGATCTCTATCCATAGAGATTCTATGGAACATGTGGATTCGCTTAAGATTTTTACTTCATTTGATTCTACATTTTCTTTCACATATGGTGCCACGCCCCCCCCCCCCCCGCATGACCTGTTCTGTCCTTCTGATATATTTTGTACCCCGGAATGATTGTGTCCCATTGATTGTCCTCAGTCCAACAGGGTTCTGTGATGCCTATTATATCAATATCCTCCTTTATCACAAGGCACTCTAGTTCACCCATCTTATTATTTAGACTTCTAGCATTTATGTACAAGCACTTTAAAAACGTGTCATTGTTTATTTGTCTGCTCTTTTCTGATGTGTCTCATTCTTTTTTATGTGACTGTTTCTCGTCTGATCTGGCCCTTACATTATCCTCTTCCATCCTCTGCTCCTGACTATAACCTAGAGAATCTCTATCATCAGACTCTCCCCTAAGAGAAGTCTCTGTCCGATCCACATGCTCCTCTGCAGCAGTCGGCTTTCCCCCATCTCCTAGTTTAAAAACTGCTCTACAACCATTTTAATGTTTAGTGCCAGCAGTCTGATTCCACTTTGGTTTAGGTGGAGCCCATCTCTCCTGTATAGGCTCCCCCCATCCCAAGTTTCCCCAGTTCCTAATGAATCTAAACCCCTCCTCTCTACACCATCGTCTCATCCACGCATTGAGACTCTGAAGCTCTGCCTGCCTACCTGGCTCTGTGCGTGGAACTGGGAACACCTGAGAATGCCACCATAGAGGTCCCGGATTTCAATCTCCTCCCTAGCAGCTTAAATTTGGCCTCCAGGACATCTCTCCTACCCTTCTCTATGTCATTGGTACCTACATGTACCATGACCACTGGCTCCTCCCCAGCACTACACATAAGTCTATCTAGATGCCTCGAGAGATCCGCAACCTTCGCACCAGGCAGGCAAGTCACCATACGGTTCTCCCAGTCATCACAAAACCAGCTATCTATGTTTCTAATGATTGAATCTCCCATTACTAACACCTGCCTTTTCCTAGTGACTGGAGTTCCCTCCCCCGGAGAGGTAACCTCAGTGCGAGAGGATACCCTAACACCATCTGGAAAGAGGGTCCCATCTATGGGAAGGTTTCCCTCTGTTCCCATTGACTGCTCTCCTTCCCTGGGCCTTTCATCCTCCTCAACAGTGCAGGGGCTGTCTGAAGGTGGGACAATCCTACAGTGTCCCAGAAAGCCTCATCAACATACCTCTCTGCCTCTCTTAGCTCCTCTAGTTCCGACCATGGCCTCCAAAGCCCGTACGCGGTCTCTGAGGGCCAGGAGCTCCTTGCACCGCTTCCACACATATGCCACCCGCCCACAGGGCAGGGAATCATACATGCTGCACTCAGCACAATAAACTGGACAGCCTCCACTCTGCTGCTGGGCTTCTGCCTGCATTGTCTCCTGCAGCTACCTAGGTTAATGAAAGGGTTTTGTTTAAATCAAGAAGTTTTGAATGTAGTTTAGTTTACAGGTTTTAAAGAACAGCAAGTGAACCTTGCCCCCTTCCCATTCCCCTTTCAAACTCCCTTGCAAAACTCTCTGTTAGTAGCCCCTGGTCGCTTGATCACTGCTTTATAAAGCCCTGGCTTTCTGGATAGCTCTGCCCCTGACTAAGGCTCAGATATGAATGAACCACATAAGATGCCCAGATGAGGGCAGCATGCCCTAAGCATTGAGCAGGGGTTGCTGTGCTTCTGGGCAAGACTGCAGTGGCTTTCAGCTCACGGTCAATGGGAATTGTTTGAAGTGAATCAGTCCAGTGATGACTCAGGTCTGTACAGAGCATCTGTAGCACTGGGGAACATGCCCTGGAGTCTGACTCCTCTGTTTATTTCTACAGCATGTGTAAGGGCACCCCCTCTCCCCCACACAGACTGTACCATGATTGGGACCAGATCGCCACTGGTGCAAATCAGCATGACTCCAATTTACACCAGTTGAGGAGTGCTCTGTTTCTCTCACTCTCCATCCATCCAGTCACATACACATCATTATCTATCTATCTATCTATCTATCTATCTATCTATCTATCTATCTATCTATCTATCTATCTATCGTCTGACACACGCCTGTTGCAACATGTGATGTACCTCATCCAG
Organism: Mauremys reevesii; assembly: GCF_016161935.1. NCBI lineage: Eukaryota > Metazoa > Chordata > Testudines > Geoemydidae > Mauremys > Mauremys reevesii. Next base: position 245,596 of record NC_052635.1, read on the forward strand.
TGCACTAAATGCCCCAGTAACAAGTATGTGGCTCAAACCAGGCGCTCACTATGGTCTCACAACCCCTCACATGGAACAATGAACAAAAGATAAAAACACCCTGCCTGCCCTGGGCAAACACTTGTAACCAAGTGATCACTCCACATCTGACCTCTCAGGGCTTGTCCTCAAAGGAACCTGCACAGCACCTGCGAAAGACAAGCAGGAGAGCTTCAATTCCTGACTTTGTTACACAACAAAAATCATGGTCTTAATAAAGGCACCATCTTTATGGCTTGCTACACCAATCTGAACCCCACTAACCCTTCTTTTTTGTCCTATGACTGCAGGGGTGTTAATGGGCCATGTCACCTCGAGTGGGCTCAGAATACGTTAATTACTGGGGCTAAACCATCTGTTCTACCTTCTGTTTTGCTGTGAGACGCTGACCTGAAGATGAGCTCTGTGTAGCTCGAAAGCTTTTCTTGGGCACCAAGAGAAGCTGGTCCAATCAAGGTTATTACCTTACCCACCTTCTCTCTCTCCCAATGCACAACCTTCAGCAGCCTCCCCATCCGTTCTCACATGCAGCCATCCATCCAGCTCTCACTTATTCTTGCTGACCCATTCAGCCCATGGTCTTCGTGCTGTGGTCAGTTTGAGTCTGGTGCTGGCTGCAGGGATACCCAGTTAGTCTCTAGAAGGGAGGCCATGACAGGGGATTGGAGGAACAGGGCCTTCTGCCTCTGGTTTCTTTGCTCTGATGGCTGAGTCACTTCCTGACTCACTGCTCTTTCAGCTTTTCTGTGTCTCCTCCACACAGAGGGAGAGATTTCAACATGCACCTCAGGAGTCTCCTCCTCGCTGCTGCTCTAAGCGGCTTTTGGGGTAAGCATGGACTTGGCCTCCAATTTATTAGCCCCTCTCCTAAGAAGTTCCTCCCGTCTCCTTTGGCCCTTCCCAGGTCTCTGCAGGGAACGGAACGTGCTGACTGAAAGCGCTGGGGGCTGGTTTTAATGCTGGGGAAATGCAGATTGGTGGGGATCTCTCTTTGCTTTGTTTTTGGCCATTCCTTCACAGATCCCGGAACCTTTGCAGCGGAGAACTGAAGACTGAGCCAGAAAAGATCTCTCTATCCCCAGTCTGCTGCTGGCTGATCAGCCGTTAGCTTTTAGCAGCCAGTGGAGCATGAGACTTCCAAAGCTGCTAAAGGGAGTGGAATGGCCAATTCCCATGAACAGTGGGACCTGGCGGGGTCAGGCTCCTGCCCAGCTTTTATAATCTCAGCTTAATGCAGTGCTGGGTTTTGGGGAGCCCTGCTGGGATTGCATGCACCAATGCAGCTGATCCTGCCATTCGTCTGCCTTCCAGCTCAGGCCCTCAGTGACTCGGTGTTCTGGGTGCCTGCGGAGGTGATGCCGACAGAGAGGCAGAGCATGACCCTGCGCTGTAACTTCTCCAGCAGCCGCTCCCAGCTGGATGTGTTTTGGTGCCGGCAGCACCAGGAGCAGCCACGCCAGCTTATCATGCGTGTCAACAACTATGGGCAGGAGTTGTCCCAGAGTGGGCACTTCTGGGCAGCATTGCATCCGCAGAACAACATGGCTCCCCTCAGCATCCTAGGGGCAGCCCTGCAGGACAGCGTGGGTTACTCCTGTGCCCTGGCACCCACATTGGGCTGGGAACTCAGCGTCCCTGCTCACAAAAGCCTGCCAGCCTCTCCGTCCCGTGTTGGGCTTGGGGCTCAGCTCAGCTGTCTCTGCAGGGCACAGGGAGCCCGGCCTCCTGATCTCCCCGAGATGACCAAGGTGAGTCCATGGACCAGGTGTGATTCACCCCCATGTGCAAGACAGATGACAGCTCCCTCCCTCTAGCCAGGCTTATCATAGAATCATAGAATCTCAGGGTTGGAAGGGACCTCAGGAGGTCATCTAGTCCAACCCCCTGCTCAAAGCAGGACCAAACCCAACTAAATCATCCCAGCCAGGGCTTTGTCAAGCCTGACCTTAAAAACCTCTAAGGAAGGAGATTCCACTACCTCCCTAGGTAACCCATTCCAGTGCTTCACCACCCTACTAGTGAAAAAGTTTTTCCTAATGTCCAACCTAAACCTCCCCCTCTGCAACTTGAGACCATTACTCCTTGTTCTGTCATCTTCTACCACTGAGAACAGTCTAGATCCATCCTCTTTGGAACCCCCTTTCAGGTAGTTGTAAGCAGCTATCAAATCCCCCCTCATTCTTCTCTTCTGCAGACTAAACAATCCCAGTTCCCTCAGCCTCTCCTCATAAGTCATGTGCTCCAGCCCCCTAATCATTTTTGTTGCCCTCCGCTGGACTCTCTCCAATTTATCCACATCCTTCTTGTTGTGTGGGGCCAAAACTGGACACAGTACTCCAAATGAGGCCTCACCAGTGCTGAATAGAGGGGAATGATCACATCCCTCGATCTGCTGGAAATGCCCCTACTTATACAACCCAAAATGCCATTAGCCTTCTTGGGAACAAGGGCACACTGTTGACTCATATTCAGCTTTTCGTCCACCGTAACCCCTAGGTTCTTTTCTGCAGAACTGCTGCCCAGCCATTCGGTCCCTAGTCTGTAGCGGTGCATGGGATTCTTCCGTCCTAAGTGCAGGACTCTGCACTTGTCCTTGTTGAACCTCATCATATTTCTTTTGGCCCAATCCTCTAATTTGTCTAGGTCCCTCTGTATCCTATCCCTACCCTCCAGCGTATCAACCACTCCTCCCAGTTTAGTGTCATCTGCAAACTTGCTAAGGGTGCAGTCCACACCATCCTCCAGATCGTTAATGAAGATATTGAATAAAACCGGCCCCAGCACCGACCCTTGGGGCACTCCACTTGATACCGGCCGCCAACTAGACATGGACCCATTGATCACTACCCGTTGAGCCTGACCATCTAGCCAGTTTTCTATCCACCTTACCGTCCATTCATCCAGCCCAGACTTCTTTAACTTGCTGGCAAGAATACTGTGGGAGACTGTATCAAAAGCTTTGCTAAAGTCCAGAAATAGCACATCCACTGCTTTCCCCTCATCCACAGAGCCGGTTATCTCATCACAGAAGGCAATTAGGTTAGTCAGGCATGACTTGCCCTTGGTGAATCCATGCTGACTGTTCCTGATCACTTTCCCCTCCTTTAAGTGGTTCAGGATTGATTCCTTGAGGACCTGTTCCATGATTTTTCCAGGGACTGAGGTGAGACTGACTGGCCTGTAGTTCTCCGGATCTTCCTTCTTCCCTTTTTTAAAGATGGACACTACATTAGCCTTTTTCCAGTCATCCGGGACCTCCCCCGATCGCCATGATTTTTCAAAGATAATGGCCAATGGCTCTGCAATCTCATCGGCCAACTCCTTTAGCACCCTCGGATGCAGTGCATCCGGCCCCATGGATTTGTACTCGTCCAGTTTTTCTAAATAGTATCGAACTACTTCTTTCTCCACAGACAGCTGGTCACCTCCTCCCCTTACCGTGCTGCAGAGTGCAGCTGTCTGGGAGCTGACCTTGTCTGTGAAGACAGAGGCAAAAAAAGCATTGAGTACACTAGCTTTCTCCACATCCTCTGTCACTAGGTTCCCTCCCTCATTCAGCAAGGGGTCCACACTTTCCTTGACTTTCTTCTTGTTGCTAACATACCTGAAGAAACCCTTCTTGTTACTCCTAACATCTCCGCTAGCTGCAACTCCAAGTGTGATTTGGCCTTCCTAATTTCACTCCTGCATGCCTGAGCAATACTTTTATACACCTCCCTGGTTATTTGTCCAATCTTCCACTTCTTGTAAGCTGTTTTTTTGTGTTTAAGACGAGCAAGGATTTCACTGTTAAGCCAAGCTGGTCGCCTGCCATATTTATTTTTCTTCCTACACATCGGGATGGTTTGTTCCTGCAACCTCAATAAGGTTTCTTTAAAATACAGCCAGCTTTCCTTGACTCCTTTCCCCGTCATGTTATTCTCCCAGGGACCTTGCCCATCAGTTCCCTGAGGGAGTCGAAGTCTGCTTTTCTGAAGTCCAGGGTCTCTGTTCTACTGCTTTCCTTTTTTCCTTGTGTCAGGATCCTGAACTCGACCATCTCATGGTCACTGCATCCCAGGTTCCCATCCACTATTGCTTCCTCTACTATTTCTTCCCTGTTTGTGAGCAGCAGGTCAAGAAGAGCTTTTCCCCTAGTTGGTTCCTCCAGCACTTGCACCAGGAAATTGTCCCCTACACTTTCCAGAAACTTCATAGATTGTCTATGCACTGCTGTATTGCTCTCCCAGCAGATATCGGGGTGATTAAAGTCACCCATGAGAACCAGGGCCTGTGATCTAGCAACTTCTGTTAGTTGCTGGAAGAAAGCCTCGTCCACCTCATCCCCCTGGTCCGGTGGTCTGTAGCAGACTCCCACCACGACATCACCCTTGTTGTTCATACTTCTAAATTTAATCCAGAGACTCTCAGGTTTTTCCTCTGGACTTTCCTGTCTTTGTGAGCAGTACCCTGCTGCACAGCCTCTGACTGTCTCACCCGACACTCGCTCTCCATTCCGCCCGGGGTTTTACACAATCTCTCTGTGGCTGTCAGTATGAGACCCCCAATGATTGTTTTGTTCCAGGTGTGATGGCCCAGACCATTGTGCACCAGCCAGAGGGGCCGGTCACTGCCAAGGAAGGGGACGCCTTCCAGATCAATTGCACATACCAAACTGCCAACTTCTACTGGGTCTCAGATGCTGGGCTGCCTCCTACCTGTGTGCTGTGAGAGACACACTGACCCCAGAGGCTTCCTGAGCTCTGCAGTATCTGGAGCAGGTGTGTGTATGGTGGGGGAATGGGCTCCTCAGAGCTCCCCTCCTGCTGAGAGCAGTTATCTCATGCTGCTGCGAACAGTGAAGAGGTTACTGGATTCAGGCCCCTGCTCTGCCACAGACTTCCCAGGTGATCTTGGCCAGCACTTAGCCTCAGTTCCCATCTGTCCAAAGGGGAAAACTGCCCTCCCCTGCCTCCCGGGGGAGGGAGGGCTGGAAGGGTCAATATGTGAAAGGTTGGGAGACGCGGTGGTGTTATTAACGACCACTTGCAAAGGAACAGAAGGGCTGCCACTCCCAGCAATCATCTCACTCAGTCTCATGCCTATGACAGCGGCTGGCACCAGCTGCTTCCGGCTGTGTTCTTCTGCGCACTGAGTCCCACAGCCCTGCAGCCCTGGCCTTGCCTTGTGCGAGAACCTCCCCGCCCAGCCCCAGCCCCCTCAGCCCCCTCCTCTGTGCATGATCCTCCCATCTCCCCCCCCAACCCTATCCTGTCCCAGGGTGAGAACCTCCCCGCCCAGCCCCAGCCCCCTCCTCTGTGCATCATCCGCCCAACTTTCCCCCTGAGCCCCCTCCAGCCTGAGCCCCAGCCCAATTCTGTCCCAGGGCGAGAACCTCCCAGCCCAGCCCCAGCCCCCTCAGCCCCCTCCTCTGTGCATGATCCTCCCATCTCCCCCCAGCCCCATCCTGGTCTAGGCGAGAACCTCCCTACCCAGCCCCAGCCCCCTCCTCTGTGCATCATCCGCCCAACTTTCCCCCTGAGCCCCCTCCAGCCTCAGCCCCAGCCCATTCTGTCCCAGGGCAAGAACCTCCCAGCCCAGCCCCAGCCCCTCAGCCCCCTCCTCTGTGCATGATCCTCCAAACTCCCCACAGCCCCATCCTGGTCTAGGGCGAGAACCTCCCCCCAGCCCAGCCCCAGCCCCTCCTCTGTGCATGATCCTCCCAACTCCCCCCCCCAGCCCCCTCCAGGTCGAGGGCGAGAACCTCCCAACCCAGCCCCAGCCCCCTCCTCTGTGCATGATCCTCCCAACTCCCCAGCCCCATCCTGGTCCAGGGTGAGAACCTCCCTGCCCAGCCCCAGCCCCCGCCTCTGTGCATGATCCTCCGAACTCCCCCGCCCAGCCCCATCCTGGTCCAGGGTGAGAACCTCCCTGCCCAGCCCCAGCCCCCTCCTCTGTGCATCATCCGCCCAACTTTCCCCCTGAGCCCCCTCCAGCCTCAGCCCCAGCCCAAATATGTCCCAGGGCGAGAACCTCCCAGCCCAGCCCCAGCCCCTCAGCCCCTCCTCTGAGTATGATCCTCCCAACTCCCCACAGCCCCATCCTGGTCCAGGGGGAGAACCTCCCTACCCAGCCCCAGCCCCCACCTCTGTGCATGATCCTCCCAACTACCCACCCCAGCCCCATCCTGGTCCAGGGTGAGAACCTCCCTGCCCAGCCCCAGCCCCCTCCTCTGTGCATGATCCTCCGAACTCCCCCCAGCCCCATCCTGGTCCAGGGTGAGAACCTCCTGCCCAGCCCCAGCCCCCTCCTCTGTGCATGATCCGCCCAACTTTCCCCTGAGCCCCTCCAGCCTCAGCCCCAGCCCAATTCTGTCCCAGGGCGAGAACCTCCCAGCCCAGCCCCAGCCCCTCAGCCCCCTCCTCTGTGCATGATCCTCCCAACTCCCCAGCCCTATCCTGTCCCAGGGTGAGAACCTCCCTACCCAGCCCAAGCCCCCTCCTCTGTGCATGATCCCCCCAACTACCCCCAGCCCCATCCTGGTCCAGGGTGAGAACCTCCCCGCCCAGCCCCAGCCCCCTCCTCTGTGCATCATCCGCCCAACTTTCCCCTGAGCCCCTCCAGCCTCAGCCCCAGCCCAATTCTGTCCCAGGCGAGAACCTCCCAGCCCAGCCCCAGCCCCTCAGCCCCCTCCTCTGTGCATGATCCTCCAAACTCCCCACAGCCCCATCCTGGTCCAGGGTGAGAACCTCCCAGCCCAGCCCCAGCCCCTCAGCCCCCTCCTCTGTGCATGATCCTCCCAACTCCCCACCCCAGCCCTATCCTGTCCCAGGGCGAGAACCTCCCAGCCCAGCCCCAGCCCTCTCAGCCCCCTCCTCTGTGCTTGATCCCCAACTACCCCCAGCCCCATCCTGGTCCAGGTGAGAACCTCCTGCCCAGCCCCAGCCCTCTCAGCCCCCTCCTCTGTGCATGATCCCCCAACTTCCCCCAGCCCCATCCTGGTCCAGGGTGAGAACCTCCCTACCCAGCCCCAGCCCCCTCCTCTGTGCATGATCCTCCCAACTTCCACCCACAGCCCCATCCTTGTCCAGGGCGAGAACCTCCCAGCCCCAGCCCTCTCAGCCCCTCCTCTGTGCATGATCCCCAACTTCCCCAGCCCCATTCTGGTCCAGGGCGAGAACCTCTCTACCCGGCCCCAGCCCTCTCAGCCCCTCCTCTGTGCATGATCCTCCCAACTCCCCAGCCCCATCCTGGTCTAGGGTAAGAACCTCCCTGCCCAGCCCCAGCCCTCTCAGCCCCTCCTCTGTGCATGATCCTCCCAACTAGCCCCCAGCCCCATCCTGGTCCAGGCGAGAACCTCCCTACCCAGCCCCAGCCCCTCCTCTGTGCATGATCCCCCAAACTTCCCCCCCAGACCCCTCCAGCCCCAGCCCCATTCTGTCCCAGAGTGAGGATTTCCCAATCCCAGCCCCACCGCCTCCCTGTAGCGACTGCTGCCGCAGGCGAGGATCTCCCAGCCACAACCCACTCCCCTTGTAGAAGAGCCTCCCAGCCCAGCCCCCGCACCCCCGCCCGCAGCCCTGAGAGCTCAGGGGTGGGATCGTGGCTGTGTGACGGGACAGGACAGTCTCAGAGTTGCGCACTGGGGGGTGACGTTCACACCTGAGCACCAGGCCCCACTGAAGACCTAAGCACATGGAGACCCTGGGAATGCAGCTAGCGAGCTAGAAGAGAGAAGTTTTACAATTGCTGCATCACTCTTGCTACCTCGGAGGAGATCAAAGGGGGTGCTGTGCTGTTGCGACCAGCTCAGAAGGGAAGAGGCTGGTGGGTGGAGGGGAGGGGTGGGCTAGGTGCTCTGTGCAGACAGGGTGTTTGCGGTTGCAGAGGCAGCTGGGTGGCAGGCATCAGTCATGGATGGAAAGCACAGAACGCGAGCAGTGCTCTGAGCATTGCCATGAAGGAATTACTGCCTGTGCTGTCCCTACTCGGTGGGTAAGATTCTCCGTCTCTTGTCTTCATCAATCCTCTGGCTAGGTGTGAAAAATTGGGATGGGGGTGGGGGGTAACAGGCACCTATATAAGAAAAAGCCCTGATTATCGGGACTGTCCCTATACAATTGGGACATCTGGTCACCTTACCCCTGGCAGGATCCGTCAATTTATCCACCTGTCTTCCCGCTCTCTCTCCAGCACGGCACTTCTAAGCACCTTTAGTATGGGTTAGAGGCGCTCATTCTTTGAGGTCAGTGTCTCTGCACCCAGGTTTTCTCTATCCCTAGGCAATTTGTGCATCACCGCCCAAGTGGCTGAGAGTCCTTCCCTCTCTCACTTCCTGCCTCTCTTCCTGCAGTGGCTCCGAGATGGGCCCTGGTCCAGGTTTTCCAGCCCTCTCAGCTCACGTATGTGGAAGGAGAAAGGACCTTGATCCCATGCAGCCAAAATGCCACCTCCCATGACATGATGTCTTGGTACAAACAGCCCCAGCAGGGCTGGGGGGTGCCGAGCTTTCTAGGGATTGGGCATGACGGCTCCTCCACCGCTGGAGAATTCACCATGGTGGTGGACAAGGCCTCCCGCTCCACCAACCTCACCCGAGATGGAGCCAGCCTGAGTGACGCCGGCATCTACTACTGCGCAGTGAGAGACACAGCGAGGGGAACCCAGGTGCCAGCTGCACAGAAACCTGCAGCCTGGCTTCCTGCTGGGTCCTCCTGAGCCAGCCCAGCACTGGGTGCCCCTCGCTTCAAGCTGAAGCACCTCTTCTGTTCAAAAGACTTTCAAAGTGCTCTAGAATCTGCATGCAGCATGAGATCTGCTGGAAAACTGCTAGGATAGATGGGAGGTGTGTGCGGGAAAGATCAGATCATTTGGACCAGAGGTTCCTGAGATATGACCTGGTCTTAAAATTCTCACTTTTATTTGAACCGAACTAGGGGATAAATGATGGGCCGGGAAATTCAAAGGGACTTGAGTGTCTAATTCCCTTAGGCACTCCAAGCCTGTGTGTCTGGATCTCTCCTGTTCTCAGCTAGTGCAGACTGGGTGCCAAGAACCAGCTCCAAAACCCAGTGATTTACAGCCAGACAGACTCTCTCAGCGGTGCAGGGCAGGGTCAGTTCTGCAAGCACCTGCTCTGAAGTGCACCCACAGACTCAGCTCCCTGGAGGGCTGACTGGATTCTCTGCCTTCCTGCCACTTTACTGTGTGGTTTTAGTTCTTCTCCTGGGGAAGGGAGTGGGGTGTAGTGGTTAAAGTAGTGGGGCTGGGAACCAGGATTCCTGGGTTCTGGGAGGGGAGTGGGGCCTAACTGGCTAGCATGGGGGTGTGGGTGGCTTTGAGAACCAGGACTCTTGGGTTCTATTCCCAGCTCTGCTGTGTCACCTGAGCCATGTCACTCTCTGCCTCAGTTTCCCCCTCTGTAAAATGGGGATGATAACCTTTTCTTACCTCCTGGGGCTATTGTGAGGACAAATCCATCAGTGTGCCTGAGCTGATTGGGGGCATGTAAACAGAGACAGAACTGGCAAAAGTGGCAGGCAATGTCATCTTTTGGGAGGAAGCTAAAATAATGAAAGAATAAAGGACTTGGCACAATACTTTGGTCCTTGCTTGGCATAAATTAAGCAGGACCAAGTACTGATTTGTGCCCCAGATCCCTATGTGGCCCCCTCAAAGATTGAACTCACAACCCTGGGTTTAGCAGGCCAATGCTCAAACCACTGAGCTTCTCTCTCTCTCCTCCCTCCCTCCCCCCTTGCAACAAGGGCACACTGTTGACTCATATCCAGCTTCTTGTCCACTGTAACCCCTAGGTCCTTTTCTGCAGAACTGCTGCCCAGCCATTCGGTCCCTAGCCTGTAGCGGTGCATGGGATTCTTCCGTCCTAAGTGCAGGACTCTGCACTTGTCCTTGTTGAACCTCATCATATTTCTTTTGGCCCAATCCTCTAATTTGTCTAGGTCCCTCTGTATCCTATCCCTACCCTCCAGCGTATCTACCACTCCTCCCAGTTTAGTGTCATCTGCAAACTGGCTAGGGGTGCAGTCCACGCCATCTTCCAGATCATTAATGAAGATATTGAACAAAACCAGCCCCAGGAACGACCCTTGGGGCACTCCACTTGATACCGGCCGCCAACTAGACATGGAGCCATTGATCACTACCCGTCGAGCCCGATGATCTAGCCAACTTTCTATCCACTTTATAGATGGGCCCTGTCCCGAAAAGCTGCCATTTAAATAGAGCAGAGAGCCAGCGAGAGGGAAGGGATCGAGCGAACCATGGGAACGCCGCGAATGGCATTGAGTGCCAGGAGTTTTGGGGGGTGAGTTATCTAGATGGGGCTCAGCGAAATGGAAAGGAAAGGCAGGGAAGCGAGGGGAGGGGCAAGGCAGGGAGAAGCAGATGAGAGGGGCCAGTGGGCAGTGAAGTTGGGGAGGGAGAAAGTTGGAACAAACAGCAGTGGGCCGAGGAAGCCCAGAGCTCCCTCCTTTGGCTGCTTCTGGAGCTCACTGTGGATTGCGGAAAACTCTGCGCTTGGGGAAAACATTTCATATTTTTTAAAAAAGTCACATCCCTGGTGATTTAATTAGAGGAAGGTGCACAGTTCTCCCAACAGCTCCCTCTTTAACCAGCCTCCTTCCTGGTGGCTGAGCTAAGCAGACGATCCGATATCTGACAGGAGACAGCATCGCACTAGGCTGGGAACTCCGGAACAGCTGCAGCAGGCGGAGAGCTGCCACGCCAGGATGCAGAGATGAGAGGAAATCCTGGAGCTGCTGGGCCCATGTAGCTGTGGAGCTTTCTGACAGCGATTCAGTTTAGGAGGCTGCAGCTTTACTCAGCCCATCTCTGCACTAGATCAGGTAAATCCCCTTATATCAGAGTTACTAGGCTGGGGCCAGATTTTCCACTCTGGCACACTGGTAAGCCAGCAGTGAATCAGTATCTTGATGGGTCATCAGAGCTGTTTGTGTGTCCAGTGCATTGGGCATGAATTTACTCCTTTTCCCCCTCTGTTGGGATCTGAACGGCAAGCAAGGAGCAGAATATTCACACGCAACAAATACTGAACACATTTTCTGTAGAGCTTTCCCATAGCAATAGGGGAGTATTAATGCCATTGTACAAGGCACTGGAAAGACCTCATCTGGAATACTGTGTCCAATTCTGGTTACTCATGGTCAAGAAAGATGAATTCAAATTATAACAGGTGCAGAGAAGGGCTGCTAAGATATCCCGGGAACAGAGAACTGATCTTATGAGAGGAGACTCAAAGAGCTGGGCTTGTTTAGCAAAATCAAGGCTGAGAAGGGATCTGATTTTGCTCTGTGAATACATCAGGAGCGTAAATACCAGGGACGGAGAAGAGCTACTGAAGCTAAAGGACAAAGTTGGCACCAGAACAAACGGGGATAAACTGGCCACGAATAAATTTAGGCTGGAAATGAGAAGAAGGTTTCTAACCCTCAGAGGAGAGAAATTTTGGAATAGCCTCCCAAGGGGAGTGGGGTAAACAAGTTAGTGAGCTTGAAGCTGGAGTTTGATACATTTACAAATGGGATTATATGACAGGGTTGCTTGTAATAGGACGGAGAGGACTCCATGACTCAGAAAGTCCCTCCCAGTCCCATCTGACTATTTTCTTGAAATTCCAGGTTCCTTCATCTGATTGCATCTCCTAATGGAACGCTGATTTTAAAAAAATCCCTAGCTGTATAGATGTTAAACCAAGAAGGGGTCATTCGATCACCTTGTCTGACCTCCAGCATAACCCAGGGCAGGAGGTTTCACTTAGGCACCTGGTGGTGGAGTGAAACCCCCTCCCCCACGTCCATTACTGCCCCCAGTAACTGAGCACTCATGTTATACAGCTCTTGGAAGGATTTGTTTTTGGTCAGTAAATGTCGGTGAACAGTGATTTAACCATACACACAAACCGACAAAAATATCTCCATCCATAAATAATCAAAATGTAGCTAGGCAAAGTAAGAAAGATGCTGGGTGAGCACTTATTGGGGTTTAATTGAAGGAGATTTACTTTGTATATTTTGACGTGATATTGACAACTTGTGTTAAGGTTTATAAAGCTTTAACTTTTTATAGCAAAGCATCAAATAATTATTGTCGGACACCTCCATAATTTCCCACAACTGTGAACATTTAAACAGATAAAAATAGAAACAAATGTTAAAAAATAGAACATGGATATTATCTGTTGAAATTATAAAAAATCAAATTCTGCCCTGGAGGATAGATTAATGGATTTTAAGGATTAAAGAGGGCATTTTGTTCACCCAGTTTAACTTCCTGCATAGCTCAGACCAGAGAATTTCACCCCTGGGATTCCTGAGTCGAGTCCAATAATTTGGTGTTGAATTGGAGTGACTCCTTGAGAAAGTTGTCCCGTATTGGTTTACAGATTCCAGGGGTGGAAAATCCACTGTGTCTTTTGGTAAATTGTCTCAATGGCTTGTTAACTTTTTGTAACCATAGTTCCTGTCTTAATCTATCTAGCTTCAGCCCCAAGCCACTGGATCTTTTGCTGCCTTTGGCTGCTAAAGTAAAGCACCCTCTGTTACCAGACATCTCTTCACAAAGCAGGTGTTTATAGACTGGGATCAAGTCACCTAAATGTAAATGTCTACACCCAGGAACAAAGAATGTGGACCAAACATACAGGATGGGGGGCTGTGTCCTGGGAAGCAGTGACCCTGAAAAAGATTTGGGGGTCATGGTGGATGATCTGCTGAACATGAGTTCCCAGTGCAACACTGTGGCCAGAAGGGCTAATGTGATCCTGGGCTGCATAAACAGGGGAATCTTGAGGAGGAGCAGACAGGTTATTTTGCCTCTGTATTTGGCACTGGTGCAACAGCTGCTGGAATCCTGTGTCCAGTTTTGGTGCCACAATTCAAGACGGATGATGATAAATTGGAGAGGGTTCAGAGAAGAGCCACGAGAATGATTAAAGGATGAGAAAACCTGCCCTATTGTGAGAGACTCAAGCAGCTCAATCTATTTAGTTTAACAAAGAGACGGTTACACTCTACAACAGGGATGGGCAACCTTTGGCACGTGGCTCACCAGGGTAAGCCCCCTGGCGGGCTGGGCCGGTTTGTTTACCTGCTGCATCTGCAGGTTTGGCCGATTGCAGATCCCACTGGCCGCGGTTCACCACTCCAGGCCAATGGGGGCTGCAGGAAACAGTGGCCAGCACATAAGAACATAAGAACAGCTGTACTGGGTCAGACCAAAGGTCCATCTAGCCCAGTATCCTGTCTACCAACAGTGGCCAATGGCAGGTGCCCCAGAGGGAATGAACCTAACAGGTAATGATCAAGTGATCCCTCTCCTGCCTTCCATCTCCACCCTCTGACAAACAGAGGCTAGGGACACCATTCCTTACCCATCCTGGCTAATAGCCATTAATGGATTTAACCTCCATGAATGTATCCAGTTCTCTTTTGAACACTTCTAATCTTCACAATTTCCTCAGGTAAGGAGTTCCACAGGTTGACTGTGCGCTGTGTGAAGAAGAACTTCCTTTTATTTGTTTTAAACCTGCTGCCCATTAATTTCATTTGGTGACCCCTAGTTCTTATATTATGGGAATAAGTAAATAACTTTTCCTTATCTACTTTCTCCACATCACTCATGATTTTATAGACCTCTATCATATCCCCCCTTAGTCTCCTCTTTTCCAAGCTGAAAAGTCCTAGGCTCTTTAATGTTTTCTCATATGGGACCCGTTCCAAACCCCTAATCATTTTAGTTGCCCTTCTCTGAACCTTTTTTAATGCCAGTATAGCTTTTTTGAGATGAGGAGACCACATCTGTACACAGTATTCGAGAAGTGGGCGTACCATCGATTCATATAAGGGCAATAATATATTCTCCATCTTATTCTCTATCCCCTTTTTAATGATTCCTAACATCCTGTTTGCTTTTTTGACCACCTCTGCACACTGCATGGACATCTTCAGAGAACTATCCATGATGACTCCAAGATCTTTTTCCTGATTTGTTGTAGCTAAATTAGCCCCCATCATATTGTATATATCAGGCCTGCACAACTCGTAAAGCGGCGAGGGCCACATTCCTCCAAAGAAAACAGCTGAGGGTCGAAACCTCCGGGCCCAAGGAAACACCCTGCCCCAGGGCCGCCCAGCCCTGCGGAAACAAACTCTCCTTCCCCAGCTCCACCCCACCAAAACAGCTGTGGGCCAAAAAGGAAGGTTGGGGGTGGGGAGGAGATACTTTATTTTAAATCAACCAGGGGCTCCCAGCTAAAGAGATGGCTGGGAGCCCTCAGGGTCAAATTAAAGGGCCGGGGCTCCGCGGCTGGGAAACCTGGCAGGGCCGGCTCTAGGTTTTTTGCTGCCCCAAGCAAAAAAAAATTTGGCTGTCCCCCTTCCCAACCCTGGGCTCCCCATTGCCCTCCTGCTGCCCCAGTCCTGGGCTCTCCCCACCCACCCACACCCCTGCCGCCCCAGCGCGGGGCTTCGCCCTTTCATCCCCACCAGTCCCCTCCCTCCACCCTGCTGCTGCCCCCGCCCTGGGCTCCCCCACACCAGTGCCCCCCACCTCCTGCCACCCCAGCCCTGGGTCACTGGTAACGCTCCCAGGGCGGGTCATTCAGCCGGAATTTTGGATATGCACAAAACACAGACAGGATTGGTTCCATATGGTTACAGAGCTGCAGTAAAGTGGAACAATTTTCAGCTTGTGTGATTGGAGGATATCTGGATGCATATTATAAGACTGTCCTCCATAAATGAGGAAAAGTTGAGGTGCCTTTATTATTCTTTTGTTCCACTCTTTCTATGGGGAATTTGCCAATGCAATATCACTGTCTTCCTTAAACAAACAAAAAGGCAATGGCTGTTGAAAATAGCAATTCCAGTCCTAATAAGCATTTCTTGCTCAATTTTATCCTGCTTTTTCTACAGCAAGTTACAGTGGATCAGTATATTTGATTTGGGAGAAATGAAGTAAAAGCTCCCAAACCGAGCTTGAGCACTCCTGAATTTTGAGGTGTTCAAATCTGGAAGGCAGGTGCTGGGGGTGGGAGAGGGCTGTGGGGTCCATGGGGGAGCATGGCAGCAACTGTCTGGAGCTGCACAGAGCCAGACACGCTGGTCTGAGTTGCACAGTAAGCTGTTTGGGGGTTGGAGAAGGGGTTGGGGTTTCCTGGGGCCAGTCATGGTACATGGAGCTGGGGGGTTGGTTGGGGCAGCGGTTGGGAGGGGCAGTCAGGGGACAGGCAGCAATTGGATAGGCATGGGAGTCCAGGGGGTTTATCAGGGGACAGGTAGGGGGTGGGGTCCTGGGGGGAAGTTGGGTGGGGGCTCAGGAGGGGGCAGGTGGGGCCCAGGGGAAGGGAGGGTTAGATAGGGGCGGGGGTCCCGAGGGGCAGGTAGGGGCAGGGGTCTTGGGAGGGGGTAATCGGGGGACAAGGACCAGTGGTGCTTAGATAGGGGGTGGGGGTCCTGGGGGACAGTTGGGGCAGGGGTCTGGGAAGGGGACAATCAGCGGCCAGAGGCTGGGATTCAAAGGGCTCTGGGCTGCTGGCAGCCGCGGGGAGCCCTGAGCCCTTTAAATCCCAGCCGCGGCTGGGATTTAAAGGGCTCTGGGCTCCCTCCCCCTGTGGGCAGTGCAGAGCCCTCTGACTCCCGGCTGTGGCTGAGATTTAAAGGGCTCTGGGCTCCCCGCCGCAGTGGGCAGCCCAGAGCCCTCTGATTCCCGGCGGCGGCGGCTGGGATTTAAAGGGCTCTGGGCTCCCCGCAGCTGCAGGCAGCCCAGAGCCCTCTGATTCCCGGCGGCGGCTGGGATTTAAAGGGCTCTGGGCTCCCCGCAGCTGCAGGCAGCCCAGAGCATAGGCAGCAGGTTTGTATAATTTTTGGTGGTGCCCAAAATGGTGGTGTTCCCCCCCACCGCTCTCGCCCTGTAAGCCGATATCAAATGAAGCTACAATGCATCGGCACCACAAGATTACAAGGGTCAATTAAAAGTGGAAAGTCAGAAGCAGCACTTGCCTACTTCAATATACGGTATTAAATTTTGTTGCACCTGTTGTGACAAAGTGGGAATGTTCTTAATATTTTCTCTGAATACTGTGTGGGTGCCTCAGTTTCCCCTGCAAGGTGCCAACTGAAGGTGTTGGGGACAAAGAGATCAGGTGGCCTCCTTGTCCAGAAGAGACACAGAGGCCAGAGGAGGGAGTGTCAGTTTGGAGCTGGCTGGGGAAATGGGGAGAGGCCCAGAACTTGGGTCTAGGCTCCCCACCCTCCAAGATGGACCTGACTGAGGGGTCCTGTTTTCTGTACCTACAAGCTCTGTTTTAGACTGTGATCCTGTCATCTAATAAACCTTCTGTTTTACTGTCTGGCTGAGAGTCACATCTGACTGCAGAGTTGGGGTGCAGGGACCTCTGGTCGCCCCAGGACCTGCCTGGGCAGACTCGCTGCAGAAAGTGCACGGTGTGGAAGGGCATGCTGAATGCTCTGAGGTCAGACCCAGGAAGGTGTAAGCTTCTTGCCCTGGGGACAGTCTGCTCAGAGAGAGGAGGCTCCCCCAGAGTCCTGACTGGCTTTGTATGGAGTTATTCCAAAGCATCATAGCATCCCCTTCCACACCATGCGCTTCCCGGAAGTCTGCACAGGCACTGACACTCCCTCCTCTGGCCTTTGTCTCTTTTCCAGGAATTAGGAGGCCACCTGATCTCTTTGTTCTCCAACACCTTCAGTTGGCAGCTTGCAGGAGAGTGGCCCAGGCCATCAGTTGCCTGGAGACAGGGTTGCAGCCATTGTCTGTGCAGACGGCATCACACTGGCCCTGTAGGGCTCTGCAACAATCACACCCCCCTTATCCCACCATCTAGATCCTTGAGAAATGCATAGGGGAAACTGAGGCACCCACACAGTATTCAGAGAAGAACATTCCCACTTTGTAACACCTGTATACGACTAGTTATATACTTTAAAGGGGTGTAAAATAATCAAGTATTGTGCTAAACACAATGATACTCCAAACTGACCACCAAACTGACCACCGAATTTAAGTTGCACGTTTTTCCCCTCAGGTGAGGGCTCTGGGGTGGGGCTGGGGATGAGAGGTTCACAGTGCAGGAGGGTGCTCAAGGTTGGGGTGCTGGGGGCGCAGGATCTGGGGTGGGGCAGGGCTGGGGATAAGGAACTTGGGATGCAGACAGGCTGCCCCAGGGCTAGGGCCAGAGAGGACTCCCCCCCACCCCATTACCGGCAGCAGCAAGCTCCAGGGGAGGGACCCCTCCTCTCCCCTCTCCATGCAGCACACTCACTCTGCACCACAGTCACTGCACATGCTTCTAGGGACTCTCTCAGGTCCAGAAAGCCCACTCGCCTCCCCTATGGTGGGTACCGGGTGTCACGGAGTCCCTAGGCGATGCTCTGGAACTGCTCCTCACAAAGCCAGACAGGACTTTGGGGAGCCTCCTCTCCCTTGGAGCAGACTTTTTCAGAGCAAGAAGCTCACACATCTTCACCTCCTGGGTCTCTCCTTGGAGCATTCAGCATCCTCTGCCCCTCTGTGCGCTTCCCCCAGCGAGCCCGCCCTGGCAGGGTCCTGGGGAAGCCACAGGGTCCTGCACCCCCACTTTGCAGTCAGACGTGACTCCCAGCCAGCCCGTAAAACAGAGGTTTATTTGATGACAGGAACACGGTCTAACAGAGCTTGTAGGTACAGCGAACCAGACTCCTCGGCCGGGTCCATTCTGGGGGCAGTGAGCCAGACCCCCTGCCCGTCTGCACTTCACTCCTCGTCCCCAGCCAGCTCCAGACTAACCACCCCCTCCAGCCCCTCCTCTCTGCTCAGCCCCTTTCCCGGGCCAGGAGGTCACCTGATCCCTTTGTCTCCAACACCTTCAGCCGGCACCTTTGCAGAGGAGGGGCCCAGGCCATCAGTTGCTAAGAGACAGAGTGCCAGGCATTTAGGTGCACTGGCCCCTTGCTCTGTAGCAATCACACACTCTGATCCACCACCTAGATACTTAAGAACTGCATAGGGGACACTGAGGCACCAACACCTCTTCCCCTCCCCCGGTGCTCCAAGAGGCTGCCGGCTGCTGATCTCTATAGCCTTAGGCAGAAGCAGCACAAACAAAGGAGAGAGGCACTGGCTGTTTTCTTTCAGGCAGGGAAGCTCCAAGGTGGGGGCAGGGGAGAAACCCAGCTCCAAATATTGGTGGAGCAGAGCCCTCAGCCTTGAATATTCCTGGTGCTTAAGCACCTCGAGCCCATATAACCTGCCGCCCCTGGCCCAGAGTCCTCTGATTCCCGGCCGTGGCTGGGATTTAAAAGGTTCTGGGCTCCCCGTGGCTTCTGGCAGCCCAGAGCCCTCTGATTCCTGGCCACGGCTGGGATTTAAAGAGCTCTGGGCTCCCCGCCGCAGCGGGCAGCGCAGAGCCCTTTGAATCCCGGCCCCTGCTGAGATTTAAAGGGCTCTGGGCTCCCTGCTCCTGCAGGGAGCCCAGAGCCCATTGATTCCCTGCCGCCGCTTGAATTCAAAGGCTCTGGGCTGCCCGCAGAGCGGCGTGTGTGGGGGGACTTAGAATCCCCCGGTGGGCCGCACAGTGAGGCTCCGCGGGCCACATGTGGCCCGCGGGCCGTATGTTGTGCAGGCCTGGTATATATAGTTGGGGTTATTTTTTCCAATGTGCATTACTTTACATTTATCCACAATATATTTCATTTGCCATTTTGTTGCCCAATCACTTAGTTTTGTGAGATCTTTTTGAAGTTCTTCACAGTCTGCTTTGGTCTTAACTATCTTGAGCAGTTTAGTATCATCTGCAAACTTTGCCACCTCACTGTTTACCCCTTTCTCCAGATCATTTATGAATAAATTGAATAGGATTGGTCCTAGGACTGACCCTTGGGGAACACCACTAGTTACCCCTCTCCATTCTGAGAATTTACCATTAATTCCTACCTGTAGCAGGGTGGACCCCTGCTCCTGCCCTGAAGGGTTAAAAACAGCCCTAGGAGGGAGCTGTGGCTGGAGAAAGCAACTTTTAGGCTGGGCTGATTGGGGGAAGTGGCTGCAGCTGGGGCCATGCCCCAAACGGACTCAGCTGGCCCCATAAAGGCAGAGAAGCCAGGGGCAGACAGAGCCTCTCTCTGCCTGTAGAGGGAGATGGGCCTGGCTGCAGGGAGCTAGACATAGGGTACCTGAGTGGAGCAGGGCTGGGGAGCTGGGGAGCTCCAGCCTGGAAAGCCCCAGGCTGCGGCCTAGCATAAGGCCAATAGGCACTGGGGGTTGCAGAGGGCAGCCCAGGGGTAGGCCAAGGCAGCAGGTCCAAACCCTCCTTGCCAGTGATGAGTGGCTGATACTGCAGCCTGCCCCAGGGCGTGGGGGCTAGATGGAGACTGGCAGTAGCCATATACTGAGGTGAGATGGGGATAGTGGGTGGGGGTTTCCCAGGGAGGGGAGACCCTGAGAGAAAGGGGTTACTGCCAGTGGGCAGCACCCCACATAAAAGGGCACCGGGTCCAGGGAGGAACACGGGGGCCAGAGGACAGGCAGATCACTGGCCTGCAGAGGGCGCTCCAGAGCTGATACAAGCTAATTCCCAGGAGTCACCAGCAGGAGGCGCTCCAGGGGTGAGTCCGCACATCTACACTACCCTCTGTTCCCTGTCTTTTAACCAATTCTCAATCCATGAAAGGACCTTCACTTTTATCCCATGACAACTTAGCCCGTGATAACATCCCTCAGCCCCCATTGGCCTGGAGCAGCGAACCGTGGCCAGTGGGAGCTGTGATGGGCTGGACCTGCTGACGCGGCAGGTAAACACACCGTCCCGTCCTGTCAGGGTGTTTACCCTGGAGAGCCATGTGCCAAAGGTTGCTGATCCTTGGTCTGTAAGTACCTATATGGGGAAGAACTGTTTAATAATGGGCTTTTCAGCAGAGGAACATCTAACATGATCCAATGGCTAGACATTGAAGCTAGACAAATTCAGATCAGAAATAAGGCTCCATTTTGAACAATGACGGTGATTAGCCATTGGAACAATTTACCAAGGATCATGGTAGATTCTCCATCAGTGGCAATTTTAAAATTGAGAATGGATGTTTTTCTAAAATAATTATTTTGGGGAAGTTCTGTGGCGTGGGTTACACAGGAGGTCAGGTGAGATAATTACAGTGGTTCCTTCTGGCCTTGGAATCTGTGAATCTAGAAACCTCTTAACCTTCTCTTGAGCAAGCTGAATATACCCAGCACTTCCCCTTCTCTCTCTTTGTAAGGTGGGAAGACACTGACATTGAGGCTCTCTTCTGAGCCCTTGGTGTGGCGGGTAGAGGTGTGCGTGTCTGTGGGAATGGCTTGTGTACAATGATTTATTGGTTGTCTTGTGCATGGACTCAGTTGTTGGGTATAAGAACTGTGCGTAGAGATCCTCGCTATTAACCTGACATCATGTTCATGACAGGTTTCAGAGTAGCAGCCGTGTTAGTCTGTATCCGCAAAAAAAACAGGAGTACTTGTGGCACCTTAAAGACTAACAAATTTATTTCAGCATGAGCTTTCATGAGCTACAGCTCACTTCTTTGGATGCATAGAATGGAACACACAGACAGGGGATATTTATACATACAGAGAACATGAAAAGGTGGAAGTATGCATACCAACAGGCAGAGTCTAATCAATTGAGATGAGCTATCCTTAGCAGGAGGAAAAAAACTTTTTGAAGTGATAATTAAGATGGCCCATAGAAGGTGTGAGGAGAACTTAACATAGGGAAATAGATTCAATTGGTGTAATGACCCAACCATTCTAGTAGTTGTTTAACATATTAATTCAAGTTCAGCAGTTTCTCTTTGGAGTCTGTTCATGACAGTTTCACGTGGCTAATGGTTTCTTTCTTTCTTTCTCCTCCACACACAGGCTGGGATTTCCAAGGGAGCCCAAGAGAGTAAAAGTCAATGGGAATTGGGCACTCTCTTTTTAAAAAACCCGCCTGTAGAGTGAGTGTTTCAAAGCCCCCTCAGGGAAGCGGATGCCCGCTATCCACTCATTTTAAGTGTCCAAATCCCTTAGCTGGCTTTGAACTTTTCCTATCCCCAGGCCCTGAACTTCTTGCCCCCAGATCCCAGCGAAGAGCTCCGCTTGGCACACGTCCCCTTGATTCCCTGCCTGGTGCAGTGCGTGGGCCTCCGCCGCAGAGCTTGCTGCATGGATGGGGAGAATGTCACCATGGTGACACACTTTGTATTGCTTGGCCTCACCGAGACCTGGGAGCTGCAGCTGGCCCTCTTTGCCCTCTTCTCCATCATTTACCTGCTGATCCTGGCGGGGAACAGCCTCATCATGGTGACGGTGGTCAATGACCGGCGCCTCCACACCCCCATGTACTTTTTCCTGGGGAACCTCTCCTTCATCGACATCTGCCACGCTTCAGTCACGGCCCCCAAGATGCTGGCTGATCTCCTCTCTGCAGAGAAGACCATCTCCTTTGGGGGCTGCATGGCCCAACTTTTCTTCCTCCACCTCTGTGCCTGCGCCGAGATCTTCCTCCTGACCGTCATGGCCTACGACCGCTACATGGCCATCTGTCATCCACTTCAGTACCCCATGCTCATGAGCCTGCGAGCGTGCACCTGGCTGGTGGGGGCCCTGTGGTCTGGAGCCACCGTCCACTCCCTGGTGCAGACCGTGCTCACCGTCCGGCTGCCCTACTGTGGCCCCAACGTCATCGATAGCTTCTTCTGCGACGTGCCACCTGTCATCAAGCTGGCCTGCACCGACACCTATCTGACAGGGGTGCTGATCGTCTCTAACAGCGGCATGATCTCTCTCACCTGCTTCCTGGCCCTGCTAGCCTCCTACCTGGTGATCCTAGTCTCTCTGCAGAGCCGGAGCGTTGAAGGGCGTCGCAAAGCGCTCTCCACCTGTGGTTCCCACTTGGCGGTGGTGGCGTTGTTCTTTGGGCCATGCATCTTCATCTACACCCGCCCTGCCACCAGCTTCTCACTGGACAAGGTCGTGTCAGTTTTTTACACGATGGTGACCCCAGTGCTCAACCCGGTGATCTACACCCTAAGGAACCAGGAGGTGAAGGGGGCCATGAGGAAACTGAGGGAGAGACAGATTTTCTCCAGGGGGAAATAGGGTAATGTTCAGACAGATGGGGTCATGAGGGAGGAGAACCCTCCAAGGTAGGAATGGACCAGTGCATGGGGAAATGAGGTCCAAAGGGATGGATTGGAAGACACACAAAAACACACACACAAATACACAAACAAACACATTTTTTCTTTCCCAACAAACAATAAAGCTGAGCTGCTGCAAGTCCAAGGGAATGTAACAACAAAGCAGGAAGGGAAGGAAAGCTCTCCTGGGTCCCAGCTGGACACAGAGTCCGATGCACTGAACACGGGCTATCAGCTGATATTATCCCCGGGCTTAACTGATCCAAAGGCCCAAGCTCGCGTGATTAAAGTTACTTATTCGTTAATGTTCTGGGGAGTCAGGAGTGCCAGGAAACTCCAGCTGTGGAATTCTCATCCGCACATCCTCTGCTCCCCACCAAATGTCACCAGCAGTTAGAAGAGAATTTACTTTGGAATCTGTCACACAATCAGGGTCTGCTCAATAGAGCATGTGGGGAGCCCAGGACTGGCCTAGCAGGGGACTATGGGTTGGGACTGAGGGACACAAGCAGAGCTGGAGGGTGGGGGGAGTGCAGGGGGCTGTGGTTGGGATAGAGGGCCTCCAGCAGAGTTGAGTGTGTGGGGTCTCACAACTAGTCATATGTGACCATAGATATTTGAGTTTACCAAGGGTCACTCAGTGGAATATTTCGCAATAGAACCCAGGAGTCTGGTCTCCCAGCCCCCCTGATCATCCCAGTGGTTCTCAACCTTTCCAGATGACTTCCCCTTTCAGGAGTCTGATTTGTCTTGTGTACTCCCAAGTCTCACCTCACTTAAAAACAATTTGCTGACAAAACCAGACATAAAAATACAAATGTCACAACACACTTTTACTGAACAATGGCCAACTTTCTCATTTGTACCATACAATGATACAATAAATGGGTGGGAATATAAATATTGACTTCCATTTCAGTGTACAGAGCAGCATAAGCAAGTCATTGTTGATATGAAATTTTAGTTTGTACTGATTTTGCTAGTGCTTTTTCTGTATCCTGTTGTAAAACTAGGCCAATATCTAGATGAGTTGATGTACCCCCTGGAAGACCTCTGCGTACCCCCATCTAACCCCTCCTGGGGGAATGCAGAGGTCTTTCAAGGGGTACCTGTACCCCTGGTTGAGAACCACTGCGCTAACCCACTAGACCCCACTCCTCACCCAGAGCTGAAGATAGAACCCAGGAGTACCAGCTCCCAGATTTTACCCCCCCCCAAGTTTTGGGGGTTTTGTCTGCATGGGGGTGAGAAGCTTGAATAGGTGACGGGTTTATGGGCAGGTGGGACATTACTAGTTCCCTAGGGGTCACTCCAGTCCATCGATGACTGGTGGGAATGCAGTGAGAGTTCGAGAGTGGAACAGCCCGAATGCAACGTGCTGGGAATGTTGTCACTTCTTACACCAGCCGGCTTGTGCAGTCTCTCTTGAGAGCTGATTTTGCTTCTGTTTCTGCCATCTGCCTCATCACACTCCTGTTGCTACTTTTAATTAGCTCCTGAACAACTCGTTCCAGAGGCAGCATCAGCCGAGCTGGACTTCCTTTGAAAACTTGTAACGGGACCCAGAGGAATTGATTAGAAGGATGCAAACTTGTGCTGGAGACTTTGCAATGGCATGAAACAGAGATAAGGGGCCAGATCCCTAATGGGTGTAAGTCAGACATAACTCCACTGGAGTCAGTGGGGCCAGATTCCACACTGGTGCAAACTGGCCATAATTCCACTGGAGTCAATGGGGATCCAGGTCCCCAGGTAGTGTAAATCACCAATAGCTCCAGTAGGGTCAATGGGACAGATTCCCGGCTGCATTAAGTTACCCACTCATTCATGCACCAAGGGTTTAGACCTGTCAACTTGGGAATGGCCAGGCCAGATCAGACTGGGGCCCATCCAGCCCAGTTTTCTGTCTTGACAGTGCCTGGTACCAGCCATGGAAACTGCCTAGAGGGAAGTTTCCCCCACCCCCTGTCTGTTAGTGTTGGGTTTATGTTCAGAACCTGGAGCGTTTATGGCCCTTCCAAACTGTGTAATGCAACGCTGGATGTTATCCTTAGCCATCTTGTTAAGTGAGATGTGTTAAACCAGAGGCTGAGGTCAGAACAGATTAGATGAGCCTTAAGAGACAGTTAAACCAAGAAATGAGGTATTTGAGCCCACCCATCAGTTTAGACTTTGTGGGCAGAGAGCACCAAAGGGCTTTGTCATTGTAGGTCTGTGGTACAACACAACAAAGGGACACAGGGCTAGAGAGAGACAGCAGCAAGGGAGAAGGAGAGCCAACCAGCCGGCTGAAAGAGGTTGGTGTCTGGAGCAAAGAAGCTTTCCCTGGTTTTTGCTTCTCTCCTGTATCTGGAGAAGCAGGACTGTACGCTCCTTGTAAATAAACACGAGTCCATCTGCAAAAATACCAGAGTCCTTTGTCGATTTCTGCTCCCAGCCGGAACACCCCAGCTCATCAAACTTGGACTAGCCATTACGTCAAAAGGGATAACGATATAAACGTGGCTCTGTATGAAGCCCTGCTCAGGGGAGCTGGGCAAAACTCAGGATTTCCATGCCATGGGAAAATTGGACATTTTGAAATTTGTTTTCATTCTGAAATCAGAAAGAAAAACAACAAAAGTTCAAGCTTTCCCACTTTCAGGTCAATAAAAATGTTCTGTTCTGATTTCTGTTTTAAAAAATATTGTACATTACGATTGATACAATAATGTACAATGCAGTAGATTTTGAAATAAAATGAAACATCAAAAGGTTTCATTCTGATAAGGTCAGAATGAAATATTTTGACTTTCTCAAAATGTTTTCTCCCCCCATCCCACCCATCAAAATTGACATGTTCCCATGAAAAGTTTCAAATTCAACAAAATGTCCTTTTTTGACAGAAAATGTTCAGGTGGAGAATGTTTGACCTGCTGCATTGCGAACTCTCAGTGGTACCATGAGGTATTGAGTTCCTGTAGCTAAATATTTCTTGTGATTACAGGCAGAAAAATGCAGATTTGGATTGACTGAAACATTTCACGCATAAGAATAAGAAACATAAGAATGGCCATACTCGGTCAGACCAAAGGCCCATCTAGCCCAGTAGCCTCTCTTCAGACAGTGGCCAGTGCCAGATGCTTCAGGAGGAATGAACAGAACAGGGCAATTATTAGGTGATCCATCCTCTGTCGTCCAATCCTAGCATCTTGCAGTCACAGGCTTAGGCAGTGATGGACCTATCCTCCATGAACTCCACCATGCATTCGTGTCTATTGATAGGGAAAAATATTCTGAAAAAATAAAAATGTTTCATTTTGACATTTTAAAAATAAAATGTTTTGATTTTTTGATTTGATATTTTTTGTTTCAAAGTTTACTTTGATTTTATTAATTTAAAAAAAAACTAAAAAAATGAAACAAAAAATTCAGTTTCAGGTTGAAGGAGACATTTCATTCTACCCAAAATTATCCCTCCCCTTCCGCCCTACATAATTTTTTGATACTGCCAGAGAACCAAAAATAATGTATTTTGTTAGCTCTGGTAAGCAGCACTCAAGCTTAACCCCCTAACCCCATCCTCCAATGGGCCAGTTAGCTTGACTATAAGCCACCACTTAACTTGAACTAGAAATTGGTGAGTGTGTATAGGAGCTGGGTTAGGGGCGATACTCAAGTTACACCATGAGCGATCACGGCAGTGAAGACAACCCCTAAAGATGGACAGATACCCAGATAAAACAGTGATGGGTGGTGGAGAAGAGATAAATATTCATAGAGTCATAGATACAAAGGCCAGAAGAGACCACTGTGATCATCT
Source organism: Mauremys reevesii (assembly GCF_016161935.1). Classification (NCBI taxonomy): domain Eukaryota; kingdom Metazoa; phylum Chordata; order Testudines; family Geoemydidae; genus Mauremys; species Mauremys reevesii. Next base: position 271,612 of record NC_052635.1, read on the forward strand.
AGTCTGGCCTCCTGCATGACACAGGCCAGAGAACTGCCCCAAAAACGATTCCTTGGGACTCAGGGTCATTTGTTTCTGGAATTGACCTGCCTCGCCTGCAGTTTGCGCAGTGCCTGCTGCATGTCCTCGTTCCTCAGGGTGTAGATGATGGGGTTAAGCAGTGGAGTGACAGCCGTGAAGAACACTGACACCACCTTGTCTGCGGCCAGGCTCTTGGCCGGCCTGAGATAGATAAAGATGCAGTGGCCCAGGAAGAGCGTCACCACCGTCAGGTGGGCGGCGCAGGTGGAGAGTGCCTTGTGCCGCCCCTCGGAGAAGTGGTTCCTCAGGGAGACGAGGATGATGCCGTAGGAGACCACCAGCACCACGAAGCAGATCACGGAGATGAGCCCCGAGTTGGAGACGATGAGCACCTCAAAGACATAGGTGTCAGCGCAGGCCAGCTTGAGGACCAATGGGACGTCACAGAAGAAGTTGTCAATGGCATTGGGGCCACAGTATGGGAGGTTTAGGGTCAGGGCAGTCAGGGCCACGGAGTGGACCAGCCCACCCAGCCACATGGCTGCAGCCAGCTTCAGGCAGAACTTGTGGCTCATGATGGTGCCATAGCGCATGGGGTTGCAGATGGCTGCGTAGCGGTCGTAGGCCATGATGGTGAGGAGGAAGATCTCGGTGCAGGCGAAGAGGTGGAGGAAGAACATCTGGGCAATGCATTCGCCAAAGGAGATGGTCTTCCTCTCCACTAGGAAGTCAGCCAGCATCTTGGGCATCACCACTGAGGAGTGACAGACGTCAATGAAAGAGAGATTGCTGAGGAAAAAGTACATGGGGGTGTGCAGGCATTGGTCGTAGGCGATGGTGAAGACAATGAGCGTGTTCCCCAGCAGGATCAACACATAGATGACTGTGAAGAAGGCGAACAGGACCAGCTCCAGGGTGTGGTTGGTGCTCAGGCCAGAAAGGATGAACTCATTCACCCTGCTCTCATTCCGTGCCACCATGTTCCGTCTTGGGTTTATTGCCCCTGGAAGAACAGACATGATGGGAGAGGCAGGTGGTTAGTTGAGGGATAGATGTTGCAAGAAGTGATGGCAGTTATTTGGTACCAATATTCTGAAGCCCTGTGCAAGAGGAGAGCCAGGAAAAATGTGCAGAATACATGCACAAGGAGAACCATGCAACACCTGGAGAGCTGGTCAAAACTTGGGAATTCTGTTCCACAGGAAAATTCCAGGGTTTAAAAAAAAATGTTCTCATTCTGATTTGGCATAAAAACTTGAAAATTCAAAATTTCCTGCAGAAATGAAATTGTGAAATTTAACATTTCAGAAAAATCATACTGTTTGTTTTACTTTTTTTAAAAGATGAAATGGAGCATCTGGCTGCCCTGACTCTCAGGGATTTCTTATGTTGCCCTGACTCCTGGGGTCTCCCTGGGCTCCCCCCGATTCTGGGAGACTCAAGACTCTGCCCCCGACTCCAGCTTTAAAATCTGTTCAAGAGGAGAGAAGAACAAAAATACATCCAATAAGGGAGCCCTGCAGAACGCATGCAAACCCTCCACAAGTGCATGACAGCATTCTATCCCCTATCCTTGCTTGGTTGGGCCCTGTAGGGGCCTAGGTGATGGCCACCGTGTTGGCTAGCTAACCAGGGATTGACCTGTGGACCTTCATGGTTAATAGCATGGGCTGCTGCACCTTGAGCGAGCCAGGCTTCGCTCACTGCCGCTGGCACAGACCCATATCCCCAGCAAATGGGGCTCAGCGGGGGCATAGAAGGCCCCAGCCTACTGCAAATAATAAGGGCTGGTCAAGCATTTCCCTGCGCAAAGAGTTTTAAATGAACAATTCGCTTTTGTTCAGAAAACTTTGTTCAGTTTTTGTTTTTTTTTAATTTTCTGTTTTTTTAAATTTTACAAAAATATTTTTAACACCCTTTCCCCTATTTCCCCCCATTCCCTGCATTTTTCAGTAGGAAAATGTCAAAAGGCAGTAACAGGTGACAGATGTTAGTTGTGTCACTTAATGGAGATCTGGAAGAAGTTTGGTTACAATGCCAATGAGAGCCAGATATAACTCGAAGAGAACAGAAGAGAACAGAGAAAATTATAATATAACAGAGGAAATTAGGAGAGAAGAGAAAACACTGATAACTTTTCATTGACAGTGACATTTTTTTCCATGAATTTTTTAATAAAATAAATCAGAAGTGTTTGAAATTTTCCTAGACTTTTAGGCCAGACGGAACCATTATGATAATCTACCCTAACCTTCTCCACCACACGGACCAGAGAATGTCACCCAGTAATTTCTGCATCAAGCCCATAACCTCTGTTTGAGCTAGAGGGAGTCTGTAGGAAAGTCCTGTAGCCTTGATTTACGGACTCCAAGTGACGGAGAATCTACCACATCTCTGCGTAGGTTGTTCCAATGGTTTAGTTCCACTCACTGTTCAGACTTTGTGTCTCATATCTAGTCTGATTTTCTGGTAGCTTCAGTTTTGATCAATTGGATCTCATGCCCTTTGCGGCTCAATTTCAGAGCTGTTTGCTGCCAGAAGACTTTTGCACATGTAGGTATATCTATCCGACGTAGACGTGTCCTGAGCGTGAAGGGAGCAGAGAGACACGGTTATGAGAGGAAATGGAAGGAGGTGATTCAGGGGCCGTAAGCCAGGAGATAGCAGCTATCACACACACAGACATGCACTTCTTCCAGCAGAGGCAGCAGACAGACAGACATTACAGAGAGATAGATGGGGCAGCTTTCTTTTTCTCATACACATCGGCATTCTGAGCAGGGCTCATTCAGTCAGTAGGGGACAGACACACAGACAGATGCACTTTAATCTTCCCTCAAAGAGAATAGCAATAGCAGATCTTAAGGTGGCCATCCTGCAGCAAAAAAACTTCAGGACCAGAGTTCAAAGAGAAACTGCTGAGCTTCAGTTCATCTGCAAATTTGACACCATCAGCTCAGGATTAAACAAAGACTGTGAATGGCTTGCCCACTACAGAACCAGTTTCTCCTCCCTTGGTTTTCACACCTCAACTGCTAGAACAGGGCCTCATCCTCCCTGATTGAACTAACCTCGTTATCTCTAGCTTGCTTCTTGCTTGCATATATATACCTGCCCCTGGAAATTTCCACTACTTGCATCCGACAAAGTGGGTATTCACCCACGAAAGCTCATGCTGCAAAACGTCTGTTAGTCTACAAGGTGCCACAGGATTCTTTGCTGCTTTTACAGATCCAGACTAACACGGCTACACCTCTGATACTTCCCTCAAAGAGAGGTGCCAGCATAAACCAAATTTAGTTACGTTACTTGACTAGGTTACCTGGGGAGGTGTGGAATCCTCAAGAATAATTACGCAGGCCAAAAAAGAATTTGAAGAGCAATTAGCAAAAAAGACAAAAACTGGCAGCACAATGTTTTTTTAAGTCCATCAGGAGCAGGAAGCTGCCAAACAATCAATGGGGCCACTGGACCATCCAGGTGCTAAAGGAACACTCAAGGAAGACAAGACCATTCGAGTGAAGCTCAGTGAATTCTTTGAATCTGTCTTTACTGCAGAGGATGTGAGGGAGATTCTCACACTTGAACCATTATCTTTAGGTGACAAAACTGAGAAACTGTCCCAGATTCAGGGTCATTAGAGGACATTTTGGAACAAACTGATAAATTAAACAGTAATAAATTACCAGGACCAGATGGTATCATCCAACAGTTCTGAAGGAAATCAAATATGAGATTGCAGAACTACTAACGGTGGCATGTAACCTATAATTTAAACCAGCCTCCATATCAGATGACCGAAGGGTAGCTAATATAATGACAATTTTTAAAAAAGGCTCCAGAGGCACACCTGACAATTACAAGCAGGTACACCTAACTTTAGTACCCGGCAAACTGGTTGAAGCCATAGTAAAGAACAGAATTAATCAGACACATAGATGAACATGATACAGTGGGGAAAAGTCAACATGGCTTTTGTAAATAGAAATAATGCCTCACCAATCTATTAGAATTATTTGAGGGTGTCAACAAGCATGTGGACAAGAATGATCCAGTTGATATAGTGTACTTGGACTTTCAAAAAAACTTTGACGAGGTCCCACACCAAAAGCTCTTAAGCAAAGTAAGCTGTCATGGAATAAGAGGGAAAGTCCTCTCATGGATCAGTAAATGGTTAAAAAAATAGGAAAGAAAGGGTAGGAATAAATGGTCAATTTTCACAATGAAGAGAGGTAAATAGCAGGCTCTCCTAAGGATCTGTACTGGGAACTGTGTTATTTAACATATTCATAAATGATCTGGAAAAGGGGATGAATAGTTAGGTGGCAAAATTTGCAGATGATACAAAATTACTCAAGATAGTGTAGTCCAAAGCAGACATCAAAGAGTTACAAAGGGATCTCACAAAACTGGGTGACTGGGCAACAAAATGGCAGATGAAATTCAATGTTGATAAATGCAAAGTAATGCAGGTTTGAAAACATAATCCCAACTATACATACAAAATGATGGGTCTATATTAGCTGTTACTTCTCAAGAAAGAGATCTTGGAGTTTTCATGGATAGTTCTCGGAAAACATCTGCTCAGTGTACAGCAACAGTCAAAAAAGTTAACAGAATGTTAGGAACCATTAGGGTAGGGATAGATAATAAGACAGAAAATATCATATTGCCTCTATATGAATCCAAGGTACGCCCACACCAAGAATACTGTGTGCATTTCTGGTCACCCCATCTGAAAAAGACATACAATAATTGGAAAAGATGTAGAGTAGGACAACAGACCTATTTGGACACAGACTGGCTAACCTAGTGAGGAGGGCTTTAAACTAGGTTTGATGGGGACAGGTGAGCAAAGCCCACAAGTGAGTGGAGAACATGGAGACCTGGGAGATGGGTCGGAAATAGGAGGGAGCGTGGGCTATAATGGCAGAGAGAAAGGAGGGCCAGGGCAAAACTGTGAGGCAAGATCAAACCAGTATCTTAGATGCCTATATACAAATGCGAGAAGTATGGGTAATAAGCAGGAAGAACTGGAAGTGCTAATAAATAAATACAACTATGACATTGTTGGCATCACCGAAACTTGGTGGGATAATACACATGACTGGAATGTTGGTATGGATGGGTACAGCTTGCTCAGGAAGGATAGACAGGGGGAAAAGGGAGGAGGTGTTGCATTATATATTAAAATGTACACACTTGGACTGAGGTGGAGCTGGACATAGGCGACAGAAGTGTTGAGCGTCTCTGGGTTAGGCTAAAAGGGGTAAAAAGTAAGGGTGATGTCATGCTAGGGGTCTACTACAGGCCACCTAACCAGGTGGATGAGGCTTTCTTTAAACAACTAAAAAAATCATCCAAAGCCCAAGATCTGGTGGTGATGGGGGACTTCAACTATCCAGATATATGCTGGGAAAATAACACAGCGGGGCACAGACTATCCAATAAGTTCTTGGACTGCATAGCAGACAACTTTTTATTTCAGAAGGTTGAAAAAGCTACTGGGGGGGAAGCTGTTCTAGACTTGGTTTTAACAAATAGGGAGGAACTCATTGAGAATTTGAAAGTAGAAGGTAGCTTGGGTGAAAGCGATCATGAAATCATAGAGTTCACAATTCTAAGGAAGGGTAACATAAGAACATAAGAACATAAGAAAGGCCGTACTGGGTCAGACCAAAGGTCCATCTAGCCCAGTATCTGTCTACCGACAGTGGCCAATGCCAGGTGCCCCTGAGGGAGTGAACCTAACAGGCAATGATCAAGTGATCTCTCTCCTGCCATCCATCTCCATCCTCTGACGAACAGAGGCTAGGGACACCATTCTTACCCATCCTGGCTAATAGCCATTTATGGACTTAGCCACCATGAATTTATCCAGTCCCCTTTTAAACATTGTTATAGTCCTAGCCTTCACAACCTCCTCAGGTAAGGAGTTCCACAAGTTGACTGTGCGCTGCGTGAAGAAGAACTTCCTTTTATTTGTTTTAAACCTGCTGCCTATTAATTTCATTTGGTGACCCCTAGTTCTTGTATTATGGGAATAAGTAAATAACTTTTCCTTATCCACTTTCTCAACATCACTCATGATTTTATATACCTCTATCATGTCCCCCCTTAGTCTCCTCTTTTCCAAACTGAAGAGTCCTAGCCTCTTTAATCTTTCCTCATATGGGACCCTCTCTAAACCCCCTAATCATTTTAGTTGCTCTTTTCTGAACCTTTTCTAGTGCTAGAATATCTTTTTTGAGGTGAGGAGACCACATCTGTACACAGTATTCGAGATGTGGGCGTACCATGGATTTATATAAGGGCAATAATATATTCTCAGTCTTATTCTCTATCCCCTTTTTAATGATTCCTAACATCCTGTTTGCTTTTTTGACCCCTCTGCACACTGCGTGGACATCTTCAGAGAACTATCCACGATAACTCCAAGATCTTTTTCGTGACTCGTTGTAGCTAAATTAGCCCCCATCATGTTGTATGTATAGTTGGGGTTATTTTTTCCAATGTGCATTACTTTACATTTATCCACATTAAATTTCATTTGCTATTTTGTTGCCCAATCACTTAGTTTTGTGAGATCTTTTTGAAGTTCTTCACAATCTGCTTTGGTCTTAACTATCTTGAGTAGTTTAGTATCATCTGCAAACTTTGCCACCTCACTGTTTACCCCTTTCTCCAGATCATTTATGAATAAATTGAATAGGATTGGTCCTAGCACTGATCCTTGGGGAACACCACTAGTTACCCCTCTCCATTCTGAGAATTTACCATTAATTCCTACCCTTTGTTCCCTGTCCTTTAACCAGTTCTCAATCCATGAAAGGACCTTCCCTTTTATCCCATGACAGCTTAATTTACGTAAGAGCCTTTGGTGAGGGACCTTGTCAAAGGCTTTCTGGAAATCTAAGTACACTATGTCCACCGGATCCCCCTTGTCCACATGTTTGTTGACCCCTTCAAAGAACTCTAATAGATTAGTAAGACACGATTTCCCTTTACAGAAACCATGTTGACTATTGCTCACCAGAAGGTAGAAGGGAGTACAGCAAAATAGAGACAATGGATTTCAGGAAGGTGGATTTTGGTAAGCTCAGAGGCTGATAGGTAAGGTCCCATGGGAATCCAGACTGAGGGGAAAAACAACTGAGGAGAGTTGGCAGTTTTTCAAAGGGACACTATTAAGGGCCCAAAAGCAAGCTATTCCGCTGGGTAGGAATGATAGAAAATGTGGCAAAAGACCAGCTTGGCTTAACCGCGAGATCTTGCATGATCTAAAAAATAAAAAGGTGTCATATAAAAATGGAAACTAGGACAAATTGCAAAGGATGAATATAGGCAAACGACACAGGAATGCAGGGGCAAGATTAGAAAGGCAAAGGCACAAAATTAGCTCAAACTAGCTATGGGAATAAGGGAAACAAGACGACTTTTTTATCAGTACATTAGAAGCAAGAGGAAGACCAAAGACAGGGCAGGCCCATTGCTCAGTGAGGAGGGAGAAACAGTAACAGGAAACTTGGAAATGGCAGAGATGCTCAATGACTTCTTTGTTTTGGTCTTCACTGAGAAGTCTGAAGGAATGCCTAACATAGTGAATGCTAATGGGAAGGGGGTAGGTTTAGAAGAGAAAATAAAAAAGAAGTTAAAAATCTCTTAGAAAAGTTAGATGCCTGCAAGTCACCAGGGCCTGATGAAATGCATCCTAGAATACTCAAGGAGCTAACAGAGGAGGTATCTGAGCCTCTAGCTATTATCTTTGGGAAATCATGGGAGACAGGAGAGATTCCAGAAGACTAGAAAAGGGCAAACATAGTGCCCATCTACAAAAAGGGAAATAAAAACAACCCAGGAAACTACAGACCAGTTAGTTTAACTTCTGTGCCAGAGAAGATAATGGAGCAAGTAATTAAAGAAATCATCTGCAAACACTTGGAAGGTGATAAGGTGATAGGGAATAGCCAGCATGGATTTGAAAAGAACAAATCATGTCAAACTAATCTGATAGCTTTCTTTGATAGGATAATGAGTCTTGTGGATAAGTGAGAAGCGGTGGTATACCTAGACTTTAGTAAAAGCAGCAAAGAATCCTGTGGCACCTTATAGACTAACAGTCTGTTAGTCTATAAGGTGCCACAGGATTCTTTGCTGCTTCTACAGAACCAGACTAACACGGCTACCCCTCTGATACTAGACTTTAGTAAGGCATTTGATATGGTCTCGCATGATATTCTTATCGATAAACTAGGCAAATACAACTTAGATGGAGCTACTATAAGGTGGGTGCATAACTGGCTGGATAACCGTACTCAGAGAGTAGTTATTAATGGTTCCCAATCCTTCTGGAAAGGTGTAACTAGTGGGGTTCTGCAGGGGTCTGTTTTGGGACCGTCTCTGTTCAATATCTTCATCAATGACTTAGATATTGGCATAGAAAGTACGCTATTAAGTTTGTAGATGATACCAAACTGGGAGGGATTGCAACTGCTTTGGAAGATAGGGTCATAATTCAAAATCTTCTGGACAAATTGGAGAAATGGTCTGAGGTAAACAGCATGAAGTTTAACAAAGACAAATGCAAAGTGCTCCACTTAGGAAGGAACAATCAGTTTCACACATACAGAATGGGAAGAGACTGTCTAGGAAGGAGTACGGCAGAAAGGGATCTAGGGGTTATAGTGGACCACAAGCTAAATATGAGTCATCAGTGTGATGCTGTTGCAAAAAAAGCAAACGTGATTCTGGGATTCATTAACAGGTGTGTTGTGAGCAAGGCACGATAAGTCATTCTTCCGCTCTACTCTGCGCTGGTTAGGCCTCAACTGGAGTATTGTGTCCAGTTCTGAGCACCGCATTTCAAGAAAGATGTGGAGAAATTTGAGAGGGTCCAGAGAAGAGCAACAAGAATGATTAAAGGTCTAGAGAACATGACCTATGAAGGAAGGCTGAAAGAATTGGGTTTGTTTAGTTTGGAAAAGAGAAGACTGAGAGGGGACATGATAGCAGTTTTCAGGGATCTAAAAGGGTGTCATAAGGAGGTGGGAGAAAACTTGTTCACCTTAACCTCTAAGGATAGAACAAGAAGCAATGGGCTTAAACTGCAGCAAGGGAGGTTTAGGTTGGACATTAGGAAAAAGTTCCTAACTGTCAGGGTGGTTAAACATTGGAATAAACTGCCTAGGGAGGTTGTGGAATCTCCATCTCTGGAGATATTTAAGAGTAGGTTAGATAAATGTCTATCAGGGATGGTCTAGACAGTATTTGGTCCTGCCATGAGGTAATTGGGGTAATGTGTGTAATATTTCCTCTCAAGGTCCCTTCCAGTCCTAGAATCTATGAATCTATGAAAACAAAAATGATGAGGGGTACGGAACAATTGCCATATGAGGAGAGATAAATAAGACTGGGACTTTTCAGCTTGGAAAAGAAATGACTAAAGGGGGATATGATAGAAGTCTATAAAATCATAAATGGTGCGGTGAAAGTGAATAAGAAAGTGTTATTTACTCCTTCACATAACACATTAACCAGGGGTCACCCAATGAAATTAATAGGCACACAACCTGTGGAAATCAACTTGTAGAACTCATTGCCAGGGGATGTTGTGAAGGCCAAAAGTATAACTGGGTTAAAAAAAGAATTAGCTATGTTCATGGAGGTTAGGTCCATGAACTGCTATTAGCCAAGACAGTAAAAGATACAACCCCATGCTCAGGGTGTCCCTAAACCTCTGACTGCTGGAAGATGGGATTGGACAACAGGGGATGGAGATCACTGGGTAATTGCTCTGCTCTGTGGCATTGGCCACTCTTGGAAGACAGGATACTGGGTTAGACAGACCATTGATCTGACCCAGTAGGACCGTTTTTATGTTAATCCCCATCTTTTGAGGTTTTTTAAGAACAGGTTGGACAAACACCTGGCAGGGAGGGTTTTGCTTGGTTCTGTCTCAGTAGGGGGGGAATGGACTAGATCATCTCTCACGATCCCCAAATTGGTACATTTAATAAGATCATAGCAATCTTCTGTGCATACGTCTCCAATAAAGGTGAAACAAGCAGTCAAAAAATGTGAAATCCCAAAGTAGCCAAGGTTTTCTGAAGTTATGACAGAAATAGTAAAGCAACAAAAACCAAACAAAACTACCCCCTCCAACCAATCAAACCTAAATAGAAGCAGAAATATTTTTTAAAAAATCCAAATTGACTGAAAAAAAACTTACTCTTGTTGTAGTTCCCAATGCTTAGGGCTCTCTGGACAATCGTTGCATCTGGGCTAACTCCTAATACTTCGCTTTTATGAAAATTTGGGACTTCTCTGTCTAAAGCAGAAGCAGCAGAATTGCCCTTTGTGCCTGTCTCTGATTATTTTAATTTATCAGAGAAATCAGTGATAGTTTGTATTTAACAGGCAGTTTCTGTTTTGTTGCCAATAATATCAAAATCATTGGTGAGTAGGTTAACTCTTTGTTCCTGCTTTTAGGGTTCTGTAACAGACAGCTGGTGATTTACCAGGGGAAGCTTTCTTGACTAATTTTCCAACAATCTTTGTTGTGCAAATAGGAACCTAGTGGTACAATTTCTCGGTCTACTTCCTCAGAATGCAGTGACTCCTGGGCTAATTCTGTGTTGCTCTTCCTAGTCATTAATGCTCAATCGTCTTATAACAGAAAGATTTCGAGGTGAATTCTCCCTGCAGGAGATCCCCATAACATCTAGCCCCAGAGATCCAGAGCTGCTGCAGGGCTGTGTTCTCAACCCCAACTATATAACCTTTTGCACTGCTGTAAATTCATTGCAATGTGACATCAATTTGTGCTGGTCCCTAAGAAAAGTTTTGTACTCCAGGGACTTGATGTTGTCTGACTTGCAGCTGAGTTGCAAGGGGAGTTGTTAAAATGTCCAAAGTTTTTGAAGGTACAAACTTTGCAACAGTTTAACAGCTGCCACTGGGATTGGAGTCCTAAAGTTAGATCCACAGCTGGTGTTAATCAGCAGAACTCTATTGGAGTCAATGAGCCAGATCCCCAGCTGGTGTAAATTGGCCATTGTTCCAATGGGGTCAATAAAGCGGCACTGATGTACTGGAGCAGCTGAGGATCTGGACACTGGAAATGTGTCTGTGAAATGGCCTTTAGGATGGAGAATATCTGTTTAACTAATTTCTCATGCCCAGTTCTGCCTTTTTAATTGTGTTGCAAGTTAACTGTGTGGCGGATATACACCATCGTAAGAGAGAGCAGAATTTGGCCCATAACATAGTTACATTAGCAGACATCACCAGAGCATCAGCAGGAGACAATGGAGGTGGAGCATTAACATTGAGAATGGGGTGGAGAGTACAGGTAATCTAGGCAAGGCCAAACACCTAAACAAATACTTTGCCTGAGTTTTTAATAAGGGGAATGAAAAGTTTAGAGATGGTGGCAGGGTAGCTAATGGGGAGGGAGAGCTCAGCAGTTTGAGCATTGGCCTCCTAAACCCAGGGTTGTGAGTTCAATCCTTGAGGGGGCCATTTGGGGTAAAACCAATACTTGGTCCTGCTAGTGAAGGCAGGGGGCTTGACTCACTGACCTTTCAGGGTCCCTTCCAGCTCTATGAGATAGGTATCTATTAATGGCAACAAGGATATGGAGGTAGAAATTACCACATCCGAGGTGGAAATCAAGCTCAAACAGCTTAATGGGACTAACTTAGGGGGCCCAGATCATCTCCATCCAAGAATTTTAAAGGAACTGGCACATGAAATTGCAAGGCCAATAGCAAGGATCTTTAATGAATCCATAAACTCAGGGGCCATACCCTGTGACTGGAAAATTGCTAATATAGTTCCTATTTTTAAGAAAGGAGGGAAAAAATGATGCAGGAAACTACAGGCCTGTTAGTTTGACCTCAATTGTATGCAAGGCCTTGGAACAAATTTGAAAGAGAAAGTAGGTAAAGACATAGAGGTGAACAAGAATTGGGATAAAATATAACATGATTTTACAAATTGTAGATCCTGCCAGACCAACCTGATCTCCTTCTTTGAGAAGATAACTGATTTTTTTAGACAAAGGAAATGCAGTAGATCTAATCTACCAGGATTTCAGTAAGGCATTTGATACAGTTCCACACGGGAAATTATGAGTTAAGTTGGAGAAGATGGGGATTAATATGAGAATTGAAACAGGGGACGGATAAGGAACTGATTAAAAGATAGACTACAATAGTTGAGGCTACATTTTAGTCATAGGTATTTTTAGTAAAAGTCATGGACAGGTCACGGGCCATAAACAAAAATTCATGGCCCATGACCTGTCCATGACTTGTACTATATACCCCTGATTAAAACTTGGGTGATCTGGGGAGTGGCCCAGGACCCCCACTGGTGCTGGGGGGGGGGTGGGTATTGGTGTGTGGCCCAGGACCCCTGCTGCTGCTGAGGGGGTTGTTGTCAGGGCTGGCAGGCTCCCTACCCAGCTCTGTGCGGCACTCTGGAAGCGGTGACATGTCCCTTGACTCCTGTGCAGAGGGACAGCCAGGGAGGCTCTGTGCACTACCCCTGCCCTGAGTGCCGGCTCCACAGCTCCCATTGGCCAGGAACCAAGCTGTGGGGTCAGTGCCTGTGGGTGGAGGCAGCACACGGAGCTGCCTGGCTGCACCTCCGCCTAGGAGCTGAGGAAGGGACATGTCGCCAGTCTGGGGAGCCCTCCGAGATAAGAGACGGTTACTCACCGTAGTAACTGTTGTTCTTCGAGATGTGTTGCTCCTATCCATTCCAGTCAGGTGTGCGCGCCGTGCGTGCACGGCTCTCCGGAACATTTTTACCCTAGCAACTCCGGCGGGCGGGCTGGTGCCCCCTGGAGTGGCGCCGCTATGGCGCCTGTTATATACCCCAGCCGGCCCGTCCGCTCCTCAGTTCCTTCTTGCTGGCTACTCCGACAGTGGGGAAGGAGGGCGGGTCTGGAATGGATAGGAGCAACACATCTCGAAGAACAACAGTTACTACGGTGAGTAACCGACTCTTCTTCTTCGAGTGATTGCTCCTATGCATTCCAGTCAGGTGATTCCCAAGCCTTACCTAGGCGGTGGGGTCGGAGTGAGACGTCGCGGAGTGTAATACTGCGGAGCCGAAGGCTGCATCGTCTCTTGATTGCTGCACCAACGCGTAGTGGGAGGCGAAGGTGTGGACAGAAGACCAGGTAGCCGCTCTACAGATGTCCTGGATGGGGACATGGGCCAGGAAGGCGGCCGACGAGGCGTGCGCTCTCGTCGAGTGAGCAGTGAGGCGGCATGGTGGCTCACGAGCAAGCTCGTAGCACGTCCGAATACATGCCGTAACCCATGAGGAAATTCGTTGCGAGGAGACCGGCTCGCCCTTCATGCGGTCAGCAACCGCTACGAACAGCTGGGGCGAACGCCGGAAGGGCTTCGTCTGCTCGATGTAAAAAGCGAGCGCCCTGCGGACGTTGAGGGTGTGAAGCTGTTGCTCCCGAGGCGAGGTATGCAGCTTCAGGAAGAAGACCGGGAGGAAGATCTCCTGGTTGAGGTGGAAGGCCGACACCACCTTAGGGAGGAAGGCCAGATGTGGTCAAAGCTGTACCTTGTCCCCGTGGAAGACGGTGTATGGTGGACCCACCGTTAGAGCACGGAGCTCAGAGACTCGTCTCGCTGATGTAACGGCGACAAGGAAGGCTGTCTTCCAGGAGAGGTAGAGCAGGGAGCACGTGGCCAAGGGCTCGAAGGGGGGACCCATCAGCTTGGCCAGCACGAGGTTCAACTCCCAGGTCGGGGCAGGACGCTGCACCGGCGGGTACAAGCGGTCCAGGCCTTTAAGGAAGCGGGAAACCATCTGGTTGGAGAAGATGGACCGACCTTCTACAGATGGACGAAAGGCGGACACTGCTGCCAGGTGAACTCTCAAGGAGGAGACCGCAAGACCTTGCTCCTTAAGGTACCAGAGGTAGTCCAGGATGGTAGGGACAGGGACTACGAATGGATTGAGGCCTCGTTGATCACACCAGAGTGCGAATCGCTTCCATTTCGCCAGATAGGTGGAGCTAGTGGAAGGCTTTCTGCTCTCTAGCAGGACTTGCTGTACTGCCGCCGAACAGTCCCTCTCTGCGTGGGTCAACCACTCAGGTACCAAGCTGTAAGATGGAGGGACTGCAGGTTCGGATGGCGGAGTCTGCCGAAGTCCTGGGTGATGAGGTCCAGCCATAACGGAAGGGGGATGGGATCCCGAACGGAGAGCTCGAGCAGCAGGGTGTACCAGTGCTGCCTCTGCCAGGCCGGAGCTACGAGTATGACATGGGCTCCGTCCCTCCGAAGTTTCAGGAGCACTCGGTGCACTAGTGGGAACGGAGGGAAGGCATAGAGGAGGCGATCTGTCCAGGGGTAAAGGAAGGCGTCCAACAGGGAGCCTGGCGAGCGACCCTGGTACGAGCAAAACAGGTGGCACTTCCTGTTCTCCCTGGAGGCGAATAGGTCTATCTGGGGAAACCCCCACCTCTGGAAGATTGTGTGCACGACATCGGGACGGAGGGACCACTCGTGGGAGAGGAACGACCTGCTGAGATGGTCGGCCAGCGTGTTCTGCACTCCCGGAAGAAAGGACGCTTCCAGGTGAATGGAGTGGGTCACGCAGAAGTCCCACAGGAGCAGCGCTTCCTTGCAGAGGAGGGAGGAGTGGGCTCCGCCCTGCTTGTTCACGTAGAACATTGCCGTGGTGTCCGTGAACACTGTCACACAGCGGCCTTGCAGGTGGGTGCGGAAGGTGTGACACGCCAAACGGATCGCTCGCAGCTCGCGGATATTGATGTGCAGAGCGAGCTCTTGGGGCGACCAAAGGCCTTGGATGTGAAGGTCGCCCAGGTGAGCTCCCCAACCGAGCGCTGAGGTATCCGTGGTCAGAGTGGCGGATGGACGAGGAGGGTGGAACGGGACTCCCGCACACACGACCTCCGGGTCGAGCCACCAGCGGAGGGACTCGAGGGTCAGCTTGGTGATCGTGATCACCATGTCGATGGGATCTCGATGCGGCCGGTACACCGACGCGAGCCAAGACTGGAACGGGCGGAGGTGGAGCCGTGTGTACGCGATGACATACGTACACGATGCCATGTGGCCCAGGAGGCAGAGGCAGGATCGCACCGTCGTGGTCGGGAAGGTGACGAGGTCCCGGATGATGGAGACCATCGTCTGGTGCCAAGATCGTGGTAGGCAGGCGCGGGCCAACGAGGAGTCGAGGACCGCTCCAATGAACTCCACCCGCTGCGACGGAATCAAGGTGGACTTCTCAGTATTGATGAGAAGACCGAGTCGCTGAAAGAGGGACAGGATTTCTGTCATCTGGCCCAATACCAGGCGCCGAGACGTTCCGCGAACCAGCCAATCGTCGAGATATGGGTAGACGTGTATCTGACGACGGCGGAGGGCTGCGGCAACCACTGCCATGCACTTGGTAAACACTCTCGGTGCGGTGGATAGGCCGAATGGCAACACTGCGAACTGGTAGTGTGCATTGTTCACCACGAAACGCAGGTAGCGTCAATGGGGAGGGTAGATCGTGACATGGAAGTAGGCGTCCTTCATGTCGAGGGCAGCAAACCAGTCTCCCGGATCCAGAGAGGGAAAGATGGTCCCCAGGGTGACCATGCGAAACTTGGGCTTGAGCAGATATTTGTTTAGCTCGCGAAGGTCCAGGATAGGACGTAGCCCTCCTTTCGATTTGGGGATGAGAAAATAACGGGAATAGAATCCCCTGCCCCGCCTGTCTTGAGGCACTGCCTCTATGGCACCCACGCTCAACAGAGTCTGGACCTCTTGTAAGAGGAATTGCTCGTGAGAGGGGTCCCTGAAGAGGGACAGGGAGGGTGGGTGGGAAGGGGGGGCCGAAACAAACTGAAGGCGGTATCCCGACTGGATTGTTTGGAGCACCCAGTTGTCCGTAGTTATATGGGACCACGCCAAAAAGAAATGGGAGAGGCGGTTGCGAAACAAAAGGGTAGGATCCGGTGGAGAGACTGATGGGCCATCCTCGGGCGTCCCATCAAAAGGCCTGCTTGGAGCCTTGCGGGGCCTTGGAAGGGGCCTGGGCCTGGTTGCGCCTGTTGCCGGATGGACGATGGCGATTCTGGCCTGGTCGCCTGCTGTTGTACGGGCGGTACCGCTGTTGAGGGAAAGACCGGGAGGGTTGTTGCCGGAAGGACCTGCGCTGCGGAGCCGGTGTGTGCATCCCGAGGGTGAGGATGGCGATGTGACCGTCCTTCAGGGTCTGGATCCGGGAATCAGTTTTCTCGGAGAAAAGACCCTGAGTGTCAAAGGGCAGGTCCTGTAACGTATACTGCACCTCCGGTGGCAGGGTGGAGGACTGCAGCCAGGATATGCGCCGCATCGTCACCCCTGAGGCCAAGGTCCGAGCTCCCGAGTCCGCAGAGTCAAGGGCGGCCTGGATGGAGGACCTGGACGATTTCTTCCCCTCCTCCAACAACGCGGAGAACTCCTGGCGGGAGGCTGTTGGCAGGAGCTCTGTAAATTTCGCCAGGGACGCCATGATGTCATACACGTACCTGGCGAGGAGGACCATCTGGTTGGCGATGCGAAGTTGCAGGCCGCCAGCCGAGTAGACCTTGCGGCCCAACAGGTCCATTCGCCGCGCGTCCTTCGACTTTGGCGCAGGGGCAGGTTGACCATGCCTCTCCCTGTCATTGACCGACTGAACGACCAACGAGTCTGGGGTCGGGTGAGTATACAGATACTCGTAGCCCGTGGGGGGGACTGAGTACTTGCGCTCAACCCCACGGGCCGTAGGAGGGATGGACGCAGGCGTCTGCCAGAGTGTGGTTGCGTTCCTTTGTATCGTCCGAATGAACGGTAATGCCACGCGCACTGGAGCCTCCGCTCCAACGACATTTGTTATGGGGTCCTCGTCCTCCTGGACCTCTGCCACGGGGAGAGCCATGGCCGTCGCCACGCGGCGAAGCAGGTCTTGGTGCGCCCTTAGGTCTATCGGCGGAGGATCCTTGGCGGATGCTCCAGCCACCGCCTCGTCAGGTGAGGACGACGAGGACAAGCCCTGGACGACAGCCTCCGTCGATGGACCTGCTGACTGCTCGTCAGCTGGGTCGGGTTACGTGTGCCTCTGGGGGTCAGGCGGCATGGAAACCGCGCCCGGTGACGAAGGGGCCGGTCGGCTGACGGTCGCCTCTGGTACCCTGCACTCGGAGGCAGGGGCTCTTGGAGGGAACGGCACCCCCTGAGTCTCATACTGGGCCCAGGGAACCCAGAAGCCCCACTGCTGTGCCCCCTGAGGTTGGTCTTGTGGGGTAGGTGGCAGGTGCCCGTTACTGTCTGCCCTGGAAGCGACCGACGCGGGGCGGGATGGCCATGGAGGCGCCGAGGCGCTGACGGATTGCGCCGTCGAATGAGGCAGTCTGTCCCCGGACGGTGCCGAGGATCGGTGCCGGTCTGCACGGTACCGGGATGGTGACCGAGACCAACGTCCGCTGCGGTGACGGGAGCTCGACTGGTGCCGGGAGCTCGACCGGGATCCGGACCTGCGGCGCCAGGAGCGGCTACGCGAGTCGCGGTGCCGGGAACGGTGCCGGGAAGCAGACCTCCGTTGGTGCCGACGCGAAGGCGATCGGGACCTGGAGCGACGCCGGGAGTGCGACCGGTACCGCGATGTCGAACGGTACCGGGACTGCGACCGGCGTCGGGACGGCAACCGGTACCACGATGGCGAGCGGTGCCGAGATCTCGAGTGACGGGACGGTGACCTGCGGCGGGACCGGGAACGTGACCGGGACCGGGAGCGTCGTCCGTGCCGTCTGTCCGGAGAGGGCGGCCGGATCATCATTGCCGGCTTTCCCGCCGAAACGACAGCCCGCACCGGCGGTGCCGGGGGCCGGAGGCTCGGTGCCTCTGTGAGCTCTATGAGCTCGCGCGCCGTGGAGAAAGTCTCTGGCGTCGATGGCAGCCGGAGCTCAACCACGGTCGGTGCCAGGGAGCATGGCGGTGCCGGACTCGACGGCCCTGCGGCGCCGGAGTCAACAGCCCGGTGCACGTCCTGTGCACAGCCACAGCGGGGACCGCAGGTGGCGCAATTGTCTTGGCTGCTGGGCCCTCAGCGTGGGGCTTGGCACCTGCTTTCGCCGGCTTGCGCTTCCTTGATGGCGACAGGGAGCGGTGCCGGGCCTTCGGTGCCGGTGGCTGAGGTCGCGGAGTCTCGGTGCCGGAACGGCCTGGGGCTGGCGGTGCGCTCCGGACCGATGAAGCCTTCGGCGCCGGCGCAGACGGTGCCGGGGGCTGGAGCGAAGCCTCCATGAGGAGCTGCTTTAATCGTATGTCCCGCTCCTTACGCGTCCGGGGTTTGAAAGAGGAACAGACAGAGCACTTATCTGCCCTGTGACTCTCACCGAGGCACCGGAGGCAGGAGTCGTGCGGATCCCCTACTGGCATAGGCCGCTGGCAAGATGCACAGGGCTTAAAGCCCGGTGCCTTGGGCATGAGCCCGCACCGGGGGAGGAAAGGGAGGGGAACCCCCCCCTTAACCTTATCCTAAAAGCTAACTATCTAAGTAACAGAAACTATCTACACTAACCACTAAACGAACTATATACACGAGAAGGTAGCGAGAGCTAGGGCTGTGGAGGACAGAGAGCACTCCACAGTTCCAACTGGCCATCACGGGTGGTAAGAAGGAACTGAGGAGCGGACGGGCCGGCTGGGGTATATAACAGGCGCCATAGCGGCGCCACTCCAGGGGGCGCCAGCCGGCCCACCGGAGTTGCTAGGGTAAAAATGTTCCGGAGAGCCGTGCACGCGCGGCGCGCACACCTGACTGGAATGCATAGGAGCAATCACTCGAAGAAGAAGTGCCACCCAGAGCCCTCACCCGCTCCCTCACCCCAATCCCCTGCCTCAGCCTGGAGCCCCCTCCTACACCCCAAACCCCTCGTCCCCGGCCCCACCCCAGATCTTTCACCCCCAGCTGGAGCCCTCATCCACTCCCACACCCCAAACCCCTGCCTCAGCCCTGAGCCCCCTCCCACACCCAAACTCCTGCTGCTGCTGGGGGGTGGAGTGGTGGCCCAAGTCTGCCCCAGCAGCAGTTGGTGTGGCTGGCCCAGGGGCTGCCCGAGCTGCTCAGGAGGTGCCCGGGCCAACTGCACCCGCCGCTGCAGAAGTCATGAGGTCACGGAAAGTCATAGAATCCATGATTTCTGTGGCCTCTATGACAGACTTGCAGCCTTAACAATGGGTCATACTGAAGGGTGATCTGTCAGGCTGGAGGGAGGTTAGTAACAGAGTTAGTAACAGAGTTAGTAACAGAGTAACAGAGTTCCTTTGGGATTGGTCTTGAGACCAATCTTATTTAACATTTTTATTACTAACATTAACACAAAAAGTGGGAGTATACTAATAAAATTTGCAGATGACACAAAGTTGGGGGGTATTGCCAACATGGAGGAGGAAGACCGGAATATCCTACAAATCAATCTGGATGACCTTGTAAACTGGAGTTATACAAAAGGGTTGAACTTTAATAGTGCAAAGTGTAAGGTCATAAGTTTAGGGACAAATAACAAGAATTTTTGCTATAAGCTGGGGACTTATTAGTTGGAAGTGACAGAGGAGGAAAAAAACCTGTGTGTTTTGGTTGATCACAGGATGACTATGAGCTGTCAATGTGACGTAGCCTGAAAAAGGCTAGTGCAATCCCAGGATGATTCAGGTGAGGTATTTCCTGTAGAGACAGGGAATTGTTAGTACCATTGTACAAGGCACTGGTGAGACCTCATCTGTGTGCAATTCTGGTCTCCCATGTTTAAGAAAGACGAATTCAGACTGGAACAGGTGCAGAGAAGGGCTACTAGGATGATCAGAGGAATGGAGAACCTACCTTATGAAAGGGGCTCCAAAGAGAACATAAGACCATAAGAACGGCCGTACTGGGTCAGACCAAAGGTCCATCTAGCCCAGTATCCTGTCTACCAACAGTGGCCAATGCCAGGTGCCCCAGAGGGAGTGAACCTAACAGGTAATGATCAAGTGATCCCTCTCCTGCCTTCCATCTCCATCCTCTGACAAACAGAGGCTAGGGACACCATTCCTTACCCATCCTGGCTAATAGCCATTAATGGACTTAACCTCCATGAATGTATCCTCTTTTAAACGCTGTTATAGTCCTAGCCTTCACAACCTCCTCAGCTTGATAAGTTCATGGAGGGGATGGTGTGATGGGACTGCCTACAACAGCATGTAGCTGCTCTGCAACTGCTAGCAGCAAATATCTCCAATGGCTGGTGATGGGATGCTTGATGGGAAGGGCTCTGAGTTACTACAGAGAATTCTTTCCCTGGTGTCTGGCTGCTGGGTCTTGCCCACATGCTCAGGGTCTAACCGATCACCCTATTTGGAGTAGGGAAGGAATTTTCTCCCTGAGTCAGATTGGCAGAGACCCTGGGGGGTTTTGCCTTCTTCTGCAGCATGGGGCACGGGTCACTTGCAGGTTTAAACTAGTGTCAGTGGTGGATTCTCTGTAACTTGAAGTCTTTAAATCACAATTTGAGGAAGTAACTCAGCCAGAGGTTAGGGGTCTATTACAACAGTGGGTGGGCGTGTATTGTGCAGGAGGTCAGACTATAGGATCATGATGGTCCCTACGAGTCTATGAGTTACTCCAGATTTACACTAGTGTAGCAGAGAGGAGTCTTTGTTCCTTTGAGCCTCGCTGGGCCTGAGCCTAGCGCACTGGGGAAACCCATTGATTTCAGTAGCAGTGTCAAACTGGAATGGGGGGTGAATCTGTGTTGTGGTGTTAAAAACTTTTTCTGCAGCTACAGAAAACTTCTTTATAGTAATATTAATAACACCTCACTGTTACAGAGCAATCTGTGTTCATTTTATAGATGGGGAAACTGAGGCAAGGGGTGGTGAAGTGACTCACCCAAGGTCACCCAGCAGGCCAGTGGTAGAGGCTGAGCCAGGACTAAAACCCAGTCTCCTAAGTCCCAGTTCATTGCACTATCCACTAGGCAACAGTGCCTCTGGTTGAAATTGGAGAAACATTTATCTTAATTGTTTACTCTCTGTTTTTTTCCTTCCCCCACTTTGTCAAAGGACAGAAAAATTGATAGAAGGTGAGAATTTTACAGTAGTTTCAACATGAAAATGTGACTATTTTAATTATTTTGGTTTGATGTTGTTTAGAAACATGAACATTTTTGGTAAATACAAAGTTTTTTTGACAAAGTCATTGACAAAGTTTTGACCAGCTGTAGGTGTTAGGCACTGACTGAGTACCAGATTTGTACCTAGGTGCCTTAAAATGAATGGGAATAAGGTGCACATGTGCTTTGAAAAATCCCACAAGGCACCTAAATACTTTTTAAAAATTGCAAAAATCAAAATGAAGACAAATTTCATTTCACTTAGAAATTTCCCACTAAGCAATAGGGAAAAAATGACATTTTGGGGTCTCTCCCCTTTCCCCCTCTTTTCTACTTCCCCCTTGGATGGGGAAACAAAAAAAGAGAACATAGAAATAGAAAATAAAAGGAACTCGCCCACCCCCAATCTAAGGACTGACAAAAAAATTTGCTATTGAAATTGGAAACAAAATGGAAACTTTCATTTCACTTCAAATTTCCCATCAATAAATAAATAAGTTTGGAAAAACTGATATTTTCCCTTTTTTTTGGACAAAATCCCATTTTTTGACAGGATAATTTTTTGGCTGGATAAAATGTCAATTAGTCCCAGCTTAGTGGGTTCAAAGCCCAGCCGATGAGCCCTGCAGAGGGATATGCGCCAAGGACCAAGGTAACAGCATTGTCACTACCAACACAGGAAGACTAGTAGCAGTATAGTCACTGCCACGATAAATTAGCCCCATTGGGGTTGGCGGTGGAACTCTAGGAGCTTTCTCCTACACATCCCGTCCTGAGGTCCAAGCTCTATTTCTCCTCTGCCTCCACCTTTCTCCCCACTAGCTTGCTGAGCGCCCGCTTCATGTCCTCATTTCTCAGGGTGTAGATGATGGGGTTCAGCAAGGGGGTGATGGCTGTGAAGAACACTGACACCACCTTGTCCTCAGAGAAGCTGGTGGAAGGGCGGGAGTAGATGAAGATGCAGTGGCCCAGGAAGAGCGTCACCACCGTCAGGTGGGCGGCACAGGTGGAGAGCGCCTTGCGCCGCCCCTCGGAGAAGCGGTTCCTCAGGGAGACCAGAATGACGCCATAGGAGCCCACCAGCACCACGAAGCAGACCACGGAGATGAGCCCCGAGTTGGAGATGATGAGCACCTCGATGATGTAGGTGTTGGTGCAGGCCAGCCTGATGACCGGCGGCACATCACAGAAGAAGTTGTCTATCTCCCGGGGCCCGCAGTACGGCAGCTTGATGGTCATGCTGGTCAGAGCTAGGGAGTGCACGGTCCCACCCAGCCACACAGCACCAGCCAGCAGCAAACATACCTTGTGGTTCATGACGGTGAGGTAGTGCATGGGGTTGCAGATGGCCACGTAGCGGTCATAGGCCATGACAGTGAGGAGGAAGATCTCTGTGCAGGTGAAAAGGTGGAGGAAGAACATCTGCGCCACGCAACCCCCAAAGGAGATGGTCTTCTCCACCGAGAGGAAGTCGGACAGCATCTTGGGCACAGTGACCGAGGCGTGGCAGATGTCGATGAAGGAAAGGTTGGTGAGGAAGAAATACATGGGTGTGTGGAGGTGCCGGTCATGAACAATGGTGACCATAATAAGGATGTTCCCAGCCAAGGTTAGCAGGTAGATGGGTAGGAAGACCATGAAGAGGATCAGCTGCGTCTCTGGGTTGGAGGAGAGTCCCAGCAGGATGAACTCAGTCACCATGGTCTGATTCGGGGTCACTGCCTCTGCCATGTTTGTTCCTAGAAAGGAGAGAAAATTGTTATAGGAATTGGGTAGGATCCCCTTTAAGTAGCTTCAGAGCCCTCCAGTGAGCCTGCCTGTCTTCTGTTGAAAAAGCCACCCATATAGAGTAGCAGTATCTATAGGTAGCTAGACCTTGTAGGTTTGTGTATAGTTAATACACATGGTTATTTGATACCCAGTGATGTCCATGTGGTTTCTTCATACCCATAATGTATAGCTGGATGACAACTTTTGGAGGAATAGCTTATTCTCTGAAAAATGCAGTTAAGGCAGACAGAAGCTATTCATGAATTAGGGTCAAATTCAGTGAATCGTGTCCAATAAAAAAGGCCAAAATTAGTAAAATCTAAATGTTTGATTTTGACATTTTTGAAGCAAAAGTTTTATGTTTCAAAATGAAGTTTCATTAAGAAATTTAGCTAAATTTATTTAAACCAATAATCAAAGAAAAAAGGCAAAAACACCCCAAAATGAAACAAAACAAACAATTCATGATGGGTTGAACAAAATATTTAGTTCATCCTGAAATGAAATTTTTCAGGTTTTTATTTCTGTGGGAAAAACTGGAAAAAATTCATTTTAGATCAACCCAAAATGAAAGTATTTTGGATTTTTCCATTTGGCCACCAACTGACAGATCAGTTATTCACTCTTCACAAATAGAGAGCAAAGATGCAAGAGTTGTCTTGCCAGGCCTTCGCGGCTCTTAAGGCAACAGTTGCCTCTGGCAGCCCCCTGGTGCCGGGCACTGCACAGACACACGGTCATGGGTAGTACTTTTCCTGAAGAGCTCACAGTCTAAATAAGCAAAAGGTGGTGGGAAACTGAGGCACAGAGAAGAAAAGTGACTTGCCCAAGATCAGTGGCAGAATCAGGAACAGAACCAGGTTTCTGAGTTGCAGCCAATAGACCCACGTTGCTTCCCCATATCACTTCTCCTCCTAACAGCCCTGGGCTAGTTTCTCCTGATCCACCACTTCAACCACAAAAGCCCAAATCCTCAAACGGTGTAAACAGGTGTTGCTCTTATTCTAGACCTGTCTATCTGCCTGCCTGCCTGCTACTTCTTCTCTCCACAGTATCTCTCTCTCTCTCTCTCTCTCTCTCTCTCTCTCTAGTTCTGGTGTTGGGGCCTGTCCCCACTATATCTGATCACTTTGGGGGAGATTTTCAAAGGCACAAAGGGGCACACAAATCCTGTTGAAATTCAATGAGAGTCAGGCACCTAACTCACTTAGGTTTGTGTTTGAATCCCAGTAGGTGCCTATCTGCATCTTTAGGGGCCTGAATATCTTTGTAAACCTGGTCCCATGTCCTCTGCTTTCGAAAGACCCCCCTTTATAGAATAGCATGACTCCAGCATGTTGCATGTAGATATGTTAATAGAAGCTATAGGAATGTGAAGCAGTGACGGATTCTGTCCATGGTGCTGAATTGGGAAAGGGCTATTTGCATCTATATGGGCCAGAATGTCAAAGGTATTTAGGCACCTCACTAAGAAGATAGATGCCTAATGCCTATTGGTTTAAATGGGAGTTAGGCACTGAGTGAAAACACCTAAGTAGCTATTTACCTCTTTAGACACCTAAATACCTTTAAAAATCTGGCCCAAGATTCTTAAGAGCAACATTATCATGAAACATGGTTCTTAGTGGTAGGGACTAAACTGCAGTTAAGCAGCCTGATTCTTTATCCAACATGGAAGCTGCCTGATATGAGGGACTGTTAGGGTGTTAGATGTGAAGGAAAGATATTTACCTTTGTAATACACAAGGCATTCATCAGTCCAAGCTCCATGCAGCTCTGTCTCCCAACTAGACACTGCTGGGATACCTTGCTCAGAGGGTATATTCTTTTTAACCTCCATTAGTTAGAGGCTGGCTCATGCTCTGAATCAGGAAGCTTAGATTCCTTACAATTAATTTGTTTAAACAGTCATTGCAAATGTAACGCTTGATGGTCTCATTAAACCTATAAATGTACAATCTTATTAAGAAACCTGTCCTTAGCCTCAGAGCCTTATTGTGGTGGTGAGTTCCACAGGCTGTATAAAATATTTTTTTCATGAAGTTTTAAAATTTAAATTAACAAATTAAAATGCGAGGATTCTCCCCCATCCCCATATCTATATGAAAATGTAAAATACTAACTGAATAGGCTGATCTTCCCAACACACTGCAGGCTAATAAAACTGCAGCTGGATGAATTTTTTGGCTGAATTTCTATTGGTGAAAAATGCAGATTTGATGACAGAAAAACACTGTTAATTTGTGTTGATTCTGCCAAATTTTTGATTGAAAAAGTTCTGAAAAAATCAAAATGACTTTTTGTTTCAAAATGTCCTTCTATTTAATTTTTTTAAAAAAATATGTAAAATGATTGAAATGGAAATGCAACGTTTCAGTTTTGTCAAAACAAAACATTTTGTTTGGCCCCAAATGAATTTCTTTTCACTTTTGGATTCACTGAAAAATTTGTTTTGCATAATTTTTTTTTACTTTGTGAAATTTACAATCAATCAAAAAATCTATTCGTCACCCAGCACTAAATAAATCATGCCTTATGGCTAGGTGTGGAAGGATTAGATTTTTATCAGTGTGTGTTGGTAAATGTCTATTTCACCATACACACACAAACCAATGACAAATATTTCCATGGATAATAATTGAAATTTACAGCTAGACAAAGTAAGAAAAATGATGCTTGAGAACTCCTTCGAGTTTCATTAAGGATATTTCCTTTGTATATTTTGACATGTGATGTTGACAAAGCATTTTAACAGTTATAAAGTTTTAACTTTTTGAATCTCAATGTCTCCTGTCATTAAATAATTGTTGTCTGACCCCCCGACCCCCGATTGTCTGAGCCCTCCATAATTTCCTGTAACAGGGACATTTAAATTGATAAAAATTGGAAAAAAAAGCTTAAACACATAATTTTGTGCAACTGTGAAAATTTAAATTGATAAAAATTGAAAAATCAATATCAATATTGACCATCAAAATTAAAAATAAAATAAAAATCAAATTCTGCCAAGCCAATTCATAGTAAAAGACGTCAGCTGGGAATTTAATCTACCCACTTCATCCCATTTTTGGAAGAATGTTCTTGCATTCAAAGTCTTTGGGCCAGCTGGTGTAAATCAGTGTTGCTCCTTCAGAGTACAGGGGCAGTCTTGATTTGTACCAGCTGCGAATCTGGCCCAATATGTTCACTAATTCCAAAAAAGAAAAACATGAATCTCAGGACAACAGTTCTTTTTCATCTAATCAATCGCTAATTTTAAAAGGAAAGAGCCCCCACTGGTGTCAGTTGTCCATAGTTCCAGTGGAGTCAATGGACAAATTCCCAGCTGGTGTAAAGCGGCCATAGCACCATTGGAGTCAATGCAGCCAGCCCCACAACTGATGTAAACAGGCCACTGCTCTGTGGTGGCAAATTCAACTCAGTTTCTTTCCCAAGATCTTTGTCCTGATAATCTCAGAAATAGATAGTTTGAGTCACAGCTACATTACTCCAGTTTTTATGCAGGTGTAATTCTACTTCAATCAATGGGCCTAATTCTCATTTACATCTGAGACCCTTTAAACACATCTGGTGTCCCAAGTGACCTTAAATAAATTGTATATTATACTTAAACCCGTTTATCCTGTTGGAGCCCTGCAAAGGATCCTCTGTGCAGATGAGAAATGATTTCAGTGCAATTACACTGGTGTAAAACTGGAGTAATGCAGCTGTCAATCAGGTATTGAGGTTAATTGAACAAAGATATCAGGCCAGATCCTCAGCTGGTGTAAATCTAATATGGTGTGAAACAGGAGTAACTTGGTAGTGAATGCACCGTGACGCTCTCCCTCCCAAGTAATAAAGAATGACTTACAGGGAGACAGCAACATGAGGAACTCCAGATAAATGCCTTGCCTGGTCCAGCCCTGCCACAGCTTCTGAGCTCTGTTCTTCTTCTCCAAATATTTAACCTCCTCAGTCAGTATCAGCACAACCTGCCGTGACATCAGCTCACCCTGGTCTGGGGGCTGTGGGGATCTGCAGTTGTGCAACTGAAGCACAGAGGGCATCATTAAGATGTTTAAGTTTTTCGAAACACTCACCCAAACTCACAGTGTGTCAGTCTCTTCTGCACCCTCGTGGCTTGTTGGGGAGGGAAACGGGGACTCAGGGCTGCTGCTTTCCAAAGCCAGAGGAAAGTTCTGCCACTCTGCAGAGTTTGGTTGTCTCTTTTGTGTTCCATAATATCCCATCACGGAGTTCTGATAGACCTTCCCTCTGGGGAGAGAAATGGATTAGACAGGCAGACAGACAGACGCATGCTGTGAATAAAAGGCTAGGAGGAGCGATGGGGGGAGAGAGAGCGAGAGCCTTCCCCAGACCTGAAGAAGAGCTCTGTGTAGTTCAAAAGTTTGTCTTTTTCACCAAGAGAAGTTGGTCCAATAAAAGATATCAGCTCACCCACCTTGTGTCTCTAGTGTTGTGGGACTGTAGTGGGGTGGTTCCCCACTCCAGCCCTGACAGGGTAGAAGCCAGCCCTGGGAGAGGGCTCAGGGTTAGGAGAAAAAGCCCAAGCTGATTGGGGAAGGTGCTACACCTGGGCCACACTCCAATCAGGGCAGCTGGGCCTTATAAGCAGGGGCGGCTCTAGCGTTTTTGCCACCGCAAGCATGGCAGGCAGGCTGCCTTCAGCAGCCTGCGGGAGGTCCCCGGTCCCGCGGATTCGGCGACATGCCTGCAGGAGGTCCACCGGTTCTGCAGCTTTGGCGTACCTGCCGCCGAATTGCTGCCAAATCCCTGGGACCAGCGGACCTCCCGCAGGCAAGCCGCCGAAGGCTGCCTGACTGCCCCCCTCCCAGGGACCGGCAAAGCCCCCCCCCCCCCGCGGCTTGCCGCCCCAGGCACATGCTTGGAGCACTGGTGCCTGGAGCCGCTGCTGCTTATAAGAAGGCCAGGGCAGCCAGAAGCAGAGCAAGAGTCTCTCCTCTAGCTGTGGAGGGAGACTGGCCTGGCTGCAGGGGAATAAGAGGGTACCTGGGAGTGAAGCAGGGCTGGGGAAGAGCCAGAGGAGCAGGGGAGCTCCAGCCTGGTGACTCCCCAGGCTGCAGGGCCTGGTCCCAGGCCCGTTGAGGTACTGGGTGGTAGAAGAAGGCAGCAGGTCAAACCCCCTTGCCTGTGATGAGTGGCTTTTATACTGCAGTCTGCCCCAGTGAGTGGGCTGGGTGAGGACAGGCAGTAGCCCAGACGGAGGCGAGGTGGGGGTAGTGGGTGGGGGCTCCCCGGGGAAGAGAGACCCACAGAGATTGTTGGGGTATTGTCAGGGGGCAGCACCTCAGAGAGAACGGGAAGCGGGGTCCGGGAGGGACACGGGGGCCAGTTGTGGTGGATCACTGGCCTGCAGAGGGCGCTCTGGGCTGGAAATCGAGCTAATTCCCTGAGAGACCAGCAGGAGGCACCACACGGGTGAGTCTGCAGGCTTACAGGGACCAGCTCGGCTACAACAAGACTGCAAACAGCTCAGTAGATAGGTAGATAGATAGAGGGGGGTGTCTGGGGATAGGTAGATAGATAGAGGGGGTGTCTGGGGATAGGTAGATAGATAGAGGGGGTGTCTGGAGATAGGTAGATAGATAGAGGGGGTGTCTGGGGATAGGTAGATAGATAGAGGGGGTGTCTGGGTAGGTAGATAGATAGAGGGGGTGTCTGGGGATAGGTAGATAGATAGAGGGGGTGTCTGGGGATAGGTAGATAGATAGAGGGGTGTCTGGGGATAGGTAGATAGATAGAGGGGTGTCTGGGGATAGGTAGATAGATAGAGGGGGTGTCTGGGGATAGGTAGATAGATAGAGGGGGTGTCTGGGGATAGCTACATAGATAGAGGGGGTGTCTGGAGATAGGTAGATAGATAGAGGGGGGTGTCTGGGGATAGGTAGATAGATAGAGGGGGTGTCTGGGGATAGGCAGATAGATAGAGGGGGTGTTTGGGGATAGGTAGATAGATAGAGGGGGGTGTCTGGAGATAGGTAGATAGATAGAGGGGGTGTCTGGGGATAGGTAGATAGATAGAGGGTGTCTGGAGATAGGTAGATAGATAGAGGGGGTGTCTGGGGATAGGTAGATAGATAGAGGGGGTGTCTGGAGATAGGTAGATAGATAGAGGGGGTGTTTGGAGATAGGTAGATAGATAGAGGGGGGTGTCTGGAGATAGGTAGATAGATAGAGGGGGTGTCTGGGGATAGGTAGGTATGGATAAGTAGATAGACTCATAGACTCACAGACTCCAAGGTCAGAAGGGACCATTATGATCATCTAGTCTGATCCCCTGCACAATGCAGGCCACAGAATCTCACACAACCACTCCTGTAACAAACCCCTAACCTATGTCTGAGCTATTGAAGTCCTCAAATTGTGGTTTAAAGACTTCAAGGTGCAGAGAATCCTCCTGCAAGTGACCCGTGACCCATGCTGCAGAGGAAGGTGAAAAACCCCCAGGGCCCCTGCCAATCTGCCCTGGAGGAAAATTCCTTCCTGACCCCAAATATGGCGATCAGCTAAACCCTGAGCATGTGGGCAAGGCTCACCAGCCAGACACCCAGGAAAGAATTCTCTGTAGTAACTCATATCCCACCGCATCTAACATCCCATCACAGATCATTGGGCATATTTACCTGCTAATAATCAAAGATCAATTAATTGCCAAAATTAGGCTATCCCATCATACCATCCCCTCCATAAACTTAGCACGCTTAGTCTTAAAGCCAGATATGTCTTTTGCCTCCACTGCTCCCCTTGGAAGGCTGTTCCAGAACTTCACTCCTCTGATGGTTACAAACCTTCATCTAATTTCAAGTCTAAGATGGCCAGTTTATATCCATTTGTTCTTGTGTCCACGTTGGTACTGAGCTTAAATAATTCCTCTCCCTCCCTGGTATTTATTCCTCTCATATATTTATAGAGAGCAATCATATCTCCCCTCAGCCTTCTTTTGGTTAGGCTAAACAAGCCAAGCTCTTTGAGTCTCCTTTCATAAGACAGGTTTTCTATTCCTCAGATCATCCTAGTAGCCCCTTCTATCTAGGGGTATGTCTACACTACGAAATTAGGTCAAATTTATAGAAGTCGGTTTTTCAGAAATCGTTTTTATACAGTTGATTGTGTGTGTCCCCACCAAAAATGCTCTAAGTGTATTAAGTTGGCAGACTGTCCACAGTACCGAGGCTAGCGTTGACTTCTGGAGCGTTGCACTGTGGGTAGCTGTGGGTAGCTATCCCACAGTTCCTGCAGTCTCTGCTGCCCATTGGGATTCTGGGTTTAGATCCCAATGCCTGATGGGGCAAAAACAGTGTCGCGGGTGGTTCTGGGTACATGTCATCAGCCCCCTCCCCCGTGAAAGCAACGGCAGGCAATCGTTTCACACCTTTTTTCCTGGGTTACCTGTGCAGACGCCATACCATGGCAAGCATGGAGCCCGCTCAGCTCACCATCACTGAAAGTCTCCTGGGTGCTGGCAGACGTGGGACTGCATTGCTACACAGCAGCAGCTCCTTGCCTTTTGGCAGCATACGGTGCGTTACGATTGGTAGCCATCATCGTCATATTCCTGGGTGCTCTTTTAGCTGACCTTGGTGAGGTCAGTCAGGGGTGCCTGGGCAGACATGGGAGTGACTCAGCCAGGTCATTCCCATCTCCTGCCGAGCACCCAGGAGATGACGATGGCTAGCAGTCCTAGTGCACCGTCTTCTGCCGAGCACCCAGGAGATGACAATGGCTAGCAGTCGAACTGCACTGCCTGCTGCCAGCCTAAAGATGTAAAAGATAGATGGATCAAAACAAGAAATAGACCTGATTTGTTTTGTATTCATTTGCTTCCTTCCTCCCTCCCTCCGTGAAATCAAAGGCTTGCTAAACCCAGGGTTTTGAGTTCAATCCTTGAGGGGTCGATTCTGTATGACAGTTGTTTGTGTTTCTCCTTGATGCAAAGCCACCCCCTTTGTTGATTTTAATTCCCTGTAAGCCATGTCATCAGTTGCCCCTCCCTCCGTCAGAGCAGACAATCATTTCGTGCCTTTTTTCAGCCCAGATGCCATAGCACTGGGATCATGGAGCCCGCTCAGATCACTGCGGCAATTATGAGCACTGTAAACACCACACGCATTATTCTGGAGTATATGCAGAACCAGAACCTGCCAAAGCAAAACCAGGTGAGGAGGCGACGGCAGTGCGGTGACGAGACTGATGAGGTCATAGACATGGACACAGACTTCTAACAAAATACGGGCCCCGGCAATGTGCACATCATGGTGTTAATGGGGCAGGTTCATGCTGTGGAATGCCGATTCTGGGCCCCGGAAACAAGCACAGACTGGTGGAGCCACATAGTGTGGCAGGTCTGGGACGATTCCCAGTGAGTGCGAAACTTTTGCATGCATAAGGGCGCTTTCATGGAACTTTGTGACTTGCTTTTCCCTGCCCTGAAGTGCCAGAATACCAAGATGAGAGCAGCCCTCACAGTTGAGAAGCGAGTGGCAGCTTGCAACGTCAGACAGCTACTGGTCAGTCAGGCATCAATTTGGAGTGGGCAAATCTACAGTGGGGGCTTCTGTGATCCAAGTAGCCAACACAATCAAAGAGCTGCTGATATCAAGGGTAGTGACGCTGGGAAATGTGCAGGTCACAGTGCATGGCTTTGCTGCAATGGGATTCCCTAACTGTGGTGGGGCGATAGATGGAACCCATATCCCTATCTTGGCACCGGAGCACCAAGACAGCGAGTACATAAACCGAAAGGGGTACTTTTCAGTGCTGCTGCAAGCACTGGTGGATCACAAGGGACGTTTCACCAACATCAATGTGGGATGGCCGGGAAAGGTACATGATGCTCACGTCTTCAGGAACTCTGGTCTGTTTCAAAAGCTGCAGGAAGGGACTTTCTTCCCAGACCAGAAAATAACCACTGGGGATGTTGAAATGCCTATAGTTATCCTTGGGGACCCAGCCTACCCCTTGATGCCATGGCTCATGAAGCCATACACAGGCAGCCTGGACAGTAGTCAGGAGCTGTTCAACTACAGGCTGAGCAAGTGCAGAATGGTGGTAGAATGTGCATTTGGATGTTTAAAAGCTCGCTGGTGCAGTTTACTGACTCGGATAGACCTCAGGAAAACCAATATTCCCATTGTTATTACTGCTTGCTGTGTGCTCCACAATATCTGTGAGAGTAAGGGGGGGACATTTATGGTGAGGTGGGCGGTTGAGGCAAATTGCCTGGCAGCTGATTACATGCAGCCAGACACCAGGGCGGTTAGCAGAGTACAGGAGGGCGCGGTGTGCATCAGAGAAGCTTTGAAAACCAGTTTCATGACTGGCCAGAGTACAGTGTGAAAGTTCTGTTTGTTTCTCCTTGATGAACCCCTTCCCCGCTTTGGTTCACTCTACTTCCCTGTAAGCCAGCCACCGTCCCTTCCCCACTTCGATCACCGCTTGCAGAGACAATAAAGTCATTGTTGCTTCACATTCATGCATTCTTTATTATTTCATCACACTAATAGGGGGATAACTGCCAAGGTAGCCCAGGAGAGGTGGGGGAGGAGAGAAGGACAAGGCCACACTGCACTTTAAAACTTTAAAACTTAAAAACTTTAAAACTTATTGAAGGCCAGGCTTCTGTTGCTTGGGCAATCCTCTGGGGTGGAGTGGCTGGGTGGCCAGAGGCCCCCCCCCCGGACGTTCTTGGTTGTCTGGGTGAGGAGGCTATGGAACTTGGGGAGGAGGACTGTTGGTTACACAGGGGCTGTAGTGGCGGTCTGTGCTCCTGCTGCCTTTCCTGCAGCTCAACCATACGCTGGAGCATATGAGTTTGATCTTCCAGCAGCCTAAGCATCGACTCTTGCCTTCTGTCAGCAAGCTGATGCCACCTATCATCCTCAGCCTGCCACTTACTCTCCTCACCCACCACTTACTCTCTTCAGCCCGCCACCTCTCCTCGCATTCATATTGTGCTTTCCTGCACACTGACATTGTCTGCCTCCATGCATTCTGCTGTGCTCTGTCAGTGGGGGAGGACAGCAGGAGCTCAGAGAACATCTCATCCCGAGTGCGTTTTTTTCACCTTCTAATCTTTGCTAGCCTCTGAGAAGGAGAAACATTTGCAGTTGGTGGAGGAAAAGGGAGAGTGGTAGTTAAGAAGACACATTTTAGAGAACAATGGGTACACTCTTTCACGTTAAACTTTGCTGTTCACATTACACAGCACATGTGCTTTCATTACAAGGTCACATTTTGCCTCTTGTATTGAGGGCCTGCCAGTTTGGTGTGAGAGATCACTCACACTTCACCCCTCCCCCCACCACGTGGCTAAGAGCGGGGAACATTTCTGTTCAGCCACAGCCAAACAGCCGAGCAGGAATGGGCACCTCTGAATGTCCCCTTAATAAAAACACCCTATTTCAACCAGGTGACCATGAATGATATCACTCTCCTGAGGATAACACAGTGAGAGATAAGGAATGGATCTTGTCTGAATGCCAGCAAACACCGGGACCATACACTGCCATGCTTTGTTATGCAATGATTCCCGACTACGTGCTACTGGCCTGGCATGGTAGTGTCCAACCATGGCGGATGGAATAAGGCCGCCTCCCCAGAAACCTTTTGCAAAGGCTTTGGGAGTACATCCAGGAGAGCTTTATGGAGATGTCCCTGGAGGATTTCCGATCCATCCCAAGACACATTAACAGACTTTTCCAGTAGCTGTACTGGCCACGAATGCCAGGGCAAATTAATCATTAAACACGCTTGCTTTTAAACCATGTGTAATATTTACAAAGGTACACTCACCAGAGGTCCCTTCTCCACCTTCAGGGTCCGGGAGCCTGCCTTGGGTGGGTTTGGGGGTTACTGGCTCCAGGTCCAGGGTGAGAAGCATATCTTGGCTGTTGGGGAAACTGGTTTCTCTGCTTCCTTGCTGTGAGCGATCGTCAATCTCTTCATCATCATCTTCCTCATCCCCCAAACCCGCTTCCGTGTTGCGTGATTCTCCATTGATGGAGTCAAAGCACAGGGTTGGAGAAGTAGCTGCACCCCATAGCATGCAGCTCATCATAGAAACGGCATGTTTGGGGTTCTGATCCAGAGCGGCCATTTACCTCTCTGTTTTTTTGGTAGGCTTGCCTTAGCTCCTTCATTTTCATGCAGCACTGCTTTTCGTCCCTGTTATGGCCTCTGTCCTTCATGCCCTTTGAGACTTTTTCTAATGTTTTGGCATTTTGTTTACTGGAATTATTAGCTAGAAACCTAATTTGCACCAGGGCTTTTGAAAATCCCTCGAGCGAACAGACTGACAGGTGTATAGACAGCTAGATGAGATATTGAAGAAGGAAGAATGGATAGATAGTGAATGGATAGGCAGGCTAGATTCTGTAGAAGGACAGATGGATAGATAGGTGAGAGTGTGCATGGGATGGATAGATATGAACTGGGCCTGGACGGATAGGTAGGTAGGTAGGTATACCTGGGATGGATGGATAGATAGATATTAACGGGGCCTGGAGGGATAGGGAGGGAGGTGAGGGTGTGTGTGGGGATGGAGAGATAGGGAGGAAGGTGAGGGTGTGTGTGGGGATGGAGGGATAGGGAGGGAGGTGAGGGTGCGTGTGGGGATGGAGGGATAGGGAGGGAGGTGAGGGTGTGTGTGGGGATGGAGGGATAGGGAGGGAGGTGAGGATGAATGTGGGGATGGAGGATAGGAGGAGGTGAGGGTGTGTGTGGGATGGGGATAGGGAGGGAGGTGAGGTGTGTGTGGGGATGGAGGGATAGGGAGGAAGGTGAGGGTGCGTGTGGGGATGGAGGGATAGGGAGGCAGGTGAGGGTGCGTGTGGGGATGGAGGGATAGGGAGGAAGGTGAGGGTGCGTGTGGGGATGGAGGGATAGGGAGGAAGGTGAGGGGGTGTGTGGGGATGGAGGGATAGGGAGGGAGGTGAGGGTGTGTGTGGGGATGGGGGGATAGGGAGGGAGGTGAGGGTGTGTGTGGGGATGGAGGGATAGGGAGGAAGGTGAGGGTGCGTGTGGGGATGGAGGGATAGGGAGGAAGGTGACGGTGCGTGTGGGGATGGAGGGATAGGGAGGAAGGTGAGGGTGCGTGTGGGGATGGAGGGATAGGAGGAAGGTGAGGGTGTGTGTGGGGATGGAGGGATAGGGAGGAGGTGAGGATGCGTGTGGGGATGGGGATAGGAGGGAGGTGAGGATGCGTGTGGGGATGGGGGGATAGGGAGGGAGGTGAGGGTGCGTGTGGGGATGGAGGGATAGGGAGGGAGGTGAGGGTGAGTGTGGGGATGGAGGGAGAGGGAGGTAGGTGAGGGTGCGTGTGGGGATGGAGGGATAGGGAGGGAGGTGAGGATGCGTGGTGGGATGGAGGGTTAGGGAGGGAGGGGAGGATGCGTGGGGATGGAGGGATAGGGAGGAGGTGAGGATGCGTGGGGATGGAGGTTAGGGAGGGAGGTGAGGATGCGTGGGGGGATGGAGGGTTAGGGAGGGAGGTGAGGATGCGTGTGGGGATGGAGGGATAGGGAGTGAGGTGAGGATGCGTGTGGGGATGGAGGGATAGGGAGGGAGGTGAGGGTGCGTGTGGGGATGGAGGGTTAGGGAGGGAGGTGAGGGTGCGTGTGGGGATGGAGGGTTAGGGAGGGAGGTGAGGTTGCGTGTGGGGATGGAGGGTTAGGGAGGCAGGTGAGGGTGCGTGTGGGGATGGAGGGTTAGGGAGGGAGGTGAGGGTGTGTGTGGGTATGGTGGTTTAGGGAGGTAGGTTAGGTGGTGTGTGGGGTTGGTGGTTTAGGGAGGGTGGTGAGGATGCGTGTGGGGATGGAGGGTTAGGGAGGGAGGTGAGGGTGCGTGTGGGGATGGAGGGATAGGGAGGGAGGTGAGGATGCGTGTGGGGATGGAGGGATAGGGAGGCAGGTGAGGATGCGTGTGGGGATGGAGGGATCGGTAGTAACTGGGCCTGGAGGGTTAGGAAGGGAGGTGAGGATGTGTGTGGGGATGGAGGGATAGGGAGGGAGGTGAGGGTGTGTGTGGGGATGGAGGATAGGGAGGGAGGTGAGGGTGCGTGTGGGGATGGAGGATAGGGAGGAGGTGAGGGTGGGTGTGGGGTTGGAGGGATAGGGCGGGTGGTGAGGATGCATGTGGGGATGGAGGGATAGGGAGGAGGTGAGGGTGTGTGGGGATGGGGGATAGGGAGGAGGTGAGGTGTGTGGGGATGGAGGGATAGGGAGGAAGGTGAGGTGCGTGTGGGGATGGAGGGATAGGGAGGAAGGTGAGGGTGCGTGTGGGGATGGAGGATAGGGAGGAAGGTGAGGGTGCGTGTGGGGATGGAGGGATAGGGAGGGAGGTGAGGGTGAGTGTGGGGATGGAGGGATAGGGAGGGAGGTGAGGATGCCTGTGGGGATGGGGATAGGGAGGAGGTGAGGTGCGTGTGGGGATGGGGGATAGGGAGGAGGTGAGGGTGCGTGTGGGGATGGAGGGATAGGAGGGAGGTGAGGTGTGTGGGGATGGAGGGATAGTGAGGTTGGTGAGGGTGCGTGTGGGGAGGGCGGGATAGGGAGGGAGGTGAGGATGCGTGTGGGGATGGAGGGTTAGGGAGGGAGGTGAGGATGCGTGTGGGGATGGAGGGATCGATACTAACTGGGCCTGGAGGGATAGGGAGGAAGGTGAGGGTGTGTGTGGGGATGGAGGAATAGGGAGGGAGGTGAGGGTGCGTGTGGGGATGGAGGGATAGGGAGGAAGGTGAGGGTGTGTGTGGGGATGGAGGGATAGGGAGGAAGGTGAGGGTGCGTGTGGGGATGGAGGGATAGGGAGGGAGGTGAGGGTGTGTGTAGGGATGGAGGGAGAGGGAGGGAGGTGAGGGGTGTGTGGGGATGGAGGGTTAGGAGGGAGGTGAGGGTGTGTGGGGATGGAGGGATAGGGAGGGAGATGAGGGTGTGTGGGGATGGAGGATAGGGAGGAGGTGAGGATGCGTGTGGGGATGGAGGGATAGGGAGGGAGGTGAGGGTGTGTGTGGGGATGGAGGGATAGGGAGGTAGTTGAGGGTGTGTGGGGATGGAGGGAGAGGGAGGGAGGTGAGGGGGTGTGTGGGGATGGAGGGTTAGGGAGGGAGGTGAGGATGTGTGTGGGGATGGAGGGTTAGGGAGGAAGGTGAGGGTGTGTGTGGGGATGGAGGGATAGGGAGGGAGGTGAGGATGTGTGTGGGGATGGAGGGTTAGGGAGGGAGGTGAGGATGTGTGTGGGGATGGAGGGATAGGGAGGAAGGAGAGGGTGTGGGTGGGGAAGGAGGGAGAGGGGGGAAGGTGAGGGGTGTGTGGGATGGAGGGTTAGGGAGGGAGGTGAGGATGTGTGTGGGGATGGAGGGTTAGGGAGGAAGGTGAGGGTGTGTGTGGGGATGGAGGGATAGGGAGGAAGGTGAGGGTGTGTGGGGGGGATGGAGGGATAGATAGTAACTGGGCCTGGAGGGATAGGGAGGAAGGTGAGGGTGTGTGTGGGGATGGAGGGTTAGGGAGGGAGGTGAGGATGTGTGTGGGGATGGAGGGATAGATAGTAACTGGGCCTGGAGGGTTAGGAAGGGAGGTGAGGATGCGTGTGGGGATGGAGGGATAGGGAGGGAGGTGAGGGTGTGTGTGGGGATGGAGGGATAGATAGTAACTGGGCCTGGAGGGTTAGGAAGGGAGGTGAGGTGCGTGTGGGGCTGGAGGGTTAGGTAGGGAGGTGAGGATGCGTGTGGGGATGGAGGGATAGGGAGGGAGGTGAGGGTGTGTGTGGAGATGGAGGGTTAGGGAGGAAGGTGAGGGTGCGTGTGGGGATGGAGGGTTAGGGAGGGAGGTGAGGATGCGTGTGGGGATGGAGGGATAGTGAGGGAGGTGAGGGTGTGTGTGGGGATGGAGGGATAGGGAGGGAGGTGAGGATGCGTGTGGGGATGGAGGGATAGATAGTAACTGGGCCTGGAGGGTTAGGAAGGGAGGTGAGGGTGTGTGTCGGGATGGAGGGATAGGGAGGGAGGTGAGGGTGTGTGTGGGGATGGAGGGATAGATATTAGCGGGGCCTGGAGGGTTAGAGAGGGAGGTGAGGGTATGTATGGGGATGGCTAGCCAGAGACACAGGAAAGCCGTGCAACAATGAATCCTTGTCTTTGCAGGCCTAGGTCAAAAGGAGCCTGTGTTCCAGTCCCCTTCTGCCCTGACAGTCCCAGCCGGCGCAGTGTAACTCTTCCACCAGCGATAGCTTTCCGTATCTCTTCTGGTACCGGGAGCTCCCACACCAGCCCTCGCAGATGCTAATTCAGCTGGACAAATCCCAGCTCAGAAAGGAACTCGGGCGACTCTCTGCTGAGTTACATGTGGGGAATGACACAGTCCCCCTGGGATCTGGGAGGTGACTCTCCGGGACAGCACCGGGTATCTTGGTGCGCAGAGACCCACACTGAGGGAAGGCAGCTTGGGTCTCTGCACAAAATGGGGTGTGCGGGCTCTGGATCTGTGGTTGCACTGAGTAGTCAGAGAGAACAACGTGACGGGGAGAGAGCGAGACACAGACGGATGATAGAGCCAGCCAGGGCCGGTGCAAGGATGTTTCGCACCCTAGGCAAAACTTCCACGTTGTGCCCTTCCCCCCACCCGCACCTCCGCCCTGAGGCTCCCCGCAGCAGCTCCCCCTCCGCCCTGAGGTGCCCCCTTGCGGCAGCTCCCACCCCCACCCTCAGGCACCCCCAGCTCACCCCTGCTCCGCACACACGAGCACCCTGAGCACGCCGTCACTGCTTCACTTCTTCCGCCTCCCAGGCTTGTGGCGCCTAAGCTGATTGGTGCCACAAGCCTGGGAGGCGGGAGAAGTGAAGCAGCCACGGTGTGCTCGGGGAGGAGGTGGGGCAGGGGTGAGCTGGGGCGGGGAGTTCCCCTGTGTGCTGCCCCCGCCCCCCTTACTTGCTGCAGGCAGCCCTCCCCGCACTCCCCAGCTCCCTCCGCCTAAATGCCGGCGGCGACCGGGGCAGCCAAAGATCCGGCCACTGCGGTCGCTGCAGAAGAAAATGGCGCCCCCCAAATCCCAGTGCCCTAGGCAACCCCCTAGGTCGCCTAAATGGTTGCACCGGCCAGTGAGAGAGATGATAGAGATAGACAGATATTAGAGATGGGCAGCTACCATGTATTAGAAATATACCTTATACACCTCAGGATGTATGTGTGTGTGCAGTCTTTGTGTGTGTCTGTACAGTCTGTGTTGTGTGTGCGTGTACTGTCTGTGTTGTGTGGGCGTGTCCATGTCTGTGTTGTGTGGGCGTGTGTACCATCTGCGTTGTGTGAGCTTGTCCGTGTCTGCGTTGTGTGGGTGTGTCTGTGTTATGTGAGCCTGTACTGTCTGTATTGTGTGGGCGCGTACCATCTGTGTTGTGTGGGTGTGTACCGTTTGTGTTGTGTGAGCGTGTGTACCGTCTGCGTTGTGTGGGTGTGTCTGTGTTGTGTGAGCGTGTACCGTCTGTGTTGTGTGGGTGTGTCCATGTCTGCATTGTGTGGGTGTGTCTGTGTTGTGTGAGCTTGTCCGTGTCTGTGTTGTGCGTGCATGTCCCATCTGTGTTGTGTGTGCGTGTCTGTGTTGTGTGAGCGTGTGTACCGTCTGCGTTGTGTGGGTGTGTCTGTGTTGTGTGAGCGTGTACCGTCTGTGTTGTGTGGGTGTGTACCGTTTGTGTTGTGTGAGCGTGTGTACCGTCTGCGTTGTGTGGGTGTGTCTGTGTTGTGTGAGCCTGTACTGTCTGTATTGTGTGGGCGCGTACCGTCTGTATTGTGTGGGCGTGTCCATGTCTGTGTTGTGTGAGCGTGTGTACCGTCTGCGTTGTGTGAGCGTGTGTACCGTCTGCGTTGTGTGGGTGTGTCTGTGTTGTGTGAGCGTGTACCGTCTGCGTTGTGTGGGTGTGTCTGTGTTGTGTGAGTGTGTACCGTCTGCGTTGTGTGTGCGTGTCTGTGTTGTGTGAGCGTGTGTACCGTCTGCGTTGTGTGGGTGTGTCTGTGTTGTGTGAGTGTGTACCGTCTGTGTTGTGTGTGCGTGTCTGTGTTGTGTGAGCGTGTGTACCGTCTGCGTTGTGTGGGTGTGTCTGTGTTGTGTGAGCGTGTACCGTCTGTGTTGTGTGGGCGTGGGTTTGCATGGGTGTGAAACAGGAAGTTTGATCATTGTGTCAAAGGGGCTGGCTGGCAGGTGTCGGAGGAGACAGTGACACAGAGAGTCCCATTGACAGAGATGTGCAGGTGAAGGCAAGGAAAGTGAGCAACGGGTGGGGTGTGGAGACAGAGGTTTGATCCTGAAGGTTGTGGGAGAAGGCAAATGAAGTTTTTGTCCCACCATGAGGACACTCTCAGTTCTGCTTTCCATCCCTGTTGTCAGGATTTTCCAGCTATTTCCCTGTGTTTCCAGCCTGTATTTGAAGGTTGTTTCCCAGGCAGTGACTGGTTCTTCCTCTCTCACTTCCTGCCTCTCTTCCCGTAGTGGCTCTGAGATGGGCCCTGGCCCAGGTTTTCCAGCTTCCCCAGATCACACGAGTGGAAGGAGAAAGGATCTTGATCCCATGCAGCCAAAACGCCACCTCCCATAACTCGATGTCTTGGTACAAACAGCCCAGCAGGGCCGGAGGGCGCCGAGCTTTCTAGGGATTGGGCACGATGGCTCCTCCACCACTGGAGAATTCATCATGGCTGTGGACAAGGCCTCCCGCTCCACCAACCTCACCCGAGATGGAGCCAGCCTGAGTGACGCCGGCATCTACTACTGCGCAGTGAGAGACACAGCGAGGGGAACAGGTGCCAGCTGCACTGAAACCTGCAGCCTGGCTTCCTGCTATCCCTGTTCACAGCATAGCTGCCTTCCCTGGACAAGCTGGGCTGATCCACATGACACCCGTTGGGGATCTGCTCCTTTGACTCCAATGGGGCTACACCAGTTTACACCAGCTAAGGATCTCACCCACGTATGGTCACATAAATACATGCATGTATTTTCATGCACGCACCTGAAAACAGGTCACTACAAAATGTGTTAATTGCTGGATGGATGCTGTGACGTTGCACTCCATATGCTTTATAAAAATGTTTGTAAGTGTGGCTATGATGTAACTGCACTATGCTTTGTGAAAAAGGTCTCTTGTAAGGTATTAGAAAACGTATAATCTACTGAGTGTGGTCATCCTATTTGTATGAATGTATCATTCTTGTATCTGAAACTAGGAATATGAAATATAACTCTGAGGCCCTACTGTAGTTATGCGAAGTGTGGGCCATTAATGATGGTTTGGAATCTTGATGGCTCCCATCAACCATGATAACTGATTGTAAATGGCTCTGTTTACTCCTGTGTGTGCCAGCAAGTGGGTAATGAAGTCTTACAGTGACATGTGACCATGTCACCTGACACTGGAATCCATCTTAAACCTGGTGCTTTTCCATTTAGAAGGAGGGTGGGGGCCCAGGAGACAAGATTCCTGCCTTGGGCCAAAGCTGTATAAGGGGGTGGAGCAGGAAAAAGGAGGTTCCAGTCATGAGAAATCCCCTAGTTACCACCTGAGCTGGAGCTAACAAGGTCTGTACCGGGGACAGGATCGGGCCCAGAATAGGAAGGCGTCTGGTCTGTGAAAGAAGCTCATTGGAACGACTCTGAGGGTGAGATTTACCTGGATTCAGTTTCTTAATATATTAGGCTCAGACTTGCGTGTTTTGTTTTATTTTGCTTAGTAACTTACTTTGTTCTGTCTGTTATTACTCAAAACCACTTAAATCCTACTTTTTATCCTTAATAACATCACTTTTGTTTATTAATTAACCCAGAGTAAGTGATCAATGCCTGGGGGGGGGGGGGGGGAACCAGCTGTGCATCTCTCTCTATCCATGTTATAGAGGGCGGACAATTTATGAGTTTATCCTGTATAAGATGCATACAGAGTAAAACAGATTTATTTGGGATTTGGATCCCATTGGGAACTGGGTGTCTGGGTGCCGGAGATAGGTGACCTGCTGAGCTGTTTTCAGTTAAAGCCTGCAGCTTTGGGGGCGTGGTTCAGACCCTGGGTCTGGGTTGGAGCAGACTGGCATGTCTGGCTCAACAAGGCAGGGTTCTGGAGTCCTGAGCTCACAGGGAAAACAGGCTCAGAGGTAGTCTCAGCACTTCAGGTTACAGTCCTAAGGGGGTCTCTGTGACCGAACCTGTCACAGATGCCCAGGACCCTTTGGTGTTGGAAGAATTTTATAAGGTCTTTTAGGCTGGAATTTTCAGTGGAGCCGAAGGGGTAGAGGCACCCAACTCAATAGGATAGGATAGGAGTACCAACTCCCTTAAATTCCTCTGAAACTCCCAGCCTTCCCGTGTTCTACTCCTTTTGGCACTGTGTTACCAACCAAACTCTTTAGAGGGGGTGTAGTGCCTTGATTAAAAATAATGCTTTGCTTACACACTTCCTTCAGCAGCCGAAGGTGTAAAAATCCCCTGTTTCAGGGTCTAGAGCCATCCCCAGCTGATGGGGTAGGGGACACTTCCACTCCTGGCAGCTCATCCCATGGTTGCCCCCTGCAGGGTTTCTCACACCTTCCGCTAACGCAGGTGGCCCATTATCCCAAGCTACTAACTGGAAAATAGCTGATGCAAAGCGCTGGTTAATTGCTCCCTCTGCTCAGGTCTCAGACTGGGAGAGGGGAGCTGCCCAAGGGCTAAGCTCCCAAAGGCCAGGCCCAAGAACAGCACAAATGCTCCTGCAGCTTGAGATCATGAACACTCCTGGTGTCACTGTGGTGGCTGTCACCACGCAGGTCTTGCCTGTCACCTCTGTCACTGAGAGACCATCTCCAAGTCCCAACAGCATGAGCTGTGCTCAGACCTCAGACTGGTTGGTTTTAGAGGATCTGATTCCATATATACGGGTGGAGCAAACTGGGGAGAAAGAGCCAAAGGTTTCCACCGCCCGGTGACTGTGTGACTCTCGACAGAGGCACAGAGCGTAAGCTACTGGAGTGTCCTTCTTATCCATTTCCTCCCCTTCGCTCTGTCTCTGTGACTCTTTCTTTCTCCATTTCTCGCTCCATTTCTCTCTCTCTCTGTCTGGCAGCTGGGGTAGACTGGGGCTCTGACCGGCACAGAAAACGCTCAGTCGTAGATGCCTGACTGGTTGGTTCTTGCTCAGGATCTGACTGATCACCAGATTTCGTGTGCATAAGGAATTTCCCCCCAGGTTACATTTGCAGCAACCTTTGGGATTTTTTTACCTTCTTCTGCAGGCAGAGGGATGGAAGGGGTTGGTCACCTGCTGGGATAATCTGAGTCTCTCACTCTGTCAATTCCCTGCCTCAGGCATTGGGGGCTCCTTGGTTTCTCCTGTTCACTGCCTGAGGTCACAGAAGTTTAGTCTTTTGAGAACTGAAGTGCTTTAGTTTAAGTGAAATCATTGGGCTCAGTGTGGGGTATATATCTTGGAAGTGAACAGCCTGTGATGTACAGGAGGTCAGACTACATTATCTAATGGACCCTTTGAGCACTAAACTCTCTGAAACTTTCCCTCTCTCTCCCATTCAATAGGCAGTTTCTCTCTATATATACACATACAGAGGAGAAATTTGCATTATCATGCTGAAGCATTTTGGAGGTTTTCTTTCTGCCTCGGTGACCAGTTTCAGTGGTAGCTGTCTGTATCAGCAAAAAAACCCCAAGGAGTCCTTGTGGTATGCCTAAATAAATTTGTTAGTCTCTAAGGTGCCACAAGGACTCCTCGTTTTTTTTCTTTCTGCCTTGTACACTCATTGTGAAGGCAGCTAGGAGTCAGGTAAAATCATGTTCCAATTCAGGGGTTGGCAACCTTTGGCACATGGTTTGCCAGGGTAAGCACCCTAGCAGGCCAGGCCGGTTTGTTTACCTGCCCTGTTGGCAGGTTGGGCGGATCATGGCTCCCACTGGCCGCGGTTCGCCCCTCCTGGCCAATGGGGGCCACGGGAAGCCATGGCCAGCACATCCCTCGTCCCACGCCACTTCCCGCAGCCCCCATTGGCCAGGAGTGGCGAACTGGGGCCAGTGGGAGCGCGATCGGCCGAACCTGCCCAGCCCGGCCCGGCCCACCAGGGTGCTTACCTTGGTGAGCCGCTGCCAAAGGTTGACAACCCCTGTTCCAATTCGTGGTAATTTGCTTTGCTTTTATTAATTTTTCTTTGGCTCACTGATGCCGCAATGGTGGATAAGCTATAAGAACTGAATAGAATATAGTTGAATAGTATCAAGTAGAATTGTACAAAATCAACCAAATATAAGAGTCCTGACTTTCCATTCACTTTCACCAAATTTAGGCTGGTAAGAAAGACCTACCTTTTGCAGTTAAGGCTGGTGGGGTGCAAAGGGATAAACAAACAATGATTTATTGAGATTGCTAATCTGGTTGCATAATCTCGGTGTCTTCAGGAATAACTCCATCTCGCATGGAAATGGAGAATCGCACTGTGGTGTCGGAATTCATCCTCTTAGGGATTCCCAACACCAAAGGTCTTGAGACCATCCTCTTCGTCACCTTCTTAGCCTTCTACCTCTGCACCCTGCTGGGCAACCTGCTCATTTTCTCAGCCATCCTCACTGACTCCCGCCTGCACACCCCCATGTACTTCTTCCTCTGCAACCTCTCCATTGTGGACCTTGGATTCTCTTCCATCAGCACCCCCAAATTGCTGGCCAACCTCTGGGCTCAGAGTAGAACCATCTCCCTGGGTGGGTGCATGTCCCAGGTCTTCTTCTACCACTTCCTGGG
Source organism: Mauremys reevesii (assembly GCF_016161935.1). NCBI lineage: Eukaryota > Metazoa > Chordata > Testudines > Geoemydidae > Mauremys > Mauremys reevesii. The sequence goes on from NC_052635.1 coordinate 316,338, forward strand.
CAGCACCGAGTGCCTTCTCTTCACTGTCATGGCCTACGACCGGTACGTGGCCATCTGCCACCCGCTGCGCTACCTGCTCATCATGAACCGGAGGGTGTGCGCCCTCCTGGCTGCTGGCACCTGGATCGCCAGCTCCTTCCACGCCACCATCCTCACCAGCCTGACCTTCACGCTGCCCTACTGCGGGTCCAATGTGGTGGAGTATTTTTTGTGTGATATTTTCCCGGTGATCAAGCTGGCCTGTGCGGACACATATGTCGTCAAGACTGTGAGCTTCACCAATATTGGGGTGGTGCCCATGACCTGCTTCCTCCTCATTCTCGCCTCCTACGTCAGGATTGCTGCCTCTGTGGTGAGGATGCACAGTGCTGAGCGAGGTTGGAAAGCCGTTTCCACTTGCGCATCACACCTGACAGTGGTGTGCTTCTTCTTCGGGCCTTGCGCCTCCTCACCCAGCCCTCCTAAGCAATGTGCTGGCTACCCCCATTCAGATCTTTTGCGATGTTGTCACCCCGGTGCTGAACCCGGTGGTCTATACACTGAGGAATAGGGAAGTCAAGGCAGCATTCAGGAAAATGAAAGGTGGCTAACGGCAGCCCAGCAAAAATCGCCAGCTGAAATGGAATGTCTTCCCCCTTAACCTTGTGGGAATGAAATTATTGGAAGAAATGGGGAGATTTTAAAAGGCACAAAGGGCTTGTAGGTACCCAACTCCCATGGAAAGAGTGAGAGTTGGAAACCCAATTCATGTTTTTGCTTTTAGAAGTCTCACTCCATGTTCTCTGCTGGTGGAATGTCTTTGAAATCACCGTACTTACATCACTACTATGGCTAATCCTTCAGTTATTCTCATGGCTCATCTCTGAATCCTGTCCAATTTATCAGTCCCCTTCTGGAATTGTGAACACCAGAACTGGACACAGTGTACCACCAGTGGCCACACCAGTGCTAAATTGTGAGATCACACTCAGCTGATTCTCCATCATGACCCCTAAATCATTTTCAGAGTCATGGTTCACCAGGAGAGAGTCCCATCCTATAACCAGCCTTGGTTCTTTGTTCCTAGATTTATGTGCGTACATTCACCTGAATCCAAATGCTCACTGTTTGCTTGTACCCCCTTACCCAGCGATCCTGATCCCAACGGGGGAGGAGGTTGGAGGAGCTATTCCAGGGTTGGGGTTCGGAGTGAGGTCAATGGAGTTTTCCCAGGGTGAGGGAGGACGACACTGGTGTTAGCCTAGGGCAGGGGTTGGCAACCTGCGGCACATGTGCAAAAAGCAGCACAAGAGCCGATTTTTAGTGGCACTCTGCTGCCTGCCTGGGGCTCTGGCCTCCGGCCCTGGCTCAGCCTCCTGCCGCCGGCCTGGGGCTCTGGCCCCGCTCAGCCCCCTGCTGCCGGCCCGGGGCTCCGGCCGCCGGCCCCGGCTCAGCCCCCTGCCGCCGGCCCGGGGCTCCGGCCGCCGGTCCCGGCTCAGCCCCTGCCGCCCCGCCCGCCCCGGCTCAGCCCCTGCCGCCGCCCCGGCTCAGCCCCCCGCGCCGCCGGGGCTCCGGCGCCGGTCAGCTCAGCCCCCTGCTGGCCCGCCGGCGGCGGCCGCCCCCGCCGCCCGCTCCCCTGGGGCTCCATCCATCCTCGGCTCAGCTCAGCCGCCCGCCGCTGCCTGGGCTCCGGCCACCGCCCCGCCAGCCCCCCCGCGCCTGGGGCTCTGTCCTCCAGCCCCGCTCAGCCGCCTGCCGCCCGGCCGCTCCGGCCCCGCCAGCCCCTGCCGGCCTGGGGCTCTGACCCCCGGCCCCGCTCAGCCTGCTGCACTATTATTTGCTTTACATACAATAATAGTTTAGTTATATAACATAGACTGACAGAGAGAGACCTTCTAAAAACATTAAAATGTATTACCGGCACACGAAACCTTAAATTACAGTGAATAAATGAAGACTTGGCACCCCAGTTCTGAAAGGTTGCCGACCCCTAGGCTAGGGTTAGCGTTAGGGTCGGGGAAAAGGCCAAAGGAAGGATGCCTGGATTGAGGCAGGGCAGTTGGGTGATGTTAGGGTTCAGGTGATGCATGAAGTCAGTGAGGTTACCCAGTGTTTGGGTGAGGCAGGAAGCGAATACATTGATGCCAGGGCTTAGGAGGGATAGGCAGGAAGGGAGGTGAATGACGACATATCTTTGGGGCTGAGTTCCCCACCTGAGACACTGTGGTAAAAATTATTCCTTTCTCCCCCCCATTTCTGTTGTAACCTCTTTGGGGCAGGTGCTGTCTCTCTGTGTGTTGGTGCAGCACCCCTTGCACCTGGGCATCCAGGCCTCCCATCCGACAGAAACAATAACGTACTGTTCAGAATTATCACTGACTCCTCGGACGTGGGTTTTAATCTTGTAGCCTTGACATGAAAAAATAATATAACAAAATTAGGAAAGGAACCTGGGGAGATAACATTTCCCTGCAGAACAGCGCATGCAAGCCCAACACCTGGCATTAGAAACATCCCTGACACCGAGGGAAGAGCGCCCCCTACTGAGTTACCTGCACCACTCACAGCACTGCAGCACCCCTTTGCACTGCTGGGTTCATCCTGAATTTTCTCGGTTGTTTCTTTGCACTGGTCCAGGGAATCAATTTCCAAAAAGCCACAAATCCAGACTATGGTGAGATGGAGATAAGAAAACCTGGAATGGAAGATCAGGGCACAAGTTGTGAACATTGATTTGAAAAAACGCAATAGATTCTGATGGACAATGGGAAACCTCCACTGACCTCCAAGCCGGGGTATTGGGTGGCCGTAAAGGGAGAAGCAGGGAGCGGTGGCTGTAGTATTTTGAAACTGAGAACTGTATCAGTTCAAAACAGTTACATTTAAAGAGCCCTTGGAAATTATTTGCCAACCTTTACTTTGCGGTTAAGCAAAGCACAAAACAAGGACACAGGACATCTGGGTTCAAGTTCAGACTCTGTAGAAAACTCCCTATTTGACCTTGAGTATCTCACTAAATGACTTTGTGCCTCGATTTCCACATCTGTTATATACATGGATAATTAAATCCTTTGTCACTCTCAGCTATTCAATGTGTATCACATTCAGGCTGGGACTGTGTCTCTCAATCTGCAGGGGCTGCTCCAGGTCCCAGCACGCCAAGCGCATGCTCGGGGCGGCAAGCCGCGTGGGGCGCTCTGCGTGCCTGCGGGAGATCTGCCGAAGCCGCGGGACCAGCGGCCTGTCCACAGGCAAGCCGCGGAAGGCAGCCTGCCTGCCCTGCTTGGGGTGGCAAAATTCCTAGAGCCGCCCCTGTCTATCTGTGCTGGGTGCTGAACAAAGGGGCCCATGTCTCAGTCCCAGACTGCATGTCCCACCATAATCCCCATGATAACAATAGGGATAATACAAATTAAAAGAGTCAAATGCAGTTCCGGCTCCGGTGTCCTTGGCAATGACACACGGAACTCAGCTGATGGAAACCAAGAATAACTTCTGAGCCTGGTACCAGCGCACTGAGAAGGCCCAGCTTGGGGACTCATTAAAAATGTCAACATTTTAATTAATCCCAACGGCCATGGCACCCTGTGGGATGCTCTGACTGGGCTGGGGATAACACAGCTACAGAGATTAATTATACCGTCTGCCTCTGCCCCTTCGCCCTGGCTCCCAAGTAAGATGCCCCCCGGAGAAGAGCGGGAAATTATAGCGATTAGCGGAATCGCAAGGGGCCTTCTTACAACTGCGGTGCTGGGACACAGCAAACGGACCAATGAGATCACTGCTGGAGCCCACCACAATCTAGCCCTGTCTCTCTCACATCCCTCTCTGTGTGGTGTCGATGGATTTGTCTACACTATAGAGCTTCCCAGCGATGTCGCTAACCACCGCCAACCCCTTAGTGTAGACGCACAGTAGAAGTCCAAGATGAGGCTTTTGTCTATTCTGATTACTGGGCTAGTGAAGGAGAAGCTTTCGTTCAGTTAAATTGGCTGCAATCCTCTAAATGCCCTTTCTCCTGACCCCCGATTGTGCAAAGGGGTGGGCAAGAGGACACGTGGGAGGCCCAGAAAGATGCAGCGCGACGTTCATCCCGATGACAAGAGGAGGGATGGCGTTGATAACCCTCCCTGTGTTTGGGTTAGTTAGAGAGTGAACCATGAAGGCTGGGTCGTCTCGCTCTGTGTCTGAGCTGCACCCAGAACAACAGTGCCAGGATCTTCCTGGTGGTGCTGCTGGTGGGCGCGGGGGAGGGTTACTGTGCTGTGAAAAGTGAGGAGAAGTGGTGCCCAGGACGTATGCTGCCCTCTGTCTGCACAGCGGTGAATTTCACCCTCACACATAACCACACAAGGGCACGAATACATCCCTGTGCACAGAGACACAGCGAAGGGGCAGGGGAACAGCGGGGGACACAAACCAAGGCCAAAGCTCTGTTGGCTTCAGAGGCCTCCAGCTGCACGTCTGGCCCAGGTTCCTCCTATTTCACACCCCGGTCGGGGGATTCTCTGGCTTGTGTCACATGGCAGGAGAGTCTAGACGAGCATGAACGTCCCCTCCCCCCAGACAATGTCGGGGTCAGATTCTCAGCTGGTAGAAATCTACACAGCTCCTTTGATTCCAGTGGAGTTACTCTGATTTACACCAGGGCGTGCGGCTGAGAGGGGAAACAGCCCCAGGGAATCTGATGGCGTTCCCCAGGAGTCAGGTCAGGGGAGCAGGAGCAGAATCCGGACCCCGGTGGAGCTGGGGATCTGGCCCGCTTAGTTCAATGGCGCTACACTTATTGATGCCGGCAGAGGACCTGGTCCCAGGGGTCTAGGAGTGTTATTGAAAATGATGCAGAATCTCCGTTAATTGGTGACTCTGCCAAGGTCTCAGCCTGGGAGCCTGGTGGGGATTCAGGGCCCAGGTCCCGATGGGCCCGAAGGGGATTTAACGACCGCAGAGAGCCGTAAGGAGGCTGGAAGCTGTGAGAAAGCTGTGGGGCTCGGCTGCAGAGTGGGGCGATACGCTGTGGCAGCCCTCGCTAGCTTCGCAGCGGATTAGGTCTCCGGGCTGGATAGCAAGAGCCCAGGCTGTGCAGCTCTCCTGGGCGATGGGCCGTTTGGGATAAGAAAGCTGGATGGTGCTACAGAGGAGTCAGGGCCGTGGAGAGAAAGGAAGAATTCCAGCCAGCTGGAGCGGCTCCTCCCAATGCAGCCAGTGTAAGACTCCTGCTTTGGTAAAGTTCTTCTCGCTCTGTCCCTCAGTCTCTGCCTCTCTCTGAATCTGCCAGTCTCTGTCTCGCTCCGAGGAAGATGTCAGCCCAATATTTTCTGTAGAGAGAAAATCGATCCAGCCGCCTGACCATCCTTCTCTGTGTGCCTGCCTGCCAGTCTGTCTGTCTGTTGTGTAGCTATCCTTTATCTCCCTCTCTCCGTGTGTTACAGCCCAGCCCGCCAGCGTCTCCCCTTCAGCCCAGCCTCTCCTGCACGGGGAAAACTCCCTGGCAAAACAGACAGACACTTTGTTATTGTCCTTCAAATATCACCTTAAAAATCCCTCTGGCAGGTTATCCACAGAGCCCAGCCTGCTGATCATGGCCGAGCACAGACAAACTGTGGCCACGTTGGGTGCTGAGAGCCGTTGAGCCAAACTGTGATGTCTGGATATGATGGTAACCACATCAAGACAGGGGGTGCGGCCGCCACCCCAGCCCCAGCACCTCTGGCTGTGACTATTCCCCTTCTGCTTTTTCCTTTTCTTTCTCTCTCTGTTCCCATGAACCCCCAACAATTCACATCATTAACAAAGCTGGAGCAATTCTTCCCTGAATTCATTTTTTTATATGTTCCGTCCTCGTCCTCTTCCTTAACACAAACACGTAGCAGCCCATGTTTCTATGAGAACAAAACCCTACCAAAACAAGGCGCTTCACTGCACACACGGACATCCCTCTGCGGAGAGGTGAGAGAGAGAACAAACCACACATGGGAAATGTTAGCCACAAAAGAAAGGCTCTAAGGTACTGTGGTGATAGGGGTGGGGAAAGGGCCTAGATAGAATAGAATTGAAGCAATTGGAATAGGACAGGAAAGAAGAGAAGAAAGTGGAATAGAATAGAATAGAGGTTCCCTTTGTCTGTTTGTGTCTGGACTGTAGGGTCTTCAAGGCAGACATTTTCTCTTTCCATGTTCATCACCAGCCAGTGAGGCCGTGTCCCCAAGTGGCATTACAATGATAGAAATAGACATCACTCCTAGTGACAGAGAGTCATGGGGGCAGTGGAAGGAAGGTTGACCATTGCAGCTCTAGGATGACAGGTCTGTTTGTTTCAGTAACTCACTGGCATTATTTCTCTCCCCTACCCCAGGAATGAGTCCCTCGTGGGGCGGGTCAACCACACTGTGGTGACTCATTTCATCCTCCTAGGGATCCCCAACACCGACGGTCTCCAGACCATCCTCTTCGCCACCTTCTTAGCCTTCTACCTCTGCACCCTGCTGGGCAACCTGCTCATCTTCTCAGCCATCCTCGCTGACGCCCACCTGCACACCCCCATGTACTTCTTCCTCTGCAATCTCTCTATTGTGGACCTTGGATTCTCTTCCATCAGCACCCCTAAGTTGCTGGCCAACCTCTGGGCTCAGAGTAGAACCATCTCGCTGGGTGGGTGCATGTCCCAGGTCTTCTTCTACCACTTCCTGGGCAGCACCGAGTGCCTTCTCTTCACTGTCATGGCCTATGACCGGTATGTGGCCATCTGCCACCTGCTGCGCTACCTGCTCATCATGAACCGGAGGGTGTGCGCCCTCCTGGCCGCCGGCACCTGGATCGCCAGCTCCCTCCATGCCACCATCCTCACCAGCCTGACCTTCACACTGCCCTACTGCGGGTCCAACGTGGTATTTCTTCTGTGACATCTTCCCGGTGGTCAAGCTGGCCTGTGCATAAGAACATAAGAACATAAGAAAGGCCGTACCGGGTCAGACCAAAGGTCCATCTAGCCCAGTATCTGTCTACCGACAGTGGCCAATGCCAGGTGCCCCTGAGGGAGTGAACCTAACAGGCAATGATCAAATGATCTCTCTCCTGCCATCCATCTCCATCCTCTGACGAACAGAGGCTTGGGACACCATTCTTACCCATCCTGGCTAATAGCCATTTATGGACTTAGCCACCATGAATTTATCCAGTCCCCTTTTAAACATTGTTATAGTCCTAGCCTTCACAACCTCCTCAGGTAAGGAATTCCACAAGTTGACTGTGCGCTGCGTGAAGAAGAACTTCCTTTTATTTGTTTTAAACCTGCTGCCTATTAATTTCATTTGGTGACCCCTAGTTCTTGTATTATGGGAATAAGTAAATAACTTTTCCTTATCCACTTTCTCAACATCACTCATGATTTTATATACCGCTATCATGTCCCCCCTTAGTCTCCTCTTTTCCAAACTGAAGAGTCCTAGCCTCTTTAATCTTTCCTCATATGGGACCCTCTCTAAACCCCTAATCATTTTAGTTGCTCTTTTCTGAACCTTTTCTAGTGCTAGAATATCTTTTTTGAGGTGAGGAGACCACATCTGTACACAGTATTCGAGATGTGGGCGTACCATGGATTTATATAAGGGCAATAATATATTGTCAGTCTTATTCTCTATCCCCTTTTTAATGATTCCTAACATCCTGTTTGCTTTTTTGACCGCCTCTTCACACTGCGTGGACATCTTCAGAGAACTATCCACGATAACTCCAAGATCTTTTTCCTGTGCGGACACGTACGTCATTGAGACCATGACCTTCACCAATATTGGGGTGGTGCCCATGACCTGCTTCCTCCTCATCCTCGCCTCCTACGTCAGGATCGTCTTTCCATCCTGAAGATGAACTCAGCTGAAGGGCGGCGCAAAGCAGCCTCCACTTGCACCTCGCATCTGGCGGTGGTGACGCTGTTCTTTGGGCCCTGTGCCCTGGTCTACACACAGCCCCAGCTAAGCACAGGGATGGTAACCGCTGTGCAGATCTTTGGCTATGTGGTCACACCCATGCTGAACCCAGCCATATACGTGCTGAGGAACAAGGAGGTGAAAGCGGCTCTGAGAAAACTGAGAGGGGGGTCAAACACCTCCACATTGATGTGCGGCAGCTGCAGGGGTAGCATGTGGGTCTGCATAGAAATACATTGACAAACACATCTGCATGGCTGCTCCGTGGCTCTTGTGAACCTGTCTTTCCCCATCACCACACAGCCCCCTCTGTCTGTATCTCTACAAGTCATAGAAATGCTCCTAAAAATACCTACCTGTCTTTGACATGCAGTAAGGCTGATATTTTCAAAGCTGCCTAAGGGATAGGCACAATCACTGTGCACTAAAATTAATAGGAATTTGAGATCCAAATCTTGTAGCTGATTTTGAAAATCTCAGCCTTGTTACACAGATCTGTGGAAGGAAGTGCAGCATCTTCTGAACATGCAAAAGGAAAGGGAAAAAAATTCCCTTCATCTTCTGGCATGAACCCCAGATCACCAGGCACCTGTCCTAGGTACTTGCCTAAAGTTCCTGGGTGAACAGTTGGACTTTTCAACATGCCCTGAAGATCAACGAATTTGTGATAAAATTTGCAAAAACCACCTAAGTGATTTGGCGACTTAACTCCCATTTTCAAGTGATAGAGGTATTTAGGAGTCTAATTCTCACTGAATGGCCGTGGGATTTAGGCGTCTGCAGACCAGATTTTTTAAGGCATTTAGCCAGTTACTTTCAATGGGAGTTAAGCACCTGACCTATTTAGAAGTTTTATGTGCCTAGTGGGATTTCCTAAACCTCTGTAAAGCTAGACAGTAGGCCAGATTTTTAAAGCTCTTTAGGCACCAATTAGGATTTTCAGAAGCTTTTGCAAAAGTTTTTCTCATTGAAATCAATGAGAGTTAGCTATCTAGGGCCTGATTTTTAAAGGCGTGACAGTTACGGCAATTTCCTGGATAAACATTGAATTAAGCTTAATCCCTTTGGGGTCCGTTGTATTAAAAATACAATTGTGTATGCATTATTGTGGATTGAACGTAACTTTCAAAGGAGACTGACTAATGTAATCCTGGGGAAATGTTAAAAACTTCTCAGAACTGTTTCGGACAGTATGTGTGAAGGGGGCCAGGACACATTTGGGAGGGCTCTACTGATTAGCTGGTCCTGGAAACCCCGGATCAAAAACCCCCATCCTGCATAAAGTATGGACTAAACTTGTCATGACAGAGCTAGTTCTGAGCTGAGGCTGTTATAAGCTGGTGACCACAGACGAGACCCCATTGTGGGGTTTGAAGGGCTAGTCACCCGACAGAGTCCATGGTGGAGCTGGGGTGATCTCTGGTAAGTTTATTACTATGCACGTAGGCACTTTTATTAATATAAGAACATAAGAACAGCCATACTGAGACAGACCAAAGGTCCATCAAGCCCAGTATCCTGTCCTCTGACAGTGGCCAATGGCAGATGCCCCAAAGGGAATGAACAGACAGGTGATCATCAAATGATCCATGCCCTGTCACCCAATCCCAGGTTCTGGCAAACGGAGGCTAGGGACACCATTCCTGCCCATCCTGGCTAATAGCCATTGATGGACCTATCCTCCATGAATCTATCTAGCTCCCTTTTGAACCCCATTATAGTATTGGCCTTCACAACACCCTCTGGCAAGGAGTTCCACAGGTTAACAGTGTGTTGCGTGGAAAAAATACTTTCTTGTGTTTGTTTTAAACCTGCTGCCTATTAATTTCATTTGGTGGCCCCTTGTTCTTGTATTATGAGAAGGAGTAAATAACACTTCCTTATTTACTTTTTCTAAACCACTCATGATTTTATAGACCTCTGTCATATCCCCCTCTTAGTCTCCTCTTTTCCAAGCTGAAAAGTCCCAGTCTTATTAATCTCTCCTCATATGGAAGCCATTCTCTACCCCTAATCATTTTTGTTGCCCTTTTCTGAACCTTTTCCAATACACCTCCACCCTGATAGAACGCTGTCCTCGGGAGCCAAAAAAAATCGTACTGTGTTTTAGGTGAAACTGCGTTATATTGAACTTGCTTTGATCTGCCAGAGTGCTCAGCCCTGCCCCGCCAGAGCACTGCTTTACTGCGTTATATCCAAATTCGTGTTATATCTGGTCGCGTTATAGCGGGGTAGAGGTGTATATCTTTTTTGAGATGAGATGACCACATCTGCACACAGTATTCAAGGTGTGGGCGTACCATGGATTTATAGAGAGGCAATATGATATCTTCTGTCTTACTATCGATCCCTTTCTTAATGATTCTCAACATTCTGTTCGCTTTTTTGACTGCCGCTGCACATTGAGTGGATGTTTTCAGGGAACTATCCACAATGGCTCCCAGATCTTTCTTGAGTGGAAACAGTTAATTTAGACCCCACCATTGTATATGTATAGTTGGGATGATGTTTTCCAATGTGCATTACTTTGCATTTATCAACATTAAATTTCATCTGCCATTTTGTTGCCCAGTCACCAAGACTCTTCACAGTCTGTCTGGGTCTTAACTATCTTTAGTAATTTTGTATCATCTGCAAATTTTGCCACCTCACAGTTTACCCCTTTTTCCAGGTGGTTTATGAATATGTTAAACTGGACTGGGCCCAGTACTGACCCCTGTGGGACACCACTATTTACCTCTCTCCATTCTGAAAACTGACCATTTATTCCTACCCTTTGTTTCCTGTCTTTTAACCAGTTACCAATCCATGAGAGCACCTTCCCTCCTATCCCATGACAGCTTATTTTGCTTAAGAGCATATTTTAATATGTTTTCTCTGTATTGCTTTTACCTTACAAATAAAATATGGTGACTTAGGGAGAACAGTGTGAACTTAAAACAAAGGCAATTACACTGTGCACCACACCTGGGGGGAAGAAGCAAAGTCGGGCTGCTCAGGCGGGCTGGCTTTTGAGGGAATAATGCAGTGAAAGGAACTGCTCAGCCTGGAACGGCTCCAGTCAGGAGGGAGAGAGATGTGGGTCTCCACCCAACAGCTGGAAGCCCGAGAGAGTTGCTCCTGCTGGACCAATAAGGGGAAATACAGGTGCAGTTACTCTGAACTGTGACCAAAAGTTGGGCCTAAACACCACGGTCCATTTGAAAATCCCACTACGTGCCTATCTGCATCTTTAGGTGGTGATACACCTGTGACAATCTGGCCACGTTTGAATTTCAGTGAGAACTGGGCTCCTGAATGGCTTTTGAAAATGGGACTTACTCTCCTAAGTTAATGAGGAGGTTTTGACATTTTTATTTGCTACATAGGCCTGGTCTATACTACGCGTTTATACCGAATTCAGCAGTGTTAAACCAATTTAACCCTGCACCCATCCACACAACGAAGCCCTTTATATCGATATAAAGGGCTCTTAAAACTGATTTCTGTACTCCTCCCCGACGAGGGGAGTAGCGCTGAAATCGGTATTGCCATGTTGGATTAGGGTTAGTGTGGCCGCAATTCAACGGTATTGGCCTCCGGGCGGTATCCCACAGTGCACCACTGTGACCGCTCCGGAAAGCGATCTGAACTCGGATGCACTGGCCAGGTAGACAGGAAAAGCCCTGTGAAATTTTGAATTTCATTTCCTGTTTGCCCAGCGTGGAGCGCTGATCAGCACGGGTGGCAATGCAGTCCCAAATCCAAAAAGAGCTCCAGCATGGAACATACGGGAGATACTGGATCTGATCGCTGTATGGGGAGACAAATCTGTTCTATCAGAGCTCCGTTCCAGAAGACGAAATGCCAAAGCATTTGAAAAAATCTCCAGGCTATGATAGACAGAGGCCACAGCACGGACTCAACATAGTGCTGTGTGACAAGCATAATGGAAAGCCAAAGAATCAAATGGACGCTCATGGAGGGAGGGAGGGAGGGGGGGACTCGAGCTATCCCACAGTTCCTGCAGTCTCCGAAAAGCATTTGCATTCTTGGCTGAGCTCCCAATGCCTGAAAGGTCAAAAACATTGTCGCCAGTGGTTCCGGGACTATGTTGTCAATTTACCCCCCTCCCCCTCCCCTCAAAGAAAAGGGGAAAAAATTGTTTCTTGCCTCGTTTCAATGTCACCGTATGTCTACTGGATGCTGCTGGTAGACGGGGTGCTGCAGCACTAAACAGCAGCATCCTCTCCCCTCCTGTCCCTGGTGGCAGATGGTACAGTACAATATGACTGATAGCCGTCCTCGTCATCATCCTGTGAGTGCTCCTGGCTGGCCTTGGTGAGGTCGGCTGGGGGCGCCTGGGCAAAAATGGGAATGACTCCCGGTCATTCCCTTCTTTAAGCTTTGTGTCCTGGAGATTCAGTCCTGGCAGATGGTGCAAAAGGGCTGGTAACCGTCCTCATCATAGCAGCTGGAGGCTGAGCTCCTCTCCCCCTCCGCCTTTCATGTCTAATGGAGATTCTGGACTATCATAGCAGCGGGAGGCTGTGCTCCTCTCCCCCCAACCCATTAATGAGTAATGGAGATGTCCTGCCTGGAATATCATAGCAGCTGGAGGCTGCCTCCCCCTCATTTTCTCTCACTAAAAAGTCAGTGTTTCTTATTCCTGAATTCTTTATTACTTCATCACACAAATTGGGGGATAACTGCCACAGTAGCCCAGGAGGGGTGTGGGAGCATAGGCGGCAGGTTCGTATAATTTTTGGTGGGGCCCAAAATGGTGGTCCCCCCCCCGCTCTCATCCTGTAAGCTGATATAAAATGAAGCTACAATGCGTCAGCACCACAAGATTACAAGGGTCAATTAAAAGTGGAAAGTCAGAAGCAGCACTTGCCTGCTTCAATATACAGTATTAAATTTTGTTGCACCTGTTGTGACAAAGTGGGAATGTTCTTAATGTTTTCTCTGAATACTGTGTGGGTGCCTCAGTTTCCCCTGCAAAGTGCCAACTGACGGTGTTGGGGACAAAGAGATCAGGTGGCCTCCTTGTCCGGAAGAGACACAGAGGTCAGAGGAGGGAGTGTCAGTTTGGAGCTGGCTGGGGAAATCGGGAGAGGCCCAGAACTTGGGTCTGGGCTCCCCACCCCCCAAGATGGATCTGACTGAGGGGTCCTGTTTTCTGTACCTACAAGCTCTGTTTTAGACTGTATCCCTGTCATCTAATAAACCTTCTGTTTTACTGTCTGGCTGAGAGTCACATCTGACTGCGGAGTTGGGGTGCACGGACCTCTGGTTGCCCCAGGACCTGCCTGGGCACACTCGCTGCGGAAAGTGCATGGTGTGGAAGGGCATGCTGAATGCTCCGAGGTCAGACCGAGGAAGGTGTAAGCTTCTTGCCCTGGAGACAGTATGCTCAGAGAGGAGGCTCCCCCAGAGTCCTGACTGGCTTTGTATGGAGTTGTTCCAAAGCATCCCAGCATCCCCTTCCACACCATGCGCTTCCCGGAAGTCCGCACAGGCACTGACACTCCCTCCTCTGGCCTTTGTCTCTTTTCCAGGAATTAGGAGGCCACCTGATCTCTTTGTTCTCCAACACCTTCAGTTGGCACCTTGCAGGGGGGTGGCCCAGGCCATCAGTTGCCTGGAGACAGGGTGTCGGCCATTCTCTGTGCAGACGGCATCACACTGGCCCTCTAGGGCTTTACAACAATCACACCCCCTTATCCCACCATCTAGAGCCTTAAGAAATGCATTGGGGAAACTGAGGCACACAGACAGTATTCAGAGAAAACACCTGTATACGACCAGTTACATACTTTGAAGGGTGTAAAATAATCAAATATTGTGCTAAATACAATGATACTCCAAACTGACCACCAAATTTAAGTTGCACGTTTTTCCCCTCAGGTGAGGGTTCTGGGGTGGGGCTGGCGGTGAGGGGTTCACAGTGCAGGAGCGTGCTCGGTGCTGGGGTGCAGGCTTTGGGGTGAGCCAGGGCTGAGGATGAGGAACTTGGGGTGCAGACAGGCTGCCCCAGGGCTAGGGCCTGAGAGGACTCCCCATCACCACCACTGGCAGCAGCAAGCTCCAGGGGAGGAACCCCTCCTCTGCCCCCCTACCCCCCACAGCACACTCACTTTGCACCACAATCACTGCACATGCTCCTAGGCCCCCTCTCAGGTCCAGAAAGCTCATTCACCTCCTCTATGATGGGTACTAGGGGGTGGGGGTTGCCATCACAGGTGGCCTTCCATGTTACTGCCCCTCACCATAACTTCACTGTGGATGGGGCTGCCCCTTGCCCAGCATGGGGCAGAAGTGGGGTCTGCACGGTGATGGCTATGGGGCAGGGGAGCAGGGTGTCATAAAATTCACCCAAGCCCCAGCTGCTCAGGTAGGTCTATGAATCCCCTCCCCCATCTGCCCTGTGGTGGTTGGGTGCTAGAGGGGAGGGGCACTGCCTTCACATATGGCTTCCTGCCTCCCTGACCCCTGCTGCAGGCTGCAGCCTGCTGCCCCTCACCATAGCTTCACTGGGGGACGGTGGGAGGGGATGGCATGGGGCTGCCCCTTCCCCAGCGTTGGGCAGGAGTGGGGGCTGGGGGGGGAATCATAGGGTCAAACATTCACGGAAGCCCCAGCAGCTGCTCAGGTGAGTGAGGTCAGTCTCCGAGTCCTGGCCGGAAGTCCCCTTTGCCTCTCCTCCAGGTAGGGGGAGGGGAGGGCTGCCAAACATGGCACAGCCCCCTCCACTCCGCTCCCCTCCCCCGGCCGGTGCTCCAGCAAGCAACAGCAGCTTGCATTGCCTTAGGCAGCAGCCGGCAGCAGCAGAGGCAAGGGAGAGAGACACGCTGTCTGGTCTGTGTTCAGGCAGGGAAGCTCTGGGGCCGGGCGGCAGGGCCGGCTCTAGGTTTTTTGCCGCCCCAAGCAAAACATTTTTTGGCTGCCCTCCCCCGCCCCCAGACATGAGCCCCCCCCACCCACCAGTGCCCCCCACTCACACCCCCTGTTGCCCCAGCACTGGGCTCCCCCCCAAATGTGGGATCCGCTACCAGCACACTGCAGCCGAACCCTGGCCCAGCTGCGACTCTGTCGCCATGCGGGTGGAGCTGCTGGGCAGCGCGGAGTGGGAGTACTTCCAGGTGGCGGCGCGGCTACGGGGTGGCGCAAAGAACACGGCCCCCTCCCTGGGCTTCGCAGCACTGCTGGTGGCCGAGGTGGATCAGTTCGCGCTCACCGCCCTCACCCCCGACATGCTGGCGGCCGAGGACCTGGAGAGCCCCCTGGACCTGCTGCTCTTCAGCCTCACGGTGCCCTGGCCCAGCCCCGGCAGGAGGGAAGGCAAGGATCTCCGGCTGCGGGGCTACCTGCTCAGCACCGACGAACCCAGCCGGCCGCTCACCTCCTCACACACTCCAGGAGCCCCTCGCCGCCATCGCAGCCCGGGCTCGGCTCCAGGGGACCCCGTTTCCGTCCCTCCCCAGCTCCTCACACACACTGGGTAGGGCCACCCAGAGGATTCAGGGGGCCTGGGGCAAAGCAATTTTGGGGGCCCCTTCCATAAAAAAAAGTTGCAATACTATAGTAACATGTATTTGGAAATGTAAAAAATAACTAGTGAAAATTAATTTGTAATAATTTGAAAATACACCAAATACATTATTTAAAAACATTAAATGCTTTACTGGTCTGTCTACATTTGCAATTACATAATGGGCTGTTGCTGGGTGATGGTTGGTGCCAATGGGCTGTCACTGCCTGGAGGTGGTGCTGCTGTTGCCCAGGGCTGGGTGGGGAGCTGGGCTCTGGGGGGTGCCCGGCTCACGGGCTGGGCTCAGGACTGTGGGGAGATGGGGTCGGAGGTTGTCTGGCTCAGAGGGGCTCGCCTCAGAGCTGGGGTCTGGGGTGGGGATGGGGTCGGGGGTGCCTGGCTCAACGGGGCTGGGCTCGGAGCTGGGGGTCTGGGGTGAGGAGATGGTGTCAGGAGTGCCCCCCTCAGAGCTGCTGGACTCAGTGCTGGGGGTCAGGGCTGTGGGGGATGGGGTCAGGGTGCCCAGCTCAGAGGGCTGGGCTCAGAGCTGGAGGTCAGGGCTGTGGGGGGAATGGGTACAGGGGGTGTCCGGATCAGAGGGCTGGGCTCAGAGCTGGGGTCAGGGCTGTGAGGGGATGGGGTGAGGGGGTGTCTGGATCAGAGGGCTGGGCTCAGAGCTGGGGTCAGGGCTGTGAGGGGATGGGGTGAGGGGGTGTCCGGATCAGAGGGCTGGGCTCAGAGCTGGGGTCAGGGCTGTGGGAATGGGGTCAGGGGTGTCCGGATCAGAGGGGCTGGGCTCAGAGCTGGGGGTCAGGGCTGTGGAGGGAATGGGGTCAGGGGTGTCCGGATCAGAGGGCTGGGCTCAGAGCTGGGGTCAGGGCTGTGGGGAATGGGGTCAGGGGTGTCCGGATCAGAGGGGCTGGTCTCAGAGCTTGGGGTCAGGGCTGTGGGGGCAATGGGGTCAGGGGTGTCCAGCTCAGAGGGGCTGGGCTCGGAGCTGGGGGTCAGGGGTGTGGGGGGAATGGGGTGAGGGGGTGTCCGGATCAGAGGGGCTGGTCTCAGAGCTGGGGTCAGGGCTGTGGGGAATGGGGTCAGGGGTGTCCAGCTCAGAGGGGCTGGGCTCAGAGCTGGGGTCAGGGCTGTGGGAGGAATGGGTACAGGAGGGTGTCCGGATCAGAGGGGCTGGGCTCGGAGCTGGGGTCTGGGCTGTGGGGGATGGGGTCGGGGGTGTCCGGATCAGAGGGGCTGGGCTCAGAGCTGGAGGTCCGGGCTGTGGGGGCATTGGGGTCTGGGGTGTCCAGCTCAGAGGGGCTGGGCTCGGAGCTGGGGGTCAGGGTTGTGGGGGAATGGGGTCAGGGGTGTCCGGATCAGAGGGCTGGTCTCAGAGCTGCTGGGGTCAGGGCTGTGGGGAATGGGGTCAGGGGTGTCCAGCTCAGAGGGGCTGGGCTCAGAGCTGGGGTCAGGGCTGTGGGGAATGGGTACAGGGGATGTCCGGATCAGAGGGGCTGGGCTTGGAGCTGGGGCTCAGGGCTGTGAGGGGATGGGGCCGGGGTGCCCAGGTCCGAGGGGCTGGGCTTGGAGCTGGGAGTCAGGGCTGTGGGGATGGGGCCAGGGGTGCCCAGGTCTGAGGGGCTGGGCTTGGAGCTGGGGGTCAGGGCTGGGTGGGGGGGAATGGGGTTGGGGGGGTGCCCACCTCAGAGGGGCTGGGCTTGGAGCTGGGGGTCAGGGCTGGGCCTGGGGGGAAATCGGGTCGGGGGGGAGCCTGACAACCCCCACCCTGAGACCCCCAATCCAACCCCCTTCCTGGCCCCTGACCGCCCCTCCCCACAGAACCTGTGCCCCTGAGTGTCCCGGGACTCCCTGCCCTTAGCCACCCCCCGGGCCCCGGCTGCTCACCCCCGGCTCACCGCGCGCCTCGAGAAGCGGCCCTGCCCAGCGCGGCAGCCGCGTGGCTCCGGAGGGGGCTGAGCTCAGCTGCCCCCGCTCGGCGTGGAGCTCCCAGCCCCGCCCCCTTCCCACACGGCTCTGAGCGGGGCAGAGCTCCCAGCCAAGCGGCTGCTGCTGCTGCAGTGCTGTTTAGGACCCGGGCGCGAACAAGCGGAGGAGGAGCGGCCCGTCTTCTGCAGCCAGGGTGGGGCTGCGCTACCGGTAAGGGGCCATCCCTCTCCCCCAAGCGGAGCCGAGAGCGCGGCCCTGCCCGGCTGCAGGGGACGGGCCGCTCCTCGGCTCACAGCGGCAGGATGAGTTGGGGCCCCAGCCTTTTGCTGCCCCAGGAACCAGCTTGTTTTGCTGGTGCCTAGAGCCGCCCCTGCTGGGCGGGGAGGGGGGAAGCTCCAGCCCTGGCGGCGGTAGCGGTGGCGGTGGCGGTGGCGGGGGGGGGGCGCTCCAAGCAGGGGAGAAAACATTGGTGGAGCAGAGCCCCTGCTTGGGAATTTCCTGGGGCTAAAGCCCCAGGGAGCCCATATAAGTCGGCGCCTATGTGTGGGAGGAGGGAAGCAATGGGTGGGGTTGTTGCAGGGGCACCCCCTAGAATGGCATGCAGCTCATCATTTCTGTGGGATAGCTGGGGCTCTGACCTGGAGTGGCTGTGCTCTCTGGTTCTCTAGTAGACTTGCCCCATATTCTAGGCAGGACTGACTCTATTTTTAGACAAAACATAAAGAAGGGAATGACCTGGGAAGTCATTCCCATTTTTGTCCATGCACCCCCAGCCGACCTCAGCAACGCCAGCCAGGAGCACCCATGACAGCAGCAGACGGTACAATATGACTGGTAACCGTCTCTGCTACCTTGCAAAGGCAAATGAATACTGCTGTGTAGCACTGCAGTACCGCATCTGTCAGCAACATCCAGTACACATATGGTGACAGTGAAAAAAGGCTAAACGGGCTCCATGGTTACCATGCTATGGCATCTGCCAGGGCAATCCAGAGAAAAAGGGTGCGAAATGATTGTCTGCCGTTGCTTTCACGGAGAAAGGATTGAGTGATGACATTTACCCAGAATCACCCGCGACACTGTTTTTGCTCCATCATGCATTGTGATCTCAACCCAGAATTCCAATGGGCGGGGGAGACTGCGGGAACTATGGGATAGCTACCCACAGTGCAACGCTCCAGAAATCGACGCTAGCCTCGGTACATGAATGCACACCACCGAATGAATGTGCTTAGTGTGGCCGCGTGCACTCGACTTTATACAATCTGTTTTAAAAAACAGTTTCTGTAAAATCGGAATAATCCTGTAGTGTAGACATACCCATAGATAAAGTAGAAAGATAAAAAAGAAAGAAAAATGCTAATAGATTTAACCGAGGTGAGAATGCTACACTCATCACACACAATGTATTTTGGATTTGTGGTGCTTATGTATTGCGTCTTCTGCACCTGTTGCCTTGAATTTTGAGTAATATGCAATACACATAGAACCTAAACCTGGGAATAAAATGGGGATTTTTTTCTTGTTTCCTGCCCCCAGCTGTTGTGTCATTGGAAACGGTCATTAAGTTTTCTGTGCTTTTTCTAGTTGTTCAAATTAAAAATAAATCTGGAATCTAGTGTCTGGAGACGGTTGGGCCCCATTATGAGACTGACAAAGAGCAAGTGAAATCTTAGAGAACAGCAAAAATAGCTGGACGTTAAGGCTGGAATTTCCAAAGAAAGTTAAAAGTCTATGGCAGTTAGACACCTAGCTCTTGTGAGGTGCTTTTGAAATTCCCAATCTAAAGCAAAAGTGTGAGATGAAGTTCACCTGGGTGCGCAGAAGGTCAGCTCTCCAGTTTTATACCACCTTCCGTCCTAAACCATTTTATACTTGCACAATTACCCTGACAAACTCATCGGCACACGTTATTATTGAGGCCAAGAGCTTAGTAGATTTCAAACAAGGATCAGAGATTGATCTGGATAACGAGAACATCTTGATGATGATGACTGGCTTTTATATAACTCAAGGACAAGTAGTAAATTTTCTTTTGGAGCTTTTCTTTGGTGGAAAATTCGATTTTCAATGGACCTGCCCAGGGGTAAACATCATCCACTAGATGGGAATATGACCCTCTACTATATCAACCCACAGTGAACTGGGCACCAAGGAAAGTAATACTGCTGGGCCAGAAAGGTGTAGAAATCTCACTACATACAGATATGGCCATACGCGGCCCGACCCTCTCTGGTATAAACTGACGTGGCCCCATTGACTTCAATTGACACCAGCTCGAGATCTGAACCATTGACTCCCGTGGAGCTGTGGTGGGTTCACACCAGTTGCAGATCTGAACCATTAACTCCAATGGAGCTACAGCCAATTTCTGCCAGCTGGGGATCTGTCCAATAACGCCTAGCGGTCTGGCTCGATGTGGTGGGCCCTGTGCAGAGTCAGTCCCTGTCCTAAAGGAGTTTATAATCCAAACAGCCTTAAGGCAGTGCCCTAGCCCCATTTTACAGATGGGAAACCAAGGCTTGCGCAGAGCACGTGACAGGCTGTCTGGCATCCCACTCCAGGGCCTTCACCTCAGACCCTTCCTTCTTTGGGAATTGCTGGGGGCCTACGGGCCCCCTTGTGCTGTGTGCTGCACGGAGCTAGAGAGGCCGCATGGGCCCCGAGGACAGGACATTCTAACCTGAGGCAAGACACAGCAAGTGCATGTGGCATACTGAGGGCGGGGGTGGGGTTTACAAAAATAAGACCATGTGGTGACAGACGTCATTTTATTTTTAGGAGTTGAAGAGCTTTGACAGTTCCAAGGGGTGGGATAATGGGCTGTTCGGACCAGTGGTCTGATGCTGATTGGCTGTTCCTGTGTCCCTAAAACAAGTTAAACACTTCGGATTCTGCCCCGGGACCCTTCTTAGATGAGCCTGAAATTCTGTTCTTTTCCCTTTCTCCTTGGATTAGTACGTCAGAGCCACAGTCACGGACCAGGACCCCAGTATGCCAGATGTTCAAACATGGGACAAAAACACGGCTCCTACCCTCAAGCTGCCGATCCCATCACCTCCCATTGTCACACACAGACCCCACCTATTTCTCTGGCTCCCATGACTGAATTCCTCCTCATTCTCCTCCCAGTCGGTAATGACTTTAGCCTCACAACCCTGGGTGTTGTGTGGTAGTGAAATGACCCGCATGGGGAAACAGATGCCAAGGGACTTGCCCAAGGTCATACAGGGAAATAGAACCCAGGAGTCCCGACTCCCAGCCCACCCTGCTCTTAGCACGAGACACGACTCCCTTCCAAGAAACAGAAATGCAACCCAAGAGTCCGGAGTGCCAATCAGCTTCTCTAGCCATAAGAGCATTGGAACAAATTCCAATAGATCCCAGGAGCCTGGAGTTCAATCGTTAGACCCACTCCCCTCCCAGAGCCAGCGACAGAACCCAGGAGTCCTGATGTTCATCTCCAAGTCCCTCTCTCTCTGTCCAGTTCTCAGGCAGCTCTCGCTGGCAGCAGGATAATCATGGCTCAGGCCCTGGCAGTTTCCTGCCCCCCAGCCTCATCAGGGCTTCTTTCATCTCCTTGTTCCTCAGTGTGAAGATGAGGGGGTTGAGGAGCAGGGTCACCGTGCTGTAGAATACACCCACCACTCTGTCCACAGGGTGATGGGACCCCGGCTTCAGGTAGATGAAGACCAGGGGAACGTAGTAAGTCACCACGCAGTAAGTAAGTATGTGCCACGCAGGTGAAGGCCCGATCCCTGCCCTCGGCGGAGCGGATCCTCAGGATGGATGAGACGATGTAGACATA